>NW_024580671.1:17828295-17833295 GCF_017639235.1 Corvus kubaryi | reverse complement strand
ATCAGAAGCTGCACTCATCCACTCGCAAGAAACCTACAAGTCACTAAGGCCAAACAAAACTGTCTGCTTCTGAGGGGAAAAAAGTAATTAATCTGTCAATCTGCTTAGCAGGATGCTGGATTCACAACTGAAGGTGAATTGCCTGTAATGATCATGGTACTGGATATTAAAATGTTTAAACATACAGTTCACTGATTGAGCTATGACTATGACAAACAGACACATCATTTTCTGTATGACAATTAAGCATGCACCCAAAAATCCACTCTGTGTTGCACCAAGGCACTGATCACTGACACTATCATTATTGTATGAATAACAAGTTCACATATTTTTCAATTAGCTGACAGATTTTGTGCTAAGGAACAGCAACCTCCTCCTTCTTTTTAGCTTTATCTGGGGCAAATTTTTAGTATGTAAAAAAACAAAATAAAAAACCTTTTCCCTTGACAAAACAAGCTGTTAAGTTCAAATTTCATAACCGCATACTATTTATGTGACTAAAGGGAGCACTACAGTGTTATGAATTTTAAAGCAACAATTATCTACAACTCTATTTGCACTTCCTTTGGCAGGTCTACAATTAAAATGTGCCTAAACGCTTGAAAATTTAAACATCAATTTGTTTGGTATTTGTAATGCATCTGCCACTGCTGCTGCTGCTGGTTTTAATATATTATTGAATGTTTCAAAGTACAATATCACACTTCTGCAATTAAAAAAAGATAAATTTAGAGACTGAAAAGTTTCACGTTTATTTTCATTCTTTTTGGTGTAATGAGCAATGAAATATTACAAAATAAGACCCATAAAATCGGGCTGACATTTGTGTGAATACCCTGTGCTAACAGTCCAAAGCAGGTAACACACATTACCTGCTGCAACATAACTGCTTGCTGCTGCTGGAGAAGTGCTTGAAGCTGCTGCGGAGACAACACTTGCTGCTGGAGAATCTGCTGCATTTGCTGAGGGGTGATCACCTGGGGAGTCATCATGGCCACTGACACAGGCACCTGCACAGGGAAAGAAAGATATCATCGTCAAACACATTTTACTTTGCCTGCACTACAGCAGTACATCTTTTTTATTTTGTAGCAAAGATGGACCATAATTTTTTACATAGTATTTATCACTGCAAAGTTCTAGTTTCAGTCAGAATCTGTTATTTTAAGGCCACAGTACTATTACAGTACTGTACTATTGCAGTACTACTACACAGGCACTCTATTTCCAGAGGCATCAGTTTTGATCAGACTCAAGCTTTATGTTTCATATCTCTTATGTATTCCTGCAAGAAATTTAAGCATTGGCTAGTACAAATGTGTATTTAAAAATAAATGATCACATGGCAGGGCTCTCAACACTTCATAATCAATCATCTTATCAAGTGTCATAATGTTACGAATAGAAAAATCTATTGAGACTGTTTCAAAGGATATGATTAAGGCAGACAGCAAAATAAGTATCTTTAAGCAGTAAATGTTTTCCACAATAAAGACACTTAGCCTAAAAAATTTTTCGCATAACACATCACTTCAGTAGAAGAAGAACTTTCTTGCTCAGCTAGTCCCTTAAGAAGGTCTGATTTATACAGGAATAAAAATGTCATGGACATATCAGAGTACACAGCAAGGACTGCCACCTCAGTCACCTGCTCTCTGCAGAGAGAATCGTGTTCTCAGCATTCCTAACTGAAAACTGAAAGTTGGGAAACCTTGGCATTAGATTATTAGTTTTTCCACTAAACTCTAGGAATGCATTTTTGAGTAGGTGCTGGTTTGGAAATGGCTTTATTTTCCACTTGTTATACACTGAGATCAAGTGTCTGCAAATGCATAAACACCCACATGCAGACATGTTCTCAGGAATATATGTGTGAGTTGGAAAGACACAGCAAACATGTTTCACTCAGTATGTAGGAGAGAAAAGTCCTAAGAAAGAGCCTGAGGTATTTCTTGAGCGCTGTAGCAGGCACACAATGTGAGACCATTGCTCCAGCTAACCCGGGCACGGTCAAACAGCTGTCAGCAAGCCAGGCTTTCCACTCATGAAAAAGCAGCCACTCGCTTGTCCAGCAAAATTCAAATGTTTTTTCTGTATATAATAGCAAGCTGGCATATAAATACTGCTTTGTGAGATGTTGTGGGACAGTCCAGTCTTCTGTAAATCAGCAAAAATAATATTATTATTAATAAATTAAATCACGAGCCAATTTTAAGAGGAAAAACTCTTCTAATGTTTCTATTACTTGAACCTATCCCGAAAGACTTTGTATAAATGAAACAGAGGAAAAAAGAAACACAAGTCTGCTGAAATTTACTATTAGAAGAAATTACCTCATATAATATTACACAGAATACCACTTTCTACACAATTCATCACAGCGTAAACTATGGTCTTAAAACACTTACTAATTAAGAGTCTGAAAGCAAACATATCGGCCTTTACCAAAAAGTCTGATAATCTTTTTGCAAACATCAAATGAATTTTAAGAATAAAAATTCTGAAGGTTTTACTCTAAAATACAAATGGAAAAGACAAACCAGATTTCCACTCAGAAACTTGTGGAGAGGAATTTAAGCTCATCTATCCCTGCACTCCTTCCATAATCAACAGAATAAAGAAATCCTGAGCAAAGTTTATCTGATTTAGTTTAGGCATTTATTTTAACATGGAACTAAGCCCACATTTGGAATGGGCCTGTCTCTCTCCATGGAGTGCATGCTCACTTTTTAGTAGACACCTAACTTTCAGAGGATTAATTCTTGTTAAACTTTGTAACATCGAGTTTTGTAGCACTGGAAACACCACACCTCTATACAATAATGTTTTATTTTAAGTTTACCAAGTCCTAAAGGCAAGACAAACAAGTTTTTACAACTTTGGGAGGCAGGAGCAAAGAACAAAATTCACTGGCTGGAGTCACTATTCAATTCCCTCAGAAGTCACCAAGAATTTCCTCTGTTTACTTGAGATCTGAATTTGTCTCCTTGTAACAATTATATCTCAGTGATGCTGTTCAACTACTACATGTCCCACAGACACGAGAAGGCAGAGAGGAAGATGGACACTTTCCCAATTAAACCATTACCTTTAACCTTTAAACCCTGCAAGAACTTTCCTAACGCTTACATGCTTACTTTTTAAAATATGTACCAAAATATGAGTATTCTGATCTAAACTGAGTGAAAGTCAACCTAACTGTAACTGGCACTCATTTATTCATACTCTGTGCTAAAGGCTCCAGCCTGTAAGACTAAGTTTAGCAACACTCATGGTACCATGAGAGTCCTCTATTCCTTAGTCTGAAATACAGATTCCCCTTCACCAGGCATATTTTTGTTAGCGTTTTAGGATCTGCTCTGAATCTCCCTAACTGCATACACGCTCTTATACTTGGAGAGATACCTGCTTTGCATTACGTTCTAACAGCTTTTCTCAAAAAATTTGTTTTTCCTGTAATTTTCAACAGTTCCTGTTTTTCAAGATGATAGAAGCATGAAAAAAACTGGCAGTCAAGATCATTAGTAAAAATACAGATTTATATAGATAATATTGCCTTCAAAAGAATTTTATGTGATGATCCTTACGTGTGTATCCTACCTGATACATACATTCTTTCCCACAGATAAAGGATAAGGCATTTTGAAAACTGCTTGAGATTTACATTAGCAGAACACATTAAGCAAAGAGATTTCTCTAATTGTCATTAGGTAATATAAATTGGTACATTTCACAGCCTTCAGTGATACACCAGACTGTACTTTATTTCTTACTGGCATAGTGCTACTGTGCTATCTGGGTTGGAAGACTATCTGAAACCTGCTATTTTATGGCCAATTATATGCATTAGGTATATTTTGTTGATTTAGTGTCTGTTTTCCAAAATTTCTAATCTGATTTTACGAAAATGTAGCAAAGGCAATCTCTCACTCTTTTTCATAGAAATCCCTCAATGCATCTAAAATCAGTTCATGTAGAGTGACCCAATGAAGAGATAGGGCGGTTCCTTTGAGTGGGCCACAAATACCCCGAAGTTCTTGGTTAAACTTCTCATGAAAAATTGAAGTGACAAAGTGAAACATGATTTATGACTGCAACCTATTTGTTACATGGCATCCTCAAAGACACTGAACTCCTAACTCTGCCATGAAGATGATTTGTTATGCAATCCTACAAAACACAATGGGTGGGACAGCTGCTGAAGAACACAAATCTGTTGGCTCCATGATGGACCCAGAAGGAAGGTCCATCATATTCTGAAGTTTCTCATGTTTTTGTTGCAGGCTATTCCCCATTTATTTGGATTATCTTATAAATCCTGCTAAATAAAATTACAGATATCTAAACAATTTTTAACACATCTAAATGGCATTTCAGGCAAGAACATCTGTATACTGCTTTAGTACTGCATATGAATTTACAAATTAAGGAAAAGCTATGACTCAGATTGAAAACATGGATATTAGAAATTAGATAGATGAACATGGCTGCAAAAATGAAGACAGAACTTTTTTCAAGAATAAAAAATCTGGGTTTATCCCAGATCAATTCAATAGAGAAACAGTGGAGACTAAGGCTGTGCATTTAACAGCACTCTTCCGTTGTACATAAAAATTCAGCTTTAGCTGTAAAGAAGCTTGCCAGCTAAACACTCATCTATTGTTCCTATGAGCTAATTGATAACAAGAATCATACAAATTTATATTTTACATGTTACCCATAAAAATCATATTCTTAATGGCATAAATGGATAGGTAGCTTGCACCTGCAATAAGCTTTTGCATTTTTCAGAAGCTTTGAAAAATTGCACACATATTTTCAAGAACTGTTGACCAATCTCACCAAGTACAACCAGAGAAGACACACTATTTTTATTCCAAGTTCCTTTTATTTTGAAAGTCAGGTATTGATAATGAAAATTTCCTTAGTTTTCAGTGCTTTTGAGGAGAGTCACAAAATCACATATATTAGTCATATTCAGAGCTGGTTTAAGGTAG
>NW_024580671.1:17748295-17823295 GCF_017639235.1 Corvus kubaryi | reverse complement strand
CTAAGCACATTTTATTTAGTGTAACAGAGACAGTTTTCTCCAACATGATCACTGTGAATCTCACAGAACACCCAGATAACTGTAAATGACATATGCATTGACATTTACATGTGTACTGTCATGCAAAACCATTTCTTGCTACACTGAATATAATACTATAACTGAATGAAAAAAAAATTCTGATTTTGTGATATCATTTTCCAAGCCATGGTCAGTGTACATAAAGGTTCTTCAGGATAAACCTTATCAGTACAGAGTAATGGATTTCAAATTCTATGTTGTTACCTAGTGCTTTACGGCAAATTGCACTTTCAAGTCTTAGAGGCAGTGAGAATCCTTGGGAAGAAGTGAACCTGCCCAAGGTATCCCACTTTTTCCACAGAGAAGCAGTAATGAACAGACACACAAATACTGAAAGTTTGAAACACAGAAATCTATGAACTGGATAAGCAAAAAGATCAAAGGCTACTGACACCCCTCTATATTGTGTCGAAGACAGTCTGCCTTTGTCTGCCTTTCTCCCTCTGAAAACCTGTCCATACAAACATGTACGAAAGGTAATAGCTGATTCATGTATACAGCAATGTATACTTCAGCTCTTCATTGACACATGCATTTCAAATACTACAGGAATGAGAATTAAAATAGAAACTTAAATTTATTTCCCTTTTTAAAAGTGTTTCAATAACAAACATCATGTAAAACTTTACAGACCTGAAATGTGAGTAATGGGGTATGAAGTTCTATGGCAACAATACCTGTTTGCCTCAGATCAGTGACACCCATGAATTACTGATGTCTGAAACTATTTGATGGCCAATAATACTTCAAGTTTCAGTCCAGTTTCTAAAGAGCTACAGTACATGTCAAAAAATTACCATGACAATGAACTACAAGACCTACAGAAAAACCAAGGACTATATAGTTTACCAACCAAATTAGTTTTCTAGAAGTATTGTACTATTTGGATATCAGAAACCACCAATCCATCTGCCCTGTTTCCCTCTGACAAGACAATGACAGCAAGTATGCAGCCAGTAGCCAAGCAAACTATAGCTTGTCACTTTAACAGTATAAATTAGGAGGAGTGTCTATATACTATTTATACAGTTAAGAGAGAAAGAGAGAAGCTCTTTTAGATGGCAATTCAGACTGAATAAATTGAGCTCTGCCTGAATTTTGAATTGTTCTGAGAGCTTTCACTCCATGAATTACACTAGGAACCTTCCAATGTAGGCATGTTACATTTGGTGATGAGAAGACTCCCTTTCCTTTAGACAGCAGAACAAAACAGCAGTGCGTGAGTGAACCGCACAGAAGTGAAGAAGAAAAGAGCTACCCAGGTGTAGCCACTTGGAGCCACTAAAATTACTCTTGAAGTGGAATATCTTGTATGGTTTCAAACCAGATCTGTATGACCTACAGATGGTCCTTAGTATACACATCAGATAGCATAAATTGTTTTATTAATCTTACTTAACAATTTGAAAAAATCAGTATACTGTCCTAATGATGGGATTATTTTACTGTTGCTATGTTTCAATTCTCAGTGGACACAAGACAGGCTTAGAAAATTTCAGCTCACTGTTGACCTTGGGTGACTTAGGTTTCTACTAGTTTAAAGGAACTCCAATAGCACATTGTATTTTAAAGTAATTTAATTTGATACTCTAATTTTCCAAGAAAATGCATCCAAACAAATTGAAATACTCCTTCTCCACGTGGCCAAATCAAACTCCATCCCAAGAAACTCAATTACCACCTCCCTAAAATTTTCTGCATTTGCATTTTGTTTATGCTGTAAAATATGCATAGGCTGAAGGCTCTCATCTGTATTTCCAGATCTTCACAAAGTGCACAACTGCTCCAATCCCCTCTAAGAGTTTCTGCTTTAAGAGGAAGTAAAGACAAGCCAAGAGAAATGTCTTTCCCAGCTCACCAGAACAACTCTTTTGCCATTTTCCAGCTTAAAGCTCAAGAGTGTGAAAGAGTGTAGATATAAAACAGTGGCAACTCCACTTTCCCAAAAAAAAGTCTTTAAACAGTAAACACAAACCCAGATACCATCAGAAAATAATTGAGCTCAACTACATCTTGAATATTTGAAATATTGACTTGAAATGTGTTCCCCTCTTTTCACCAACTGGCCAGGGAACTAAAATGAAGCATTATACCTGCTGCAAAAACAGGAGAATAAATAAGGGTCTATTTTGGAAATATGGAGATTGCTAATATTAGAACATGCATGACCAGGATCTATGCAATATGATTTTCAAAGCTACACAATCCCCAAGCCAGAGTCTGACTAAAGGATATATGTATCATTTCCAGACATTCACATCTGTCTAGGTTGATGCTTTTCTGTGAATTGAGGCACTCTTATGCCTTAATCTTTTGCCCCTTTTCCCTGAGCTTAAAGTTCTGGGAAAGACAGTGCAATTTTCCCTTGCACTATGCTTACAAAACCTGGTTCCCCATCACCGGGAGGAGCCAGGGCTTTCTGCAGTTGCTGTGCATGCCCATGTAAAATCTGTCTACGCTGCTATATGCCTAAATGTGCACCTTAGCATGTTCTGTGCCTAATCTTGGGATAAATTAGATATTAAGACAATATTTATTAAAAATGAACATTTGAAAACATATTTTTCCTAGTCTAAATATTTACTCCTTTCCCTCCCCCCCTCCCCATTTCTCAAGCAACAACATATAGCTATCACCACCAGCAAAATAAAAATAACTTTATATGGGTACAAATGGCAGACAGAAATTTCTATCGTCAGCAGACATAAACACACAATAGGCATAAACTGTGGCCAGCATGTGGGTTACAGAGCTACTCCTTCTCGTAACCCTCGCACATAAGATGTAGAAACCCCAGTTTAGGACTGTTTCAGCTAGAAAGGTAACACCACCTGGATCACAGGGATTTGGGTATCACTGCCACCTTGCCCAGGACACACCCAACACATCCAAGATTTCCATTCCAAATCCTGCCCCCTCTCCTTCGAATCTTGGCAAAGGCACATGCTGCAGGTGTAGAAGATTGAAAAAAGAATATCCAAGCATATCAGTACCATATGTTATGTATATTATTTAGACAGAGATAAAATAAATATTTTTTGATCTCAGCCAAAGTAGCCTTTAATAGGATAGTTCCCCATTTACCCTGTCAAGGCTGACAAGTACTCTGAAGCTTTATGTACATTCATCAGGAGTGCATGGGGATTAACTAGTGTTAGTTGCTCTGACCTCAGGGTAAAATGGATGGATCTCAGTCAAATTTAAGCAATAAAAACTATCATTTGGCCCAAAGAGTAGCTGACATGTGGACAATTCTCAGGCTTTCAAAAAGTGTTGAGATTAATCCAATTCACCTATTTCCCTGTCTGGTGGTTGAATAAAATCCCTTATCTGTCCACTTTTAGGCTCTTTTGATCAGTTTGTGATAAAAGGAGGCCATACCAGCAATCATGAAATGCAGGTCTGTAGCCCAACTATCTGCTTCTTGAAGCAGATGAAGCAAGCTGCTTTTGAGCTCTTGTAAGAAAATAATTTTGTGTACAGTGAGACAGTGAATGGGTAAAGGTGGCTGTAAAGAGAATAAGGATGCAGTCACTGACTCATTTATAACCATTACCATTAGTGTTCCCCACTGAACAGCCACAGACTAAAACAGCAGAAGAAAACTGAAACAGTGACTGACACTGTCAAGAGATGCCAGAACTAGGGCAAGAAACCACTCATCAGGCCAGGGAACTGCTGTGTATTTTTTCACATTTACACAAACCTTTCTATAAGAGACCCTTCTATAGCAATTTGAAAAGAGCCTTTCATTAATTAAAACTTTTAAAACAGTGCAGTGCAGTTTAGAATAATTTGACAGTATTTATTGTTCATGTGTCTTCTGGGTGCATAATGCGAAGGTGTGTTTTAACGTTCTAGCCAACGAGAAACCACTGCAGCATTTCATGGTCTTGTGATGCGGTATATGAATGAGGGTTTCAAATTTTTCTGTTTTATAGAAAAAACAGCCATGTGCATATACAGAGTAGACACTTCTGATTTTGTTTTGCTGCCTGTCTTGCTGTTTGGTCATACGAACACACCTATTTGTATATCAAATGCTGTGTTTCAGGACTGTGGTCAGATCTGCCCTGGTGTGCAATGACATGGTTATTAGCATGAACACTTTTAAGTCTTTTCAGAAATAATTAATATAGTAAGTGAATAACAGAATAAAAACTCAGTATTTTGGTCAACTTCAATCAGGAAATTTTCTAAGTGTCTTTATTAGAGAAAAATGCTTATAGAAATCAGAAGTACTAATGGACTGAAATGAAATCCAATGGAAAACATAAACTGTAACAGACAAGTTTATCACGGCAGAAGCTCCCTCTCTTTGTCTCAGATGAATACACAAAGGTATCACATCATGAAGCAATCTGTTAGATACCTGAGCCTGACAGGGACCTCATTAGAATACTAACACTGATAATTTCATAGTATCTTATGTACCAGTGACTTGGGCCGGGTCTGTAGAATACCTTTTTAAGGATCTTACTGATACGTCTGCTTGCCCTAGGCACTTTCTACAGGAAACAGAAGACAATGTGCAAATCCATTGACTAGTCCCATCCTTGCAAAACCAGCATTGTCTACGTCTGTGTCTGTCTTCTACTGCAGACACAGGTTAGACTGACTTTTCTTCTAACAAGGCTACCTAAAGTTAAATGCCCTAGGTTAGGCAAGATTAATCTGGACTTTTTGACAGTTCATTTGAAAAGCCACAGGGTTCCAGGATGATAGTGGCAGAAAACCCATCCTGTGTGTCATGTGTTGCTCTCAAGCAACAGAAGATTTACACCACTAATTCAAATAACACATAGATAGCCAGAACAGAATACAGAAAAAACTGCAGATAAACTGGGGTAAATACAGCTTCACAGTATCTGTCAAGGAGAGACCTGAAAGCTGTCCATGGCTTCAGCAGCTGGTATCGTTTGAAAGTTTCTGCTATCCTGGTGCCTCCCACCAGGCATTTAGCCAGTCCCCAGTCCCACTCTCACAACACAGCTCAAAGCAGCAGTTTCTTCAATACACTGCTCCTTCCCCCAGAAACACTTCCATCAGCAGTCTTGGGAGACTGCCAACACACAGCATATATTTAAGTACCTTCCATTTACTGAAATGTCACCTCCTTCATTAGACACAGGTGAGCGTCTCTGTCCTTTCACTGACTTTCTATGTCACCTGCCAATGTTTTGGGGTTTTTTTCAAGACTATGGAAATACTTTATTTTGTTTTTCAATTTGTTCATAATCTACAGTTTTACTATCAAAATATGAAGTGCTACCTCGGGATGAAGCAAATTTAAAGGTTTTGTTAGAAATTACAGTGCTCTTTTCAGGTAGTGATAAAACATCTTTAAACTGAAAGATGGGAGTTTTCGATCTAGGAAGAAACTCTTAACTTTGAGGTGGTGAGGCACTGGAACAGGTTGTCCAGAGAGGTTGTGCATGCCCCAGCCTTGGAAGTGTTAAAGGTCAGATTGCATGGGGCTTTGAGCAACCCGGTCTAGTGGAAGGTGTCCCTGCCCATGGCACGGGGGTTGGAACCAGATGATCTTTAAGGTCCCTTCAAACCCAAACCATTCTATGTTTAGACACTGCTTAGGCATGTACTGAAATGGACAATACAGCTGAAATCCTCCAAGCTTGTTACCTTTAGAGTATATCACCCATGAAAAGGCAACAAGTTTTCCAAACCACAAATATTACAGGTAACAAACCAGTGTTTGTTTGCTTTGATAATTACAGGCAAACAATCTGTCTCTAAGGGGAGCCACATACAGCACTGGTAAAGCATATGATATTCATGAGCTAACGTGATGGAACACACAGCTAGCTATAGTCACTTACAATGAAATGACTGAAAGAGCAATAAGGATGGATCTTTAGTGATCCACCTGTTTAGAAACAAGTTCCAAGAACAGATTTTCCTTAGCATAAAAAATGGAACTAGAAAGACACAATTTCTCTAAAAGGTTTACTAAAATAGAACTAGGAAACATACATAATTTTTCTTAAAAAGTTTAGCACTTCTAATGCAAAAAGTATTAGAAATACTTTCTTTTATCACTTTAATAACAATGTCTGATTTGTCAAAATAACAGTAAAAATTCTATAAATATCTGCTATGGGATTATTCCAATAGCTTGAAAAACTCTAGTGACGAAATGACACAGAATATAGAACTGTCATCGTGCATTTGCATATAAAAGGCTGTTTAAAACTGACAGGCACATAAACAGAAAATACATGCTATAAAATTAGTAATTTTTAAGTACGGATCTTTAAATAAAACTGGCAGAGCACCTTCATTTGAGGTAACTCATTCTCAGGAGGAATCATAAACATTGTACAGCACCTAGCAACGTATCTTCTTCAGTCTTGTATACTGATAATACTTTGATTATTTCACTGTTTGAACATATCTTCATTAACCTACCTTAAAATATTTTTTGATATCTCTTAAATAACGCATTTTTGTTAAGGATGTCACTATATGTTTATAAAAGTATTATTTATCTTTTCAAAAGATGATCAGAACTGTGATTTACCATATATTGGATGCTGCTTGTCAGAAAAAAACATATATAGCATATCCAGGACTACTAAAGAGAATGCATATTTTTAAAGTTCTTATGATGCAACATTTATAGGGAACTGAAGAGCTTTAATAAGCCTACAAGGGAAAACGTTTTGAATGCACAACTCCTTTCAGTCAAAAATAGTAGCAGCACATTTCAAACTAAATACTGTATGAAACAACAGCCTAAGTTTGAATTAATGTAAACCACATAAAATGCATATTGCTAGGAACAGAAAAAAACAAACTTCTGGCAAGCAAATAAGAAAAAAGAAAATATTTTGACACTTCTTACACTGAAAATGTTGACTCCTTTGAAAAGAAATAGAAGTGGGGTTTATTTCATTTCATTTAAAGGCTGCAATGGCCAGGGCCATGTCCCACCTCCCCTTTCCCCAGTGAATGGGGAGAACCTGGGCAGGGCCTGAAACCACAGCTGGGACCTGCACTGAAGCAACTCACTTATCACAACTGATGGCTAACCAGCAGGCTCCAGAAACTCAGTCTTTTCTCTCAACTATTGTGCTTTGGATCAATACCAACACCCTATGCACCGGACTGGCGAGTGCCAGCGGCTCCCCCAGCTGCAGGAGCACCCTGACAGCTGGTTCTGCTCCCTGCTTTCAGGCTGACAGGGGAGGAATTCGACTCCCTTACTCCCTGTAACTCAGAGAGCAACCAGTGCCCCAACATGAAGTGGGTGGAAACACCTCTCCCTTCGTTTTAAAAGCAGTAAGTTTTTAAGTCCGTATTCCTTTTAAATCTTTTCAACACTTTTTTCATGCAAGTGCCTAGTATTTAATAAAGCAGTACTTTCCAAGGCTCTCTGAACACACTTTACTTGAAAATTATAGATTCAAAAAAATTTGGTTTTGTCTCTCTAGGCATAAAATCAGTTTAACACAAAGCTTTGAGCCTATGAAAATTCAGTATTACTTACATCATAGTGTAAATTTGAGATAAGTATAGAACCTTTTGCAACATCTGAGACACAGACTTTTGTTAAAAATATTTTCTGTACAAACTTCTATTTACACCTTTCACTTTTATTTAGTTTTAGAAAGTACTCACCGATTAATTTAATGGCATTCAGATACAGTCTAAGAAAAACAGATGTAACTTCTCTGTTATACTATTTGGATTACTCATAACAAAACCTCACAAACTGATGTTCATTAAATATACATATAGGCATAACAGTTATAAGCATTGAACGGCAATCTAATTTGAATTTTAATTAAAAGAAATTAACTGAAATAAAAGTATTTCTTAACAAAAAATTGTTACGCAAATTGCAGAACAAAAAGATATCTTGGCAAGTGAGCTACCCCATCCTTCTCTTCAAAAGCAGAATAAATGGTTTTATTTCTGACAAACATTTGTCTAAAATACTTAAACAAAATCTAAGCAAAGGGAATTCCACAACACCTCCTATTCCAGCACTTTCTTACTTTGCTTTCCCAAAATTATTGGACATTTAACACAAACCTCCTCTGCATCAATAAAAGCCAATTATTACCTGTGGACATGTACATACAAGTATACAAAAATGCAAATGTTTTGCAAAGATATAATTAATGATAAAAAAATAATACCACTTACAGACAAATTATGTATTTTGGAATGGAATGGCTAAAACATGCTTTCCACTACTACTCTCTTACTGAATTCTTGCCATAACAATTAAAATTTATCAGTATTTTTTTTACACTGGACTGTATCTTACAAACATAAGAAAACGCACAGTTGTACACAAACACCTGACCCATCTCTGAAATCATCAGTGACCTAAACTCAGTTACAAGTTTGACAGTAACAACTGCCCCTAGAACCTCCCTCAGGAATGAGGGTTGTTTTGAGAGCTAGGCTTACCAAAACTCAGACATATTCATTTAAATACTGCATGACCCAGAATATTTTCCTTGACAAAAGACATTACTACAGTTCATGTATATACAGTGTTTACATTACTCCTAATGAAAAGATCATGTGCCACCTTCTACATTTTACCAGAGCTTCCACAGCTCTTCAAGTCTGTAAGAAGAGACTGAGACCTGTCTTTAAATTGAAGTGATAACTGAAAAAGTATTTTCCACCCAGAAGTTCAAGGAAGTTCAAAACTAGTGTTTCATAAAACAAGACCAAAATATAACTTAGGTTTGTAAGTCCTATAGCAAAGTTCTGCTCTTGCCCAAATAGGCAGAAAAACAATCCAGTTCTGATCTATAAAACATGAGCATTAGTCAATAGCATGAAAAGCAACTTCTGTGATTCACAAGCAATTCTGAAGGGTTAAAAGTATCGCTTAGAAACAATTCAGGTCTTTTTTTCCCTTAAAATAATTTTTTCCAATATGTTCTTACAAGAATATTGGTGAAGGAAATTCCAAAGCAAAAGTTTTGCTTTGAGATGAACCTGACATTATGGAACCTTGAAAAAATAATACTAACAATGTTGTTTTGAAAATTTAGGAATGTTTCAACTTCTTCAAAATCATCTTTTTTGACACAAAATTACTATAATAAATTTCAGAATATTTTAGTACTGAAAAGTCACAATAAAAAAAGTTATAAATGGAACACTTAATGAATCTGTAATGAAATGTTCAATGCTGGATCTGTTTTATCCCTACTGACACTGATACACTAAAATTGTGAAAGATTTCCCAATTTTCACTACACTTTTGCCTTTTTCAGTGGAATACTTACTATTCGCAGCCATGGCAAAACCCTCCTGAGGGCAAAAATATATAATTTTGTCAATCTGGTAAAGATAACTCAAGCTTATGTTCTCTGAAGAGTTTTATAAATTATGGGCATTCAGACTCTGTTACAAGTCATAACAACAGCTAGAAAAAAATATTTAAGGAGAAGAAAAGTAGAATGGTTGGCTCAATTGAAAGACCAGTTAAGGATTACTAGTTAGGTTGGATATTTTTGTTTTCTCTACATACTTTATGAACCCTATATAAATATCAAATAGTGGCAACAAACACAAAGAGCAGGATTTACACATGGAAGGAGAACAAAGAAGAGGTAACAGAAAAGAGGACATGCTGTTGGCATCTTGTTTATAGAGTTGCTGAAGAGGTTTAAGCTGACTATTTACCTTTTCTTTGGGAAGGAGCAAAGCTTTAGGGGCTGCTTTGAAAAAGTATATATACACATCTATCTGTCTATCTGTTTGTAGTCAGTAGTGATAATCCAGTGGTTACTGGGAATTTCTGAACAGCAAACTCATTCAAGTGGCAAAAACCACACTCCTGCTAAATTTTGCCCAATGTGAGATGTCCTAAAGCAATTTCTTAAATGAATGAGTTTTGAAGAAAACCGCAGCGCAAACTGCTGCATAATGTCAAACCAAATCTTCCAATTTAGGATGCAAAGGCACTGAGAAATGATTTCTCAGTTATATTCTCCCTGTTACTTTGTAGGTAACAGCACAATGCGTGGGTTCATCTGGTTGGAGGACACAGATCTTTGAAAAAAATCATCTGCACAACCCTCAATTTACTCCAACCATCTAGACTTCAGGGTCCATGGAACATTAAAAAGAAGGAGACTGCAGGCTGAATAAAATCTGTATTTGCAGTAACATATACTGTGGGAATGGATTTAGTTCTTTAGTCTAACAATTTTTTGCCTTTTATACGTTGAGGATGTAAAGACAATTATGAAGAACCACAAGAATAATGTAACAAAATATTTATGACTGCAGCACTGTGGGTACCTTTGCTCCTACAGTATCTCTACAAAATTCTCAGATTTTTTACTATGGAGCACAAATGCCTCTTGTGCTAGGGGAGACTTTTGGAAGCATGATAGTGTGACATAGAAAAGACACTGAAATTCCTAGAAGTTAGTATTACATATGAAGTACATAATGTTGTATCTGCTGGGCCAAAAGGATTAGCAGGCTGGATTTGTGAACATCTGGCTTTTTAATATCTTAAACCATTTTATAGCAAGCTTTTTCATATTGTGTAACTTCCCAGTATGCTCCACCACACTTTCCGTAACATAATTTTCACAAAATTATTTCTACTGTATTTTAAAGTCCTCACATAACACATTGAAGTGTTAAATTATGAGCTATATCTAAGCCCCAATATAGCAGTTAAACATATGTTTATTTATATATGCATAATTTACACATTATTTATATACACACCAAATGCTAAACATGCTACATATTCTAGCAAAAAACCCCGAAGTTTGAAATACATAAACACATTCTTTTAACTTTTATCTGTATCCCCTGTTCAGAGACAACTGGAAGAGCTACATAAATAATAAAAATAGGAAATAAACCACACTCTAACTACCCATTATGAAAGGAATACTGTTTTAACAAGATCTATGGAAACACATTATCATTCTATTAATTCAATAATCTTGATGCTGTTACAAGACAGAGACAGTTATCAAAGCAGGGGATCATTCCTGTACGTAAGGATCACATCACTTAATGGGACAGAGGTGTCACACAAACTATGGTGTCAAAAAGATAACAAATACAGGACTGAGCTTGTAGTGGCAATGAATTTATGTAGGCATACATGGCTCCAACAAAATAACTGGCATTTGATAAGCATGTAGCTAAGAATGAGTTTTAAACTGCTATCATTAGAGTGCTGATTTTGTGAAATTCCTCACAAATAGAGCTTTTATTTTATCCTCAAACACATTCAAAATCTATACATACTTTCTGTTGATAGTGGTTGCAAAGCTCTTGCATTAACTCAACTTTACAATGCCAAGTGTAAGAACACCCTCTCTTCTTTTGAAATTGAATTAATATTTATGGTAATTATTATGAAACGACTTTACCTTTGAGGACATTGGTCCTCAGGGTTTGCACTGTTTCCTCAGAGAAATTTTGGGAATTATTCTTCATGATTCAGTATATTCCTCCTTAGAACTGGTAGCCAAGTCAACATTTTTTACACCTTTTTTTTCTCATTCATATAGTTTAAGTCAAAAAGAATAGATTCTAGGCATGATATTTCTTTTATTATTTGATTTCTGTGTGCAGATGCTCAGTTCCACCTACATGGCACACTAAAGTTTAAGACAATTCAAGAATTCAAGATAATAAACTGGTTTCAGTACAAGTACTTCTTCTCTCACAGCTTCCAGGCTCTGCTATATATGATTTGGTCTCACATCTATTACAGAGATATTAACATAACCACATATTTGCTAGAAGATCTGAATTCTAATGACTTTTTAAGCTGACTACAGGTTTGCAGGTAAAACACCAAGGCAGCCCAGTATCAGTCTTTGATGGTCATGTTTGTAAGATGGACAGATGGAGGCAGTTCCACTTCTGCTGGTTTTAGCCTTAACTGCTCCATAGGTGCAGCTTTTCATTTCATACAGTTCATGAACAGACACATCTATGAACCCACGTGAAGAGAACAGGCTGCATTTGAACAATCAAGTGCTTAGCTAGCTGAGGTCATTAAGAAGGTACTACTGTAGCTACAGGGCTACAATGCAACCATTTACATGTAAATAAAACCTTGGAATTTTAGGTATGATGTTACATATATATTTAGATGTATGAGCAAATAGAAGATGGAGGGCTGGCACAGTGATTTAACAGACCAAGGATGCTAGTTCATTCAGAGACAGTGAATTCAGACAAAGGCCAACTCATGACTAAATACCAAAGAATGTTTAAATCCAGCTATCTTTTCTAAGTTTCTACCAAATGCCAGCTTCTTCAGGCTATCAGCATACAGGGCAGAATTTTCTGAATGAGTTATCTATTTTTATTTTCTTCTGTTTGTCTCACCATTACAACACGATAACTATTGAAAAAAGTATGACTGCTGTATTTGGTATTCTTCAGAAATCAATAGTGGTTAGATGTCCTTAATTCCTTAACTTAGACTTCTGGAAGTTGTTACACAGGCAGTATGTATAATGCGTAGCTTTTCCCAGCTCCAGCCTCAGCTCCAGCTCCAGCCCCAGATTTATACAACAGTTAGTGAATGCAGAGCTAAGTTTGGAAATGGATTACCACAATCTGGCATGAAGCAGAACTGAAATGATAAAGCTCATTGAAGAAGGCAAACCTTTCCTTAGAAAAATATTTTCTGAATTCTCCTAGATTTCATCCTTAGCACTAACTAAAATAAGATTATATGGCCAAAATCTTTTTGTACTGCTTCACTTCTTGCAGATTAATCCTGGCTGATAATGAAAACAACCACTGAGCTATCTGCACATAAAATAAAGTTTGCACGGCCATCATACTGGCATTTCAAAAGCACAGGATGAGTCTGATACTGTGACATTTAAAAGGCAAGAAATCCCACTTAGTTGCTTTACTTGTACTTTGTGTCAATCATACCACTTGGCACAGAGCAGAAGTGTTCTCAGGAATACTGTCTAGATCCTGAGTGAAAAACAAAACTCCAAAAGTGCATGTGAGGGAGAGAAACTATAGAAATGAGGAAAAAATTCACTTACATTTATCCAAGATGGCTGTCGCTATTACTGTTGAAACTCTGCTATGGGCTGAGGTCACAAGACCCTGTAAGCTAAAATAGAGAAGCTTCAGCTGAGGGTAACTGAAGCTGCAGCACATTAAAATACATTTTAAGGTTACTGGTAATGACTGGAGTTTTAATTTCTTGATCTGTTTTTCCCAAGGCACAAAAAGTGTCTTCTACTTTTTGATTATTTTTCAGGCCTAGAGGGAAGAGATTTTTAGTATCATCCTCTACCTCACTGTAAGTGTGTATGTATGTTATATACCATACATGATATGAAAAGTATGATGGTTTCATTGGTGTGAGTTTGTATGAAGAAACCATGCATGATTTATGCAGATTCTCCCAAACAAAACTAGATTAGAACCTTCATACAAAAACACATCACCATGTAGATAGGAAATGTGAATTTTATATAAAAAAGCTAGCTTTAAAATCTTCAAAAAGTTATTACAACGCACCACAGAGCTTTTTTTTTCCTTCTATAAAGGTAATTTTAAAAGTATGTACCTCTGAGGAGGTCTGCTAACTTTTATAGCTTAGAAATACCACAATAACTTTAAAATATTTTTGTATGCATATTAAGTAGTTTAAAAATCTATTGCATCTTAACCTCCCACAACTTAAACCAAGTGTGTGATCTACTAGGCAGCTAGAATCTACCCTTAACCCATGATATAAAGCCCATATTGTTGGCTTCAGTAAGGGGTGAGACACGGAAATTGTCACTAATTTTGGATCAAACATTCTCTCTCCTGGCCCACAAATCATAATGCATTTGGAAGAAGAATTGATATGCAAAACTAAAAAAAAAAAAAATAATAAATAAAAAAAAAAAAAAGTGAGAAAATAATATTACTGTTAGTATTAACAGCAGGGATTTGTAGTAATAGAAGGAAAGAGACTAGTAAAGTTCAGTTGAGAAGGGTGCATGATTAACAACCCTGCAGTTTATTATCTGTACTAAGACTGCACTTGATAGCTGCCTATGTAAATATACACTTGTGGATGTTCACATATAAAAAGATATATGCAATGTGCAAAAACAAATTTCTATAGCACGTCTCATAGGCTTTTCTATAACTGAAATCAACAAAAGGAATTCCAAGAACACAAGGAATGCATTGAATCTGAACTACAGAAATCCTGAAACAGTCAAGTAATAACAAAAGCACATATCGTATCTATTTATTTGATTGATGAAATATGACAGAATGATCATGAAATTTCAAATTCTTATTGAAATTGACAAGAAATACAGCAAAGTGTGGAATCTCTGTGCTTTCTGAGCAAACCTTAACAAAAGATGTTCCCCTCACAAAATACAGATGTTTACTGCATTTCTTGTGCAACCATAATGTGACTTATGGTAGATGAGATTGTATAACAGCTGAGAACTAAGAAACTACCAAGATACTACATTATTTTGATGTATTCAAAGAAACAGTGTGTGCAATTGAAGCTAGGAAATCCACTGAAACAGTTAAAACATTAGAAGCATTGCTATAAAATTCACTCGAGAAGTCACCATACTCCTATTAAACAAAACAGTCAAACTCATAATTTCAAAGATAAGTAAAGAATGCAACATGATTCTAAGAAAAACAACCATCAGGAAAAAACAGGCAAAAATTTCCAACAAAACAATGACTGCTGCATTTTATATTTCTAATAGAAAAAGACAGCAAATTTTGTTTGAATTCCCCCCAAAGAATGGGAGAAGTGATGACTAAAGCATTTGTGACAGAAGACTAAATACTTTGTCTTCATCAAGCCCATTTCAGTACTTAGATGACTAGTCTGAAGTTTCATGTAGCTCATGTAGAATGAGTATTTCCTAGCCTTGGTGCTATAGGATAGAAGACACATCACCTGAACACAGTATCTCAACTAGGACTAGTTGTTTGCTTTTCCCTAATGATAAACACTAAAGAAACCCAAAAAACCCAAACAAACAAACTGAAACAGAATTAATTATTCTCTCCATGAGCACTGAGACTGCCATAACAGAGTTTAGACAATCCTGAGTGTGTTTGACTATGTATAGTGTGGTCTAAAATGCTCAGTTTGAAGAGGTAAAATTCGATTGACTATAAGCCCACCTCATTTCATAAGCAGTAATTTATTTAGAAGAAATAAAAAAAAAAAAAAAAAAAGAAAAATTGAAGTGGTAATGGGTGATACCACTCTACCAAATGCAAAAAGTCTGCACTATAATCTGTACCTGAAGTAGTTATCTGAAGTAATCAAAGGAGAAAAATAGGCATTTCAGTGGCACAATTCATTAAATCCTAATTAGATGTCTAAATCAGATTGCATAATTTGTCTCTTAAAACTGTGTTGACTATGTGTTGACAACAATGTGTTGACTAAAAGTGCCTTGACTATGAATGGTGACAAAAGGCCCTTGAGCCTGGACTATTAAGGTGAAAGGCAGAGACAAGGTGTAACCTTCTATTGTCTGGTGCAATAAAGCCCTCTTCCAAGAGACCAATTATCTAACATTGACTTCTCCTTAGTATGCACCTGAAGTAGTCATTTGTATTTATGTTAAATAGATGTAAAACCAGACTACTCTGTATTAACTTTGCACGTTCAGACAGCATCACATAGATGCAATGCCCTAAAACTATTTCCAGGCAAACAGCAAAAGTAAAACTGCCAGATACATCAGTTTTTATTCAGATATGGGAGGGTAACTAATGCAGAACACTGCTGAACTCCTCAATCATTTTGTTCTATCACCAGATATGTGGACATACCTGTAATATTCTATAGCCTGTCTAAAAAAAACCCACCAAGCAAACAACCCTCAAATTCCCTTCTTTCGCTTCACTTTTGAAGAAAAAAATCTCTGGTGAAATAGAACTATTAAAAATATTATAATCTACACAGGCATATGCACACAGAGAGAAGTCAGCCAGAGAATCTTAGGTACTAAAACCCATATTAAAAAACCATTGAAAAAATCAGCATGATGTTTCAGGAAGTCACACAGCAGGTTGATTATGATGGCAATAGCCATTTAAGCAAAACTTTGGTTTGAATGAAGTTCCATAAATTACAAGAGTATGTAAAATCAGATGTAGATGAAATTTAAAATAATAAATAATAACAACATGTTTTTATTGTGAAATAGCTTATTATAAATTTTTCCAATATTAGGTACCCTTCATCTTTACAGAGCTCATTAGATTAGATGTGACAGTAGCATAGGCCTCTTTAGAGATATATATGACAAACTCAGGCAGCCAGCAAAGGAACAATCATGATTTTGATAATCAATTTCAGAACTGAATTGAATTTCCAGAAATTATTTGAATGAAAATTAGCTCCTAGCTTGATGGGGGCTGCTACATTTGGTTTAAATTAATCAGGTGGATAAAAATAAAAGAACTGAAAAAAACCCCCAACTATATTATTTTGTAAATATTTACAGATTAATTCAAATTTATCAACTAGGAAAATTAATCAGAAAGCAGATTGACAGCATCTCACACAACTCAGTGATCACCATAAATCCAGACAATGTATCAGATTTCATCAGAATAGAGGTCATGTTTTAAATGAAGGTAGGATTTGTAATGCATTATTCATCCATCTGAAAATATTACAAGGTGGGATACCTTTTTTATAGTTTATTACCATAGCATATTACAAAATGCATTTGTAAAATAAATGTTTAACTGATGAGTCTATGACAAGTCGTTAGGAAGCATATTATAAGATGCAAATATTGTTAAAATACGTGTGCATGTTTAATGCATGAGTTACAGTCATCAGGCATGGTAAAAACCGTCGTAAAATTTAACAAATGATAGTAAGATATTTATAAATGGCATCTAAACATAAAGTGTGCACAGAGAAGTAAATGGTACTAATATTAATTCTTGAATGAAGGCTCTTTTTTCCTTTCTCTTTTTACTCAGAACGAATCAAGTTAGGTGATTTTTTGTTTGGATCCTAGTAAGCAGTGTCTGAAATAAAGTCCTCTTGCTAAGTTTCCAAGGCAGCAGAAACTTCAGCCTTCAGAATATTTCCAGGATAAAACTGCGAACAGATCTCCATTAGCTCAGCACTGATTAGCCTTAACATCTTCAATTTTTTCCTATGGAGAATTAAAATGCACTGAATAAATCTGAATTATTACTTTTACAGACAAGTTTTTGGAGGAGGCAAACTGTTTTAACTCTGCATTATAATTCTTTGTCTACTCATCAGAAAAAACAACTTCAACAGAGCAGGGAAGAAAATCTTACCTTTCAATTTCTGAGCATTTCATTGGTGATACTTAGTGATACTGATTTATATAAGCCTTGTATATGCTATTATAGTTTTTTATAATTCAATACTCTACAGCAAATTGATCAGAGAAAAGGGATTTATGGATTTTGGTATATCTGTAAAATATAAACAAAGTTTTTATCAGGATATTTCCCAGCTAATTACAGAAACAAAATTTTTCTTGAAAGAGAAATTTGTGTATGTTCCATCTCTAAGAGTCAAGCTAAATGGCAAACAAGATCCTGAAAATAATGTCCTTACTCCCAACATCATTAGGTAATTGTCTAGGAAAATAGGAGAACCAATCGAGTGAGAGAGAGAGAGAGAGAGAGAGAGAGAAGACAACTAGAGGGAGATACCAGTCATGTCCTGAATGCTTTTGTGCAGAGATTTGCTGGTATGTGAAATCATTCATAATTATGATACAGAACTTTAATGATTTCACTGTAACTAAATAATGTTATAAATCTCGTTTAAATCTGCCAGGTTTCAGCTGCTGAAGAAGTTGATCTGCAGCTTCTGAAACACAGTCAAAGAGCATTAGCTGGATCTGAGAAGTCTGATTCTGTGATAGGAATGTTGACATTGTTCTCTCTTAATTTTCTTCGAAGTTTAACAAGATTGAATGCCTGGAAATAAGCCCTAAACACACTCAAGATAGAAACAAAGCACTAATTTTGATGGAACAAGCAAGGAAAAACCCCAAACTCTGCACGTTTTAAAACATAAACTTATTAATCCATAGATTAAACATCTATTTCAAGATATTGAATACAAAGGGTTCTTGAGCCTCACACTGCTGTGAGAATGGAAAAGGGAAGGATCTCAAGTTTTTTATTCTGTCTTACCACCTCACTCTGCCCACCTTCTATAACATACCTGGAGTGGGCACTCAAAACACAGGATGTTAGGACCTGACTCAGTATCACCTATGCTCATACTCCTCTGGACATAAACGATGTGCTTAGAGGCCTGAATTTTGAGCTGATACAAAGATATGCAAAGACAGACCACATTTCAGTTAGAGGACATGGTGCATGCATCACCAGCTGTAGCTTCACAAAGTTTACTCTAGGCCTATCTTACAAGGAAGCTCAAGTGATGACACACACCTGTGCAACATGCTTAAGGAACACTTTCCCCTTCTCATCTGTGGAACCCTGAAACACTTTCAGTTGTACCTCATATATTTCCACAATGAAAGCTTTAGTGAAAGCACTAAAATAAGGCCCCGGACACAGGCACAGTGACTGAAGTGCTGCGATCGCCATGAGAAGACAACTCATTCAACCCCAGGGTGCTTCTGCTACCTGCATGTCATAGCTTGAGTAAACAGTGCATTAAGTGCCTCTAAACTTCCCCACCCGTGACGGTATTCAGAGAATTTGTGGCTAATCTCTTTTTTCTTTAAAAGCCGTCACATGCAAGGCCCTCCATAAATTATTTGTTTCTTCAACTTTTCCAAACATAAAGGAACTTGCAAAGCACAAGAGGCTTTGAAGTCAGCACTAAGTCGTTCCTTCTTGTGCGCGTTTCTCACTTCCTAAAGATGTGACCATTCGGTAAAACGATTGAGCAACCAGTTCTTGGAAAAGGGTGACTGTCTCAACATCAAACTGAAGGTCAAGAGGACACTGCTCAGAAGTGTGAAAGATGCTGTATAGGACACTCCCCCATCCTTCCAGAAATAGAGTGACTCCTGGATTTCTTTTTACACTGCTCTTCCTATTTAAATTTACTTGTAAAAGTGGACAACTTTCAAATCAATCCAACAGAGGTAAAAAAATCCGAAAACACAAGAGAGAACAAAAATGGAACACATAACAAAATTATTAAAATGTCCTCAAGTGACATTGGAAAAAGCTGATGAAAATACAGTATCATAAATAAAATTGTAAATAAGTAGTTTCTTTTTCATGTGTTTTTTTCCCAGAAGTTATATGAAAAATATGTAAAAAGTCAATATATATTGCTGCTGACTTGTTTAATAAAGAAAATGGTCTTACCAGCATCTATAGCTGTTGTGCAATTACAAATGCAAGAAATTATTAGTTAGAAACATATAGCAATTTTCCAATATATTTCTGCAGCTGACATCGCATCCTCCTTTGTTAAGCAGATATGGCAGAATATCTGAGAAACAGAAACAAGGGAGCCAGCAGTCTGCTGATTCATAGAGAAAATTTAGTCAATTGGACAAATTGAAGAATATTTTCAGTTCTAAAGGACTATATATATTAATTGGAATTACTACTCAATCTAACAGGCTTTAAAAACAGCTGACATCAGACAGTGACAGTATGTCTTATTTCAAAATCTAAATTTTTTTTTTCACTTTCCTATTGTATCTTCATCTTCTTTGCATTTAATTATTCAGTGCAAAAAAATGGCTTTTTTCCTGAAGTACTTGGCATTTCATGATAGGCAAACACATCAAGAAAAGACCCACTACTCTAAATGTGAACTGTCTGTAGTTTCATGGTTTCCTACTAAAGTACACAAGGTGACAAATGTGCACTGTGCACCATCCACCACAAAGAAAGAAACGGCAGTGCGTTCAGCTTGTAGTCTGGTGTTGTTCAGATTCACAGAAAGGTACTGGCACTCTTTGGTTGTGTACTTAGAGAAGAAATTTCTCACAGTAAGTAAAATACGAATTTTCTTGAATTTTAAGTAAAAAGTGAAAATGAATTTCACTTATGAGTGAAATTGGAGAATAATCAATATTTTGTAGTGAATTTCCAGACATCCTGTCTTTGTGTGTTAGCACCTGCCTGTATTTACATCTGCTAAATTCTTCATTCTGTTGGTAGTTTATGAGTTTCTCACACACTTATTTCTCAACAAACACAACTGTATGATTAGTTACAACTTCTAGCCCAAGGATCTACAGAACTGCAAAGGCATGTCCTTTAAAGAGTGTCTACCCTTTACTTGTCTATGACAAGATTAGCATATCTAAATACATTTTCTATAAAGAAGAAAGTGTCTCATTTAAAAAGTATGAAATCCTAAAAAGGAAAGAAAGTCCAAAGAAAGAAGATGGTTGGGGAAGTATTGGTAAGACTTAATCTCCAAGTTTTAGGACAAAGACTATACTTTAACAGGTTATTAATGGCAAACAGAAGGCAATACTGTGTCCTTTTTAAAAAACAGGACAGTGTCAAGGGAGTTTGAGATTTTAGTTTTAATCTTTATACTTCATGTCCCTCCTGATCGGACCATAATGGGGTTGCTATGGATTGTATCCAACAAATCCTGGCACTCATCTTTTAGGGTCCTGACCTATCCTATCTGCTATTAATCTGATGAGATTTACACATTCTTTAGAAGAATGGAAGATGTTCTGTCAAGTAGAAATCCAGTTTATGCACAAACACAGGCTACTGTAGTCACAGTAAGACAGGATACAGAAGAAAAAAAGAAAAAAACCCAGAAGAATAGGTACAGTATTTGGAATGCCTGTGATATGACTACAGTGGCAAATAGGACAAATGAATAATTTTCTCAGACATCTAGTCCAAGTTTAGACAGACTGGAGTGAAAGGGGTCTGATACAAAGCCTCATGCTTTCCTAGGTTGCACAGCTCAGGTGAAATTCTTAATTCAGGTAAAATACTTCTCATTTAGACAACTAAATGAGGATCACCTTTATGGCAGGAATTGTGCAAAGACATCAACATACTTGCTCCAAGAAGAAGAGATTCAGGGCATAAAAAGTAGGAGCTTGCTATGCATTTACAGAGAGACTGCAACTAATACAGCACTCCAGGAATATGAACAATGAAGAGGCTGTGGTATAATTTGCTTCCAATAAAGTCTAGAGTCATAAAACTACAACAGAAAAGGACTGAGAGACCGAGATTAATACAGAAATAGGCACTACAGAAGTAAGTTAAATATGAAAAGCCTCTACAGACAATTCACGAGAATGTGCATACATATGCATATATTAAAAAGATAATTCACTTATCTGTACAAAGACAGCTCTAGTGTAGTTTGGGTAACTGATTTGGGTAAATAACCTGATATCATGGTCTTGAGGAACCAAAGCTCCATCAGTTTTTTAAATGACAACCTTTTTCTATCCGCTCAAGATTTAGCGCGTAAAGAAATTCCACAAAAATTAAATCCAATCTCTTTTTTTTCTCCTAAACTAAGAAATTATTATTGGCATTATTAATATTAGAATTTCTGCTAATATTTTTTAGAAACAACCTAAATGACACTTGTAATTAGAATATATTTTATGTAAAAAATAAATTACCCCGGTTTTGAAATAATAGCTCACTGACAAAATTTATTACATAGAGCAGACTCTCATGCAGATACATATGAACAGATATGAAACCACACTTCCCTGTGGCTTTCTAAGTACAGTTTTGTTTGGAGTTACCTAAAGACACAAGGTGTTTCTAAAAAAGCTGGACTGCATAACAAAAAGTGGAGAGAGGGAGAAAAAAAAAGCTCCTTCTTCAGGTTACTGAAAGCTACTTTTAGATTAGAATGAAACATCCCAAATTCCACATAACATAAACAGATCACAGAGCAAAGCAAAACTGGTAGTATAATATTTTTGTCTGGACACTTGTCAATTTTCTTAAGTCTTGGATTTTTTCTTTTACTGCAGACTGAGAAAAGATGGGCTTGTTATAAGAAGATACAGCTTGTTTCCTCTACCACATCGTGATTCTACTTAGAAAAACCGGTGCAAACAGTTACATCACCAGTGTAAGCAGTTAAATTATTCCTTCAATATGTATCATATTAAACAATACCATCTTTCTCCTACCACTACGGCATTTGCTTACTTACTATTCCACTTTACTTTGAAATGCCTCAAAGTCATCTCTAATCCTTACAAGGCTAAATAAGTTCTCTGGTTATCTTTAAATTTTGAAACATGCAATATCCTTCAGCCCACTTTCTAGCTCATTAATAAATATACTAAACAATGGTATTTAGTGTACAGGTCAGGAGGAGACAGAAATGTTAACCTTCTGCCATGCTGAAAATTGACAATATACTCCAATATACTCACACTCTATCTTCCATCTCTTGTTTCTAACTTATGATGGAACTTTAACTTTCACCCAGAACTATTCAGTTTTCTTAATAATCACTCATGAAGGACTGCATGGACTGTGTCAATGGCTTTTTGAATGCCCTTTGAATCATCTCTTTTGGTCTCACCTTAAAAAAAATCATTATTTTTCAGACATTTACAAATATTTCTTGTAGACTGAAAATACTGGAGTCTTATTAGATGCAATGGAAATGTGTGTGGTCTGCAATTTCAGTAAACTCGGGCCACAGAAGAAGAGCATGATTTGCCCCCTGAAAGGGCAGACTACCAAAAGTAGCTGAATCAGTAATGCAGGAAAATGAATTACAAGGCCATATTTTTTCCTTTTGGAATGAAGAACTTCAATGCTTATGGTAAATCACACAGGTGGTGGAAGACTTGGAAGCAGTGGCAGTAGCAGTAACATGGGAATCACTGCAAGTGCACAAAGGCTCCCATGATGCTGACCAGGACTATGCTGTCAGCATTGCACAGACACTGAGGGAGATGATAGTCCTGTGTGACAAGAGATGACAGTGACAGACTGATAGGAAATACCTGTCATGATAGCAGGCAAGATATGTGTCTAAGCTCTCTATACATAGACTGGAGAAGTCTGAATGACTGACTTGGAGGAGGATAATGAGGTACTTCACAGTCATTACAGACAGCACAGGAGAAAGTACAATAGGGCTTATCTGAAAATCAAAAAGTAGAAAATTAACGGCACTTTTTTTTCCTACTTTATGAAGAATAATGGGTATCATGAAGTCAGACAGTGAAGGACTATAAAACTGAAAACAAACTGCCTGTATTTCATGCTTTGAGGGGGAACTGGGGGAAGATGCAGAGAGAGTTGTTAGGAAAATAATCTTTGCAGAACACTGGGAGCAATGAGACAAGATGACATTTGTCACGTGCTAAAAAGAGGCCAGTTGTGGAATCTGAAATGTGGAGAACCTGTATGAGAGTTTCAGCTCAGTGCATAGCTTACGAAGCTGTACCTTAGTATGAATGAGAGGAATACGAAAGATACCCAAATCCAAAAATGTCTATGTTTCAAGCTTAAGACAACTAACATGCTGATAGAATTGACTGATGAAGAAATACGTGAAATTGGAAAGATTATTCCTGTTGGTCCTGAAGCTAATGTCTAAGCATACACGGGTTTCTTCCATGAGGAAGATGGGATGAGTTGTATCTGCATGGGCTTTGGGTTTTTTGGTTGGTTGTGTGTGTGTGTGTGTGTAGGTTTAGTTTTTTGGGGGTGTTTTTTTTGGTTTGGTTTGGTTGTGGGGTTTTTTTGTTGTTTGTTTGTTTTAGTTCTGTTTCTTTTTGTTTAGTGTTTTTATAGAGAAAATGGTATCTGGAGTGCAAATCACAAAGATGATGATTAGAGTTCTTGTATCAGCTATAATAACATTTCTCTGAAGAAATGGCAAAGAAACATTTAGAAGGATAATAATAAAACTAGGAAAGTGTAGGATGGAACTGGGAGAGGAGAAACTCCCTACAATTACTGAGAACAGCACACTTACTGAGCTCACAAACTGGCTAAAGGATGAAGAAATAAATGTCTGAGCAAAAGAAGTCAAAGAAAGGAGCAGCTTCAACTATGAAATTTTTAACAATTTTTTCTGCTTTTATCATGAAATAATTTTTTTTTTAATACTGATTTTTGTGGCAATTCCTTTATCACAGTAGAAATCACTTAATTTTCCTAAAAACAAAAGAAGTCCAGCAGAAGGGTATAATTCACAAAATCTGTTGCTATTTATTAATGGCACTGCCAGCTCAGCCAAAAAACTGAGCGATAAAAAGTGAGAGAACCTGCCATATCCAAGAATCTGTCCTTGGACACTTGCTGTGAAAAGTCATCTTCATTTGCAATGTGTGAACAGGTTATGCATAAAAGAAGACAAACTTTTTTTCTTGTCGACTGCTCAGTATGAAGTGTTAGTTTCTCAGCAGACAACAGAAGTAAGTTGCCAGTGATCCTTGAAGCTAAAAGTTCCCATTTGCAAGCACAGAACAGTGCTGTTTCACCAGCACCATCTGAGAGAAATACTATTTAAATGTCTCCAAAACAGTTACTGATGTATGGTGTTTGGATTATGGAGCTGGCAAGGTATTTGACGCAGCCTAACAACTCTCACTTTTGTGTAAACACATATTTAAACACCTACCAAACAGATTCTTAGTGTTCTGCTTAGTGGTCAAGAAACACAGCAACTGTTAAAAACAGGAACTGAATTACACTTCTTTTTTGGAGAATTAAGGGCAATGTGTATTTATTGCTTTGCGAATGACATCTGATGATATTGAAAATATACACACCCGCTCTAAGACATCACCCAGCTTTATTTGATTGTTATTTCCTAGCACTATATCAAAGCTATTCTAATGCAGCTGAAACAAAATGTGGGAACACTATTAACACAAATTCTGTAATATTTTTTAGATTTTTGGCTTTTTTTCTTTTTATTTGTGACTGCTACATTGTACTCAGAAATACTAAGAATTGTCTAATAATGGTGGAAATAGGTCCCAACAAACAAAAACTGACCAATAAGTAACTCAAGACTCAATCAATCCCATGGTAAAATTCATTACTGTGTTAAGCATAAACAAGAGTTACTGCAAAATGCATTGTACAGAATGCAGAGCTAATTTCAGGGTAAATTGTAAATGAAAACTCAAATGGCTCTAAAGTGTTCCAAGAATGAGCTAAAGCCTAGTGACAGAAACAAAGGATCAACATAAACCCATAAAGCCTTACTTCTATGTTTTCTAAATATAGGAAGCAGTATCATTTAGGGGACTTAATATGGGTCATGCAGATACTGAAGAATCTGTGCTTCTTCACAGATTCTAAGGAATAACTAAGGAAAAAACTAAATCCTACATACATTAGTGTGTAGACCTTTTTTTCTTCTGATTAATACTATTTTTCTTTAATCTTACTACGTATCTCACTACTTTAGCATTATGTTTTGAACCTAAATGGTAAGACCCTTGATGTTTTATTGTAACAATCACCTCTTATTTTGTAATTAAGACATTTCTGTGTTTTAGCTGGCATCTAAGCCACCTTAGATAACAATTTATATTGTTTCCAACCTATATTTTTCTAAAATCACTTTGCTTTCTTAACTCCATGGGGAGCCCTTTCAAAACAATAAATGGAGATAGAGTGGGTAAACTCCCATCAAAGCTCACAAGAGGCATGTGGCTCAACACAGTCTTCTCTGTGTACTGCCTTAGCTATCACCCTGCTCAGCAATATGTTTTTAAGTCAACACAAAACTGAGAATTAACTGAGCAAAGGATACACATTATTACATTCAGTAAGTTTAAACTACATATAAGCAACTGATTTATATTAAAAAAGCAAAAAAAAAAGATTGAGTTTCATCCAGAAAAGCTACGGAGATCAACAGCAGATTAAATGTAATATTCATTAAAACCATCATTATATCGAAATGTCTTCATTTTTTCAGAAATATTAAACTTAAACTTTAGAACAGCCAAGTTCCATTTGCTCTTTCCATGATCTATTGGACAGTACTTGTGTTTTACCAATGCACATTATGTGACTGACAACACTAAAGCATGTTTGTACCCCACGAGGATGGAGACAGGCTTAGAGGCTTACAGATGTGGATGTGGATTCCTGTTTACAGCTGATATTGTGAGTTGAAGAAAAAACCTTAATTTATATGAGAAAAGGCAGCAGGTCATCCTCAGATATCTCCCTTCAGATATTCTATACAGAATATAGAATTCTATGTATTGTCAGGTATTCTGTAGAGATCTCCTATCAATAACATGCCAAATGCTCCTCCTTAATCAGCTTCTATTATTTCATTTGTTGGTTTCCACAACAATTAAAAAGAAGGGAAAAAACCCAAACTAATGCATCAGATATTTAGCCATAGATCACAATTTGAAAATAAGAAAAAAATTTATTAAGTAACTAGTAAACATAGCTGTAATTTAGCAAAAGATATTTTTAGGTAAAGTTCTAAAAATCGAAGTAATGTAGCTGTACACAAAAGACCAAAACATGAAAAAAAAGTTCATATTGGATACAAAAATAACCTTCAGATGCTATAAATGGATAAAACTCACTGCTTGCTTGATATAAATTACATTGCTGACAATAAAGTGCATTTGAGAGAAAAGAAATCACTTTGCCGTCAAGTGATGATTTCATTTGCAGCAGGAGGGAGAACGCCTCTGGAAAAGCACTCCATTGAATTTTCTGTTGTTGCAGTCTATGCTTGAGCTGGCTGTTCAGGGAAACTGTTCTCAAATACTGTACTGACACAAAATGAAATGTTGAAAAAAACTTGTGCACAGTGTGATATTCCTTACCTGGGATATATTGTGAGCTAACACGGAGCTGACATTTGAAATAATGGATTAGGTTGTCCATGGGCTTAAAAAGGCAGAATTAGAGAAAATCTGTGCTGATTTTGTCCATTAAATGGTTTGCTTGAGGGTCTTCTGCAAAAGTATTACCCAAGTTTACAGGACAAGACCACACATACTAAGTTTTCAAAAGTATCTCTCCTCCTGTTGCAGACTTCAAAGAAGACACTCTCCCCTCAACAAGACTCAAAAAGCAGGGCCAGTTTATGGGGAAAAAAGGCACGAGGAACTGTGTATGAAGAATGTATTCTAGAACCTCAGAAATCTCACTTGCCTTGTGATTTTTAAAACCTTCCCTTTATATACATGTAAATGGTACTTCCTGAATTATAGCTTATTTGTGTTTTGTAATATAGACATTGATGGGAGTTCGTGTACATTTTTAATACATTTTCTGCAGTCCAAAATGAGAATTCTCCTTCTTTAATGGAATTTCCCCTTTTACAAAAAATAACAAAAACCCAAAACACGTAAAGAATGTCTCTAAGACTCCTAATGAAGCTGCCTATAATGTTAAATAAAAAAATTCACAAGACAAGCATCTCTAGGCAAACTTTCAACCAAATAATAATAAGGGGGAAAAAAATCATGTTTTAAATGCTATCTTTAACCTCAGAGACATTCTTCACATGAACATCCACATTTTCTATTAAATTGCTACTTTTAGACAGTACTCTGTGTAGTATGATCCTCTTAATCCACAATTCAGCATTGATAATCATTCTTTCCTTTGTACATTTCTAGGGATCTGTTGAAATGCTTGACTGCCTAAACTACAGTAATTTCCTTTATGCAGTTGTAAATTAAATTTTGTAGAAGTGGAGAGTGATTTAAAAAAAATAAATTTCCTTTTAAGAAACTTAATACAGCAAAGAAAATTCAAGAGGTAGAGACATTCGTAGCTCTGCAATTATAACAGGGAGACAGAACAAAACAAGGAGTGACAATTTTACAATTGTATTAAACGTACTTTCCTCACCCAAGCTGACATATAATGTAGGATATTTTACATAAACAGAGTGCTCATGTTGTTTTTATCTTGGAATACTTCTTTCTCATCTTTTGAATACATCAATAAAGAACTTTGACTGATTTATAAATATTTCTCCCTGCTTATCGGTCACTTTCCTCAGAAAAACACGATTTGTTTACTTTATATTCTGTCAGTTCAAAGTGGGCCAAAGTGACTAAGTCCAGTAAAATAAATAATACATTCCCTGGAAAAACCACACGACCAAAAAATAAACTTCAATAAAAGAAGCTATAGGAATTAAAACCAAACCAAACAAAAAAAAAACCCCAAAACCCAAAAAAAAACCCAAACCAACCTGCAACCTTACTATTAAGTTCATTAGTGAGACTTAAAAAGGTAAAAAGATCACAATTCTAGAAAAACTTAAAGAATGTAGCAGCTATATTTAATTAATAGCAATATTATACATGTAATTGAAGTATATATGTAGAAAATTTGGTTTTAGAAGTACCTCTTTATCACTTAATGGTTTACCAATAGAAGTCCTTACTCTACCAAATATTTTTACAGTTGGGGAACGCCAAACTGGTAGCAGTCCATCAAAGACACTACAAATAATGACTTGGATTCTCTGACAAGTTGTCCAGATAAAAGTTTTCCTTTAGATGTTTTTTCATGCGGGCTTTGGAAATGAGTATATAAAATTTCACTCCTGGTTTGATCTGTGCTTCACACATTTGTGTGGATGTTTATAAGGAGGTCCAGCCACCAGATATGCTGAGATTCTGAAGTTCTAAACCAAAACCAAACACAACTCATTGCTTATTCACCATGTAGACCTCATCTTTATTAGCTGGTTATTCTTCATAGAGCTGAACGAGATTTTTTCAGAGATGACTATGATATCACCAGGGGCAGTAATCTGAGCTGCAGTTTCTCTGCAATACAAATGAAACTAGTCCCTGTTTCACATCATATTACACAGAGGTAGGGGTTGAAGTCAGGCTAATGACTTACATTGATGGCATGTTTTCACGTAGTTTTCTTGAAACACGAATGGAGAACCGATAATTCATTATTTTTTTATTTCTAATTTTTTTTTTGTAATCTGAACTCTCCCTTACAGGTCCTATAAAACAGAGTTGTTTAATTTCTGCATTTTCAAATGCACCTTGACAGTTTGGGTATCATATTAAAAAAATATATATATATTTAGACAGGGGAAAAAAAAGATAATTTGATCTATCATATAATTCCACATTTTTCTAGCAGCAATATATAAACCACAAGTTAGCTAAGCGAATACTGAGTTCATTTATTTTCATATGGAAAATTCATACAATTGTCAAACTGACCAACTTTAGCGTTCCACCCTGCCACTGGATTCCTTTCAACTTACTATAGATCCTGGAGGATCATCAGTTTGGAAAGCCAATATGGTAAAGTACCAATGTTTGAAGAGCCTCTTTTCTACTTCACTATAAAATAATAAAAAAACCCCAAATTTAAAAAGGTCAGCTATTATTTTCATTTGAACAGCAGTGCTAAATGTCAAAGTGGTTGGTATTAAGTAAGCTTGTGAAGTGACTATTTAAAGCACCCATGTATGTGCCAATATAAGCACTTGAGATAGATAATCTGAAAGAACAGAGAAGAAAGTACTTGATTTAGTATGAAGATTTCTGAAAAACCCCTCCTTCAAGGATTCAGTTATAATCCCACAGATGCAATAATTAAATGCACTTCACGCGAAGTTGATCAGGCACTGGTATACTCTTGTGCAAAGGTGGTTTTGTACTCGAATATTGTGCAAAAAACAATTACTTGCACTTAAATCAGCTTCATGCATGAAGTAATGGCATTTCCATTTTACAGACAGGAAAACTGAATGACAGAATGGCTTGCTCAAAATTATTTGTCATATTTGCAGCACTGGACAACAAAATTCAGAACATAAATCCAATTGGTGAGTCTGTGGCTCTGTGAGGGCTGAGCTGCTCAATATTAGACAAGCAAAGTGAAAAAGATGACAATCTTTAACCGTTAAAATATTCCAGGACAAATGTAACTCCTTTTTACACCAGTAATGGGAACATTCATATATTAAAAATTAAGTCTATCTCAAGAGCTTGTTAAATCAGCACTACATGGATGTTGTAAGAGATTCAAGTTATGGGCATCCAGCACAGCTTGCCAATACAAAACTGAAACAAAGAACTCCGATTTACTTCATGTAATTACAGACTGGAAACTGTAGGCCCAACCACTACTATCACAAATTCATTAAGAAAAAAACCCACAGTTTCTCTTTTCTTCTTCTTTTAAATACATACTATGCCATACATCAAAAAAATTCTGTGGATAGACAGACACAAATTGCAGTGCCTGGAGTAGAAACAATAAGCATCTTCAACTCCACTGAAACCTAAAGAGCTGAAGGATCCTTTCTCCATGATAGATCATGCCCTTTAGAAGTATGTGAAGCAGCATGGTGGAAAAGAAAATTGGAAAGCAAAGCAAACCATAAGAAATTCTGAGCACATTTACAAAGGGCAGGTACCTGTACTCTGGTCCCATTTGTGTATTATTATTTCCATGAGTACAATATAATTGTACTGGTTTATGCAATACTTGTAGCCAAAATAAAATGTCCAGATTGCTACAACTCCTGCAAGGTATGGATGGGGATCAGAGACCACTTGCCTAAGTGCCTCATGTGCTCTGGGCCTTTCCTAGGTTTGGGTGTGAACATAACAGAGAGGATAGGATGACGATAAAAATATTTTGCGACCCCAATGTACTCAAATAAAAATAATCTGCTCTAACTGGAATTTCATATCAGAAACCAGCAAACAGACTTCTACCTAAATTATTTTGTCAACAGCATGGTGGTATCCTTGCTAACCTTATATGGCACCAGTGAATAATTAGATACACAGGGGTGTGACTCCAATTGAAGGTGTCAGCATTGTAGCACTCTGTGAAAATATTAACTATGAGGTTAACTCCAATTTTCTCTTCTTTAATTAAATGCACATGGTACTAATGAGGTAACCTACTGTTCCTTGATAGCACTAATTAGCTAAGAGGAGAGCACACTCTCACACTGCAATTCAAACCTAAAAATAAGGTTGAAATATGCTAATTGCAGGCAATTTAAAACAGTCCAAGTTGTAGAACTAGTCATAATAAGGAAAACTGACTGCTTTACAGCTCTGCAGCTGTAACTTTGGTTAAAATAAAAACACCCCACATAATTTTAGAACAATTTGGCAAAATACCCACCAGCCTCCTCAAAAACTGTTATTTAATTCAGAGTATACAATATAAATGGAAAAAATAAAAAGAAAAAAAACCTATCATCCTATGTATCTATAAAAAGATAAATAATGCCTGATAAATATGAACAAAATCTGATGAAGTCTTTGAAGAAAAAAATCCCTTTTTTAAGCCTCATTTGTAGCCATTAAGTTTCCTAAACACTTCTCAGTTTCATCTGTAGAGGTGTCGAGCAGCTGCAGCTTACACTGATGTTGATGGAGTCCTGGGTACCCAACTTAACTGAAAGTCTGGCCCTAAAATCAGACTCCTGAACAGGAGAAAGAAAAGGAATAAGGGAACATGGTTTCTCAAGAGAAAGTACATTTTAAAGAACAAATCTGTGACTCTGTGTACAACTTTGAAGTGTGTACTCTTTATGAGGTAACAATGGTTCAGCTTAGCTAGTGAGTTGTAGGCAAAGTTGCATACCACATTAATTTGTATTAGCATTTTCAAATGTCTTGCTTTAAAGCTTCAGCTTTTGATCAAAGAGAAGATGGACAATCAGTCTTTTGCTATACAACCAATTTTGCTGACTAATGCATGGAGAGACAGTGGCCTGAGCTTTGGCAAAGACAGATGGCTTTTTTTCCTCTTAATATTTTTTTTCTCCTTTACTGAAAAACAGTTGCAATGCAAAGAAGATAAAAGGATTACAAGATAGTGATCCTTTAATAAGACAAAACCTTAAGATCTTAACTGAATATAGGCATAAGAAAATCTTGAACTGATGAAAATAGCATCTCTCACACGACCAAAATGTTTCATCTTATGCTCTCAGTTGCTAAAGAAAATAAATACTAAAGAAGGTGATAACACACACTGTCATTCCAGAAAGAAATAAAATCTGTTCATATGTATTATAGATATGAATAATCAGCAGACTTCTATATAGCATAGTGAATTGTCAATAAAAAGTATATAAGTTATCTGACTTTACACTACATCTTTTGTTCTAAATTTAAGCAATTATATATGCTTACAGTTCATTTTTCAGGTGTTCAAAATTTAATTCCCCTTTAGGATTGTTAGATCAATGCTGTGGTGGGGTCTAGCTCCCTAGTCCATGAAGCTACGCTACACAAAGGTCCGAAATGCCCATTTCACATTTCCTAAGGCATTACTACTATTGATAAGATTTCCATCAAGGACCACAGCTATCATATGCTACAAGAAAAGCGCAAGAGTAATCAGAAGTGTTAGTGTTGCTAGGTGATTCTTAGCAACGTCAGAGAACCTGTTTAGTAGTATTTATAGGTTACATGAGTGGACAGACTATTTTCAACTGCAAAGGTGAGTAAAAGACCTGAAAGGGCCCTTGCCAGACTTAGCTGAGCATCAGATTCATCCTGATTCCAAGTCAGTGACTGCTTTAATTCTGCACATGTGAGCAAGACTAATTCAATGATAATACAGATGTTGAGGCAACTCCCAGTACCTGCGCACCTCAACTTACGCCATCTCTTGCTAACGTCAATCTCAAAAAGCAAAATGTCATCCCTTCCTGGACCCAAAATTTCCTTCTGAGAGAAAACAAACACCATGACCAGTGCATGTAAACAGCAATGGTCCTAACTTAGGCAGCTAGAATGATATAAATGGGATGCAAATACCCTCAGATCCAGTCCTACTTATACGATTTTCCTGTGGCCCAGGAAATTACTGATATTCCACATACGAATGCTACCTTAAGTGTGTATATGCTAAAGATAATAACTACTAAAGTAGTTGCTGGTTGCAATTTTTTTTTAAATAATACTTAGTTAAAGGTAAAAAATCCCTTTATTTGAAATCAATATATTTAATGTCTAGTTCACAGCTGCCTTATAGAGCTGAACAGGGATAAATATATGCAGGTATTCTGCCTGCCCTATTTTAATAACTAAATCAACTCATCAAATAATAGCAGAAGAGAGGGTGGTTATTCAGGCTTGCTCACAGAAAGTTAGGCAACAAAATTAGAGTGCAAAGGCATGCTTAGGGCTGTAATCCATCCACCTCTGAAACATCTTGTAGAAGAAGACCAATGCATTGAAGCAGATACAATCCCTTATTCCACAAATAACTCGAAAAGAATTACTAAAACCTCATCTGTTAAAATCCCTTAATTATTTCCTGAAGCTTGTGGTCAGAAGAGCCATACTATTAACAAAGTAATGTAAAAATAATTACTAGTCCACAATAATAGAAGAAAAAAAAAAAACAAACCTGAAAGTAAGATTCAATTACGCAGTATAAGAAGTGTTAAAAAGATACTAGTGATGAGTGTCTCTGGAAGGCACTTTTTTGTCTTTTTATTTGTTATTATTTGCTCATGTTTTCAGGCTTTTTTTTCCCAACCTCAAAAGACTTTCCATAGAACTCTGTGAGAACTTTAATAGAGCCAAGATGGCTTGGGCCAGGTTCCTAGTGTTCTAAAGCAGTCTCTAGAAGGGTGATGGAATCTCACAGTTCTCCAATACACACAGCCTTTGTGCAGAAATGTCCAAGTTTCATCTTTATTTCTGAGATAGAAGCATAACTATGGTGACTTCTAAGTGATACTGGAACGTACCCATATTTCATAGCACCAATGACATTTCTGTATGCAAACATCTCCAACAAGAGCAGTCAAGTGGAAGTAAAAACTTTTCTAAATGCAAAGATAATTAACCCCACAATAACATCCTACTGAAATGATGCATATAATTCAAATTGATTAGAAAAGGAGGTTGCTGGTTTATGTGGTTGACAGTTGTACTGTAAAGTGATACAGCCAAGATAACCCTAAAGAAAAGCTTTACCATCTTCACCATACATAATGAAGTTCCTGCAAATCTTTTCTTTCTCAAATAGTTTGTATTCCATTAAGAGCATTCTAATAACTGAATGAAAGGTTTCATAGGAAGCTAAACAGGCTGTGAAGCAAACAGTTACCAGTTAAGCACCATGGAAATTCATGCAATTTTAAATAATTTGCTAAAGGATGAAGCCACCTCTTAAACATAAAGTCGTTCTCCTACTTGAGGGATGCTTTAGAGAAACATACCTCTCATGAATTAGGAATTGTTTTCTTTAAATCTCTTGCACATACCTTTTAGGTTGTTTTCGTAAGTTATCAGTTGAGCTTTGATGATAATGAGTAATAAGAAGTTTGATGCCATTGGGTTCTGCACTGAACCTAATAACTATTGTTTTTGCTTTTTTGCCGAAATATACCCAGAAATCAAAACTGAATTTTCTTTTTGCAAATAAATAGGAAACCTCACCTGAGCCACAGCCATAGGAAGCAGAAAAGCAAGAAGACCTTGTTCTAGTCTCATTTTCCCAATAGTCAGCTATTGCCAGCCAGTGCCCTCAGCCTCTGCTTCCTGAGAAGCATGGATTTTCTCAACTGTTTAGCCCAGGTTTCCAGCCCAAAGCATCCCACACAGTGCACAAACCTCAGTTTCAAATATGTGACCTACCTCATTGACAGCATCTATAAAATTGTCTTGTATATGCAGACATATACAAAACCCAAGTACCTAGTGTTTTCTTTCAACAGAATATAAATTACTATTAATCAACATCAGGTGCAAAAGATACAAGGAAGAAAATACACTAACATATAGATCCATACTACTCTTTGATTTTTATACTGGGTAACTTTTGTTAACTAGGTTTGTACTACAAGAAAATAAAAAGTTCCCATCATTTCTTAATTTTGGACATCCTTTGATACCAAATCTCTCTGATCTAAAAATAACACAAAACTCAGTGGATCACTTATACATCTATGCATACTAGCAACATGAGGTAAATAATGTTTGAAAATATATATTTAACCCAAAGACCCAGTTTATGATTGTTGGTCTTGCAAAATAAAATCCTTTTTAAACACATTTTCTCCCCATTGTATACTTTTTAAAGATTTAAAGTAAATGAGGCATAAAGTTTGTCAAGGTTTGTAAATATACAGTAAATGGTTGAAGGAGATAAAAAGTTGTCCTACTAAAGGGTTATGTGAAGTCAAAAAAAACCAAAAACAAAAACAAAAAATAAGTATTAGTTCATTAGTTCTTTGAGTTAGATTTTAAAACCACACCTTTTAAAACTGGATATATTTTTCTAAAGAAGACAAAGCAGATTACAATATGTTTATACAATATATATAAAATAAATTGCTACACAAGAAAATGTCACATTTTAGAAATGTTTCACCATATGCTGGAGATTTCTCCTTTACAAGCTCATTATCCAATAGTAGCTCTCAAGAATAAAGCTCATTTACATGTAAAATAAGAGTATGGTCTACTCTTTAAAGGCACAGTGATAAACACACCAATTTGACAATTACATTAATATGAATATTTGCATAGTCTCCCATCTACACCTGTTCTTAATTTGAAGCAGCTGCAGAACAAATCACACACCACATAATCTGAATATGCCACTGAGTCACATAAACACACCAACCCTTCTCATCAAATTTTTTTCCCTCTGTATGTTTGTTTTGAATTTACATGAGCCACAGAAAAAAGATTTTTGGTTGGACAATTTATATTCATCAGCAATAACATATAGAAGATAAACTGCCTTTTTTGGTTGTTTTGTTTTGGTTTTATTTACTCTGTTTCCTATAACAATGAGCATTTAGTTTCCATTACTAGATGAACAGCACAAAGACAGTTAATATTTTACGGTTTATTGTACTAGATACACCTCTTGTGAAATACGTTAAAAACATGTGCAGTCACCACCCCTCACAATAAAAGTGTACCAATGAAATCCTTATGCTCTTAGCAAAACAGGACTGAATGGTCACCATTTCACTTTCTTGCAAAATCGGTGCTTTCCACTATTTAGAAAACTCTGTGTTTTGTACCAGCAGCATAAAAGGAACAACAAAACCACAGTTGACTGATAATTCAAAATGACAGTTCACACTAACGACACATTCTTCCTACATGTATGCTGCTCCTTTTTGATATACAAACAAGAAATAATTGAGTAATTTAAGACATTGACTCTATTCCTATGCGTTTTTACTGTCATTAGGCCCCATTCTGTACTGTTAAACTCATTCAAACTGAAAGAAAGATGAGGGAAAGGCAGCACATGTGGGAAATAACTGAATACATCACACATGCCTGATACAGCAATGATCGCAAAGGATAATACCAAATGCAAAATGCTAAGTATTAATACTAATGCTAAATTCTTTTTCAGTGAATAATCAGCAGCACAGACATACAACCCATGTTCTTCTTTCCACAGCTTTCTCAGGAAAAAAAACCCATTACAAGGCCTGTGTTGCTAATGAGGATGTTGTCTACAACCTCTAAACTGATGGTTTTACAAAAAGCAGATGAGACTCTTCTGTGTTTCAGAACAAGTATTTAGAACTGGATATCCTTTTGGCCTGAGATTTGTCATCAAATACTGTGGTACATCTACAATCCTTAGCACCAAACCAGAAATAAACTGGTAGGCCAGGTTTGAACAATCTCATCCATTCTGACACTGAAACATCACCCAGTCGCAGGAGTTCTGTAACATAGAAAACCAGCTCCTCTGATGGCTATCAAAAAGTGTAAAAATTTTTATATTAAAGTTATATTGTAATAGAGATAACTTGACTGTTAGATGATTCTTTCAGTGCAGAAAAAGAGCATGGCATCTGCCTGAAGCTATCACATCAAAGAGAGCTGACAATGCTTTTCCAGTTCTAGCCTAACAGCACAAACGTGGGGATCTTAACTGTCAGCAACTGGGAACTGCATCAGAGACAAATGACAATGAGTCTGGACAGCACGTAGGACCACTGTAAGCTGCCATCAGAAATTAAAATGGACAAAGAATTAACCAAATGATTTTGAGAATTTTCAACATTAAAAATAGGTGTATTTAATTTAATAGTAAACTATCATTTAGCTGTAAAACAAATAAAAATGAAAAAATATTTTCTAAAAGAGACATTTCTACAATGTGAAGCAGAAGCCATGCTGCATAACTCCTGGGAATCATTTATTTTGATACAGATCTCTGGTACTTCCTAGGTGACTTAGCAGGACTCTGGACTGGGAAATTTCTTCCTATTCCTTTTTTCCACTAAATATTTAGCTTCTCCAGGCTAGAAAGAAATAAAACAAAGTCCATATTTTACCATTATTTCATAGGTTGACTGGATGACATACTGCATCAGCCTTTGCTGAGCATGGTTTTAAGCACACTAAGAAACATCCCTGAAGTTGAGCCAAATGATTCAGAAGCTCTCTGTGCTGATGTAGCAGAAGGAAATGCAAGCATTCACTGTTTGCTGTAGTCCTACCCAACCAGATAGACATGTCAACTAGTATTTATATCTCAAGACACCATATGTGGCACACAAAAATGTACAAAAGAAAATAAGAAAGATCAAAGTTAAACAGCTTGGGCACATTAAACCAATGTTTGTACATCCATAATACCCGGGTTGGGAAGAAAAGCACCTACTGATGTTAAACATTACCTGAAATCAGGATTCTGCTAAAGAACAAATACTAAAGTCAAAAATCTCATCAAATGTATTTTAAAATAATTCTACCAATATAATTACATGTAGAAGCTGGATAACATGCCCAACATATTGCAAATCTTTTAACGTTAGATTAAAAAACCTGGTATGCACATGAAATGACGCAACATGATACCTACATCAGTTTGTTCATACATCCTCGTTTCAAATGCAAAGCTGTACTATCGTTTTAAAACTCAGAAAACTCTTCAAAGCAATCGCTGTGGAGTTTGGTACACACACTTTGGTATGAGAGCTATAAAATCAGCCACTCTTCCTGATGAGGTCTTCAGTTCCCTTCATATTTTTTCACAATGATAAACACTCTTATCAAAGGAAGCGTGGGATGGATGACTACACTAGGGAAAGCCGATCAGCAGAAAAACTAGCACAATCTTTTATCTAAAATTAGCCTCAATGTAAGAGATGTAAATCATAAATTGCCTCCTAGGAATAAGATCATACCCTAATCTTTCATATATGACTTACGCTTAAGGTGAGCCCTTTTATCATAACTGTATAAAGTACTTTTGCCTCTCTTGGATCTCTCAGAGTAGAAACATAGACATTGGTCTTAGGAAAAAGGAAACACAAAATATTTTTTAATTACCACCACCTCCTAGTACAATTTCATTGCTGTTTTTGTCAGAGCCAGAAGAAAATCAGAGGGGATACAATTGCTCTCAGCGAGACCAAACATATGGAAGACTTATACTGAACAATTAGCTTTTAAATGTATATCTAATATTGCAATTATGAAAACAGTATACCCAGAAACACACGAAGTATCTGAAATACAACAAAAAAGCCTCAATTGCATATTGAAATGAGTAATCTCTCAAGCTAAGTCTGTGTTCTGCCACCAAGTCATTCTTTGTCAGGTTCTTTTAGTCCTTACTTAACTTTCTACAAAACTGAAATTTAGCTTATTTCAGAACAGGACAGTCAATAACAGAATTTCATTTTGCCTATTTTCATAGCAGTATTTTATATGAGATTATATGTGGACTGTAGCCCACGATAAAGTTAAAATTAGGTTTATAACTTACCTTGATACTGTGCTTCATGGTTGTTTTCACCAACTTAATGGTAGATGATAGACTGACACATCAAAAGAATGGAACCTACTTTAAGAATTGTGTTAAAGGCTTTTTTAAATGCTTCCCTCACTTCTATGGAATGCAGGCACCCTTTCTCTCCTTTTTTTTGACTGTGGGTTATTTGAATGGGAACTGAAGACATTAAATGGAAGATCCCTTTTCCTTATGGTCAGAGACACACTGAAGTCCTGTATGTAGGACAAGGAATCTGAGGGTCTGGGCTTCACTGCATGGTCAAAGATGTAACATAGATACAAACTCATGGAAGCGCCATGGAACTTCCCACAGAACTGAGGTACTACTTTTCTCTTTTTGAAGGCCCCTTTTTAATTGCTTTCAGAGCATGACACACGTTCAGCACCTGATTTACTCTATGGTGTTAGAAAGTGGCTATGTAGCTTGAAATTGCTTGAAGGCCCAACTATTTTACTTGGGCTTAATCATATTAATCCAATTTTTTCACCACCATGCAAAGTAATTATGGCTAGTAAAATGCACACTGCATCATCCTGATATCAGCATTGTGCCACAAAGAGAATTGTTCCTTAGGAGGTTGCACTGTAAAAGTTCAGATATTTTTAGGGGGTTCAGTCTTCAAAGCATGACTAAAATCAGTTGTGAGAAGTCAACTGGACTATGATCTGTGAAATGTGAAGTTTGTTGGTGAAACAAGATTGTTCTTGGAGGGAAGTCAAGTTCACTTGAATGGCCAAAAGTGCATTACTTTTGGCATCTGGATGCCAAAAGTGCATCCAGAAGCGTATTGGCTTCTGGATATTGCTTGAAAAGACAGAAGCATGAATTACACCAAACTATCATTTAGCTTACTGGGCTGCCTTTAACAGGGATCAATACTCAGTCCCCAAAGTGAACAAGCACACTGACATATGAATACTGAGATGTGCTCCCCAGCTTGGATATATGTTGCTTGAAAACCTACATCATCCTTCCAGCTTAATTTCATGTCTTTTACTCCACAAACTGCAAGAGAACAATTAGATCCTGTGGACCCTCAGAAGAACTACAAGAGCTGAAGGGATGATAAAAGAGCAGATATCTTCGGCTCTGTACAGATCCTATCTCCTTCTCCTTTACCAAGCAATATTCAAAACTTGAGCCAATGGATTTTGGTATTCCCTTAAAAGTGTGAATAATACATACCTATTCCTTGTGCTCACACAGTTGGGCATGAAATACAGTCAGGGATGTACAAGTATAAACTAGCTGCCTGCTGTTCAGACCCACTTGAATGGGTACGTCAATGATGCATGTCTCTGTGGCTCTCTGCGGTTCTTTTTCCCTCCTTGCACTCCGTTAGTAGTGCCCAAATGCACTGCATGCTCTCTGGATATCTGAGTCACATTAAAATTTTGTACAGTTAATAATACAACTAGAACCAAATCTCTAACACAAAGCTTTCATAACTACAATAGTAAGAAGAATGAAAATAGAAGTTTCATCCTAACAATGAGATCAATACTGAGGATGAAATCTAATGCATTTTAAGTTTAAAACCAGTGGCTTTTTTGATCATGGACTGCTAGTCTAGCCAAGTGTCTAGACCAGTATTTGTCAAAAACAACAGTTTCTCACTGTTTTTTCTCTAAGAGAGAAAGCACACTAATTATGATTCTATAAAAGATACCCTTCTTGTGTAAAACACGTTTAAAACTAATAATAATGAAACTAAAAATGTTTATATGTAATGCAGTGAAAACCACAACAATAAATGTCCCCGAATGAAAAGAGGAAGAATAATGTATTCACCATTTTTGTGGCACCATTCTGAAGGCTCTGTGCTAATGATGTGTAATCACCAAGGAAAAGACAAGGAAAATATAAAATGTTCTGCAGGGTGAAACAAAGGTTTTCAAAATCCTTTTAGAATTTCTGTTGACAGTTTTACAGGGGAATAAAGTGTCTTAAATAACAAGGATTCTTCTCTGAAATAGGATTCTGCTTCTGAGTTCCTCCTAAAATCTTTGCCATTCGCAGAGGTTTAATTGAGAACCAATTTTTGTGTAAATGATGTGGTGCAACAGCATCTCTGATACATTAGATATCACCTTAACTACAAGAGGGGGTCCAATTCTGCTATCACTAAAATTACTTAGAGCCTTCACTTTAAAAAGTTAAACGATTCTACATATAATAAAAGTATTATCAAATAATTTTGTGGGTTTTCATTACACTGGAATTTATTTTAAAGATGATGCCACGACTGTATTCAAACCTTTCTAAAAGAACTTCTAGGAACTTACTACACTTACGGTGAAAAAAGTAGAACTATTCAATAAATCAAACAAAATTAGATAAATATTTTACCTTGACAGTCCAACCCCTATAATCAATTGGCAGGTTTTACTATTTCAGTTTATCTTGGCAATGTTACCAAAACCCCAGAGGATTAGGAAATCAGTCTTAACAGCTGCTGATACAGTATTATCTCTGGATGCATTTTAGGACACAATTATTAAAGCTATTAAGGCTGATAAAATTGCATTTATGTTTCTTAACTACAAATATCATAAAGAATAATACACAAAGTCATAATTATTTGCTTCTAGAGGTATGGCTGAAGTGTTACAGTACAGGCTGTACCTGCCCAGCCCAATTACCATGATTGAATACTCACTCAAAGAACTCTAACCAAATATTCCCCACCCAGAAAAAAAAAAAAAAATCTAGACTAAACTATTTTGCAGGATGCTAAATTAGCATGACTTTTCTTAATGTGGAAAAGAACCCCCTCTCTTAATCTTGACTCTGAGACTTATTGGGTCATAGTATGTGCCAGACCTTAAAAACGGTTGCAATAATAATGATCTCATAAGTGGGCTGTTAGACTAATTCACTTTATTTTCAGGCCCTATGAGACAATCACCTCAACACTATAAACACTCTAAAGCATTTTGAAAGTGGGTATTTTTGGAAGAAAAAGTATTTTACAAGATGCATGGGTTTTTTAGTAAATTCTGACTCTTGTTTCAGTGTAGTTATTGCCATGAAAAGCGAATTACTTTTAGAACGAATGCCTTCCTACTAAAAATGTCCATATTTATTAATTCGGTGGTACTTCTTACAAGTCTTACTGATAATTAAGAAGTCAATATATTTTTGTATCTAACAGCCTGAAAAAGTCCAGATTATATTAAATTATGGGAAAGCTACAGCTACTTAGATTACGCTCATAGAAATGCTTTGTTGTAATCTAACAGGTGAGGATTAAAATATCCAAAATGGTCATACACTGAAAGTGAATTTAAATAGATGAAATATTGTGAATTTAGGATGCTACCTGAATCTTACTAAATGCTAGTTGCTAGCTAGTCTTCAGTGTTTTCTATTCGTAAAACAGGACATAAATATGCAGAAAATAAATATGACTTCTGAAAAAATAAACTATCATTTTCTTTAGGGTGTTTCATGTAAATTCTGTTACTTTAAGAAGGCATTAAAATCCCTTTAGAACAGTTTCAATGAGTCTTTATCTTTTTTAAGAAAACAACAACAACAAAAAAATCCCACAACACTACAAGACTAGAAGAGACTTTCTGAGTTTAACTTTTTGTTTTCTCATTCTAATTCATGTCATGCAAATACCTTTCTAGGTTGTCAAGCTTTAACTTAAAGCAGGCAAAATGTATGGGTGGTGGCTATTGGTTCCAGTGCTGCTACTACAAAAAATGTTCCAGAACTCTTTTCTCTGCATACAGAAAAGCTTTCTTTTCCACAGTTCATTCATGCTTACCTTAATTACATGTTACCGTACTTAAAACTCTTTAAAAGAAATACAAAGATGTTTCTTCATTCCTAAAGTTTGCTTTTTGACCCAAATTGCCAGAGCAATCCCAACGTTTCAGCCTGTATTCATCTTTTCCGGAGGAAACTTTCTCAGACTTCTGTAACATAAAAATGTATCCAGAATTTACACAACCTCACTGTAGGTATATAGCAAACATGCCAAGCCATCAGTCATAGTCAAAACAGTGAGATGCATTCATTTTGTGGATATTCAGGGCATAGGTACTAGAACCCTGAATCTTTCAGCAGAACCTATATGGAGTACATTTCTAATATACCAATAAGGCACCAGAAATTAGATGGATTGCATATCTCCATTATTCCAGATGATATCTCAAAGATCTCTTTAAAAACTGGAGTATTTCCCTATTCTAATTGGAAACACAGTTCTAAATTTAAGACAGTATCTTATTTTTCTCACCTATGTTATATCTCTGGTCATTCACGGTCATACAGTGACCAAAACTCTGAGTTTCTCTTTTCCTTTTTCATTAAGGTGATGGACATAAGACTAAAGAAAAAAAAATTTCTCAATTCTTAAGCACATGACCGTATTTTTTTCTGAATTTTCTAACATTTAGAATTTACTTTCTAAATTAAATTTTTGAAAGGTATCAATCTTGTACAACAGACCAACCCTCTTGTAAACTCTTTCTTCCTATTTTGTTTTTCGTGGATGAAACACATGCCCCTTGTTGCTATGGAAGGCTTGGAGTTTGGCATTTTTCTCTTCCTTACCCAGACTATGGGTTCAACCGTTTCTAATCAAGAGATATTTTTCTGTACACACCAACATCAATCACAATTTGCCTCTGAATTTGCATTATTAATTCCCCATCAGATACTATGCCCTCAAATCGAGGCTTTTCATGGTATTCTTCTCTGTTCTTAAAACAGAAATATTCATTGTTTTGCCTATGATTTCACCCTAAATCTTCTATTAGGAAATATTTTATTTAAATTTGAAAATTTCATTATTCCTAAGCATCAAGCCCAAAGCTATCTGTGCACTAAACTACAGCTGTATCAATTTAGAAATCACTTCTGCAAATAGAGAGTTGATTTTGATATTTTTTTCTCACATGTTGGGTTACTGTATTGGTTCTCTTCAATACCGTGGAAGCTGTCTTTCCTATTAGACTGAAAGTATATTTATTGAATAAATGGATTTACTGTGAACACTTGTGGGAAAATCTCATTCTTCACTTATACTTCAAGTTCTTCCTAAGATCCTTGAAGCATATCGATGTTGCTGAAACACTGTACAGTTCCTTTTATACATATTATTATTATACAATTGCTTTTCAAAGCTTCACATAATCAAGTAGTAAAGCACTGAAGTAGTGTTTAGTAAATTTTTCACCATTAATTCTATTTCATAAGACCTTCATCTGTCTGCCTCAAGAAAATATTAGAAGCATAAGAAGGCATAAAAAGACCTAGAACATCAAAGTGGCAATTGTTGACAACCTCCTTCCACAATAGGAAGCTGATATGCTTTTCCACCCCACTGTGTGACTGCTTTTTCATCAGCACATATACTTATATGCTTTTCTTCTGTAGCATTACTGCGTATTGTGTGATCATTTGGATAATTTTACCACTTTTTAACACAATTTTATAAGTATACATCCCAAGTGATGGCAAACTAAAATTAATACTTATGTTGATCTTGCATACATTCAGATTCCTGATTAGCTGGCTCCTCACACCCCCAGTAAAGTCAGCTTTCTTGATAAAGCAACTGGACAACTATGACATCACAAAATAATGTCTACAATTAGAAAATGTCAAAAAAATAATTCAGTTCACAAAGCAAAAACTAATCTGAAAAGTATGTGAAGAAATCAGCTCAAGGAATGCCTCAAAAAGCCATGGAGAGAAAAGGAAATTTCATGTGCAAAGTTGCATATGCTACTGTTAATGAAAAACCTTCATTGTTTAGTCACAGAACTTTGGTTTTGTCCAAAAATTTTCTTGACTTTATAATGGCCTGATGAAAGGAAAAACCTTTTGGCTGAGGAAAGAAAAAAAAAAATAGGCTTTCCTTAATAATAAATTAACTAGAAACAATTCTGAAATATCTACCCCCATCTAGAGCATTCATAGAGTATTTTGTTTAGTTGCTTTTCCTGCTTTGGTAATTTCTAAATCGATGTACACTAATGTGTTTTTCAAATTCAAGAGTATCAGGAGAGCCTTGCTTGAGTGGTGCGATCCTAAACCAGCATAATTAGGGCCCTGCCTGGGAGCAGACCCTTTAATAGATCTGCACACTGAGTGGGGAACCATTCACACTTTCCCTCTCAGCTCTTCATGAGCTTTTCTGGGCAATGAGCCAGCTGGTATGAGAATCAGGCTGATCCGACCTGTTGCAAGAGCCTGGAGAAGTGGCTCAAGGGAACCTACATCTCCCAGCTCTGCAGTGGAACTACTCACACAGCCCGAAGAGGAGCAATTGCAGCCGTGCGTGTTGGCTCTGCTGGGAGGGCCAGCTGCTCAAGAAGGCAAATAAACTTCTCAGTAGGGCTTGGGGATTCCTATAGTTCAGAATATAAAAAACAGTCCACTCATCCCATACACAGCATTATTTCCTGGTGTCAGCAGGCTGCAGATTCTACTGTGAGGGAAAGATGAGTTTGCTGCTCTGCCATGTAAAAGCTGTTGTGAAAAGACTTAGACACTCTCTCTGAAGGTTTGCCTGTCTGAATCTGAATGAAGCACTGGAGTGTGTGTTCTCCCTCTACTCCCAGTTCTCTAGAAGTACCAGAATCAACAAGAGAGAAAGGGGGAAAGGAAAGACATTCCAGTGATGTAGATGACAATTCCTGGACAGTCACGGTAACAGATTGACACATCAGATTCTGCACAGACATATGTTTAATAATAAAATGCCTCTTGAAATCCCTGATCACATAATAATCCTAATTAGTATTCTGCACATTCAATACCTGTAAACAAAACTTGCATAATACTTCTTTCCTCTGAATCCAAAATATTTTATAATACTGTAACAATGTTGTAATATTTACAATACTGCAACAATGTTGTCAGGATAAAGATGTGATCTCTGTATCAGCTAGTTGTTTGTGGGGTTTTTTGTCTCCGTTAGACACAAACGAATCTATTATGTGACAACTTCCATTAGAAGACTGCTAGTTAAAATTTTCACATGTTACAAAGATCACACATAAGGTTAGCTGGAATATTTTATATTCCTGAAAATGACAATAAGAAATAAAACCTCAAGGTGACACATATATACTTTAAAAATGAAACCATACTAACTAGTGCCACTTTCTTAATACATGTACATTTTTAATATGCGAAGTTTTCAAGAGTAAAATGTGACTTTAAGTCTATCTGTTATTAAAAGATTTCACAGCGAGATGGGACATGATGCAAAATATGGGCTTCCACGAGTACAAAAGGTTGTCAAAGACAGGACATAAGTCTTTGGAGCAAGTTCTATCTATATAAATAAGACCATCCCAGCAGGTTTGTAATACTGACACCTCCACTGTAAATGAAGGAAATAATGTCCAGTTTCTTTTTCTTTATTATTGTATTTATACCTCTTCCTTACTGGAACTCCTGTTTTCTACATCATATAAGCTTGAACATGGATATTTCTCCTTTCCCTTCCCCCTACACCTTAAGTAAAAACAACTCCTTGCCTTCTTTCCATCTCTTGGGGTTATCCTTGTCTTTAGAGTGGGTATCACTGATGCAAATTTCTGCACCTCAGAGGATAACTGCATATTCCTCCGAATAGACTTACAAGGGAAAATGGGACTTACAATTTTCCAGCAGCTATCTTCCAAATTTAATTTACCCCAAGCCTCAATGTTTGCTTATATGTAGGCCACGCATTTCCTCTAGAATTATACTCGAGAGGGAGAAAGACTGTTTATCACTACTCTCCTCTTACACTACATATTATGCATTTGCATCTTTCTATATCAGTGTTTTCTACCATGTACAAAATCCTCCTACTTCATATGCTTAGCAGCATGCATTAGATAAAAGAAATATGTAACATGCAGTTTATGAAAAAAGAGTTTTAAACCAGTTAGATTTATTTCTATTTTTGTTCAATGTAATGCAAAGAAAACTCTCTAGGTTACAACCATAACAAGTTTTTTTGCTGTTTTTAAAATGGCAATTTTTTGACTGACATTAAGCATGCACAGTTGAAGTCAAAGTGCATTAAATCAGAGGATATAATTTAAAAGCAGTGGGGTTTGCTTCTTTTTTCCCACATTCCCTATTTCTTATCTCTCATCAACTCCTTATATATGTTTAAAAAAGTAACTAAAGGTTACAATATTGATGTTATGTTTGCTTATTTATTATGTGCAATGAATTTTAAACTCGGCCCATATGAAGATCCAAAGGGAGATGACCAAACCAGGATAGAGTAAAGCAAGGAGAGTAGGTTAAAGGAGTCTATGAATATCTTTTCATGCTAGATTTTCATGCTAAATTATTGCATTTTGAGTGTCTTTAAAAAAAAGTGGTTCTTCTGATGTTATGCACCAATGCAATAAAAATTAAGTAATTAAACTTAAGTGCATACTTTTCCCAAATTTTATCAAATTATTACACTTCAGTGGAGTGCTTATGCTAAATAAACAAAGCTTACCATAACAACTCAACACTCCATACAGCATGATATTTATAAAACAGGCTTGGTACACAATGAGCTTAACCCTTTGATTCCAGGAGTCATGATTTCATGACATGCCATCCTCTTATAGAATGCTTTAGTACTGATGTTGAAACAAAAAATCTCCTAGTCTGAAGGAAAAACAACCAGTTCATCGTCAATATATTAAACTATGGGGCTGAAGATAATTATCTATTTATTCTAATTGACATAACATTCAAAGTCTGACTCTATGAAAATAAACTACTCATTTAGAGACATTATTGTCTCTAGAAAAAACAACTAGGCAAACAAGTACAACTACAACTAACTGTGCAAATCACCATGCTGTGCAGACAACAACAGTATGTGAATCATAGACAGATTAGTCTAAGCATAGAGGTTGCCTACCTGGAAGGGAAATAATTGCAATGCTGTACACAAATACCCACCAATGGCAGAAAATTGACAGCATTTACCTTTGGGTTATGCTTGTGCTCTCACAGTTCTTGAAGAACACCATGTTTCGCTCATGACTGTAAATGTAACATGAAAATAAAGCTGCCAGTTTTAAAACTCAAGCTAAATGACACCAGGTTCTTCAGTGGCTGTAAGGACAGTGACTTTCTGCCCTTGGAAAAAGAACTACATGTCCTAAGAGTTGAGGTGACATTTTTCCCTCTTATGCCTACTATGGAAATTTGGTGATAGGAAGAGAAATCCTTGAAAGCAATCAGTAAGCTTCACCATGGATTAGCATTGTAACAAATTCTACAGAAAAGAAAATTATTCTGAAACAAAAAACAGTACTACAAAAATCTTAACCTTACTACTGCAATATTTTACTGGATGCACGGTAAAATCGTAAATGCCATTATCTCATCATATGCAGGTTAACATTATCCTCAACTCTCATCACAAACCCTCCATAGCTATTTTGCAATATGTCATTAATCAATGGACGTACTGATTGGATCCATTCAATTCGGGCATCAGTGTAATGAACGGCATATATAAACATGTTTCAAATACATTTATTCGGATATCTATACATGAAAGTAAAATCACTACCACAATTGGTACTCAAGCCTGTCAAAAGGGATGTTTTTCTTCTTCTGTTTTACATAAGACATGCTAATGGTTATGCCATCTGCAGTGTGAAACCCAGACAAATGTAAATCAAAGTAATAGTAGATCAAGACAAGCGTCTATCTAAAACTGTAATTTTTGCAGGTATTCTGTTAACTCACAATCTAAATATAAGCCTCCTCTCCCTGAAAATATAGGGTAACTACTAGCTAAAAGTAACTTTTGCATTAGAAACTAAAACAAAAACTTTTGCACTTCTACAACAGATCACATAGCTAGTGGTAAATTTATAAAGGTTTTTCATGAGGATACAAAAGACACTCAAACCATTCTAGGAGAATTCCAGCAGTTCCCCTAAAGACATCCCCTCAGTAAAGCACAGTAGAACATGAGGACTTACCCAACACCCTCTTTTTGCAAAGCTGAGGACACAAATTTGAAGGTTTCTTCAATCAGCTTTCAACTTGCTGATTAGCTAGTAGGTGCTGTAAGTCACTAGAATACTTGGCGCATTATGAAATAACAGAGAGAACATACATAAAAACACCATATGCTACTTTTCCCCCCCAAAAGACAGCCACTAAAATAAATACTGGGTTTTTCCCTCTTTGGCACTTGGAACAATAGAAGAGTATATGTCAAAATACAGAGCACCAGGGATGCACGGGCAAGGCTTACCTAATACCTGCATTTGCTTGCAGATGTGTGAGCTAGTTTTAAAAGTTTTATTACATTTTTACTAGATTTATAAATCTATTCTAACGTATCAACAGTTGCCAGATTAGCAAATTGCTCTGAAATAGAGGAAATTAGATACACACTAATTTTAAAGTATTTTAAAATACTGGGAGAAGTGTGTTTTCTTGATCACAAACACAAGTACAAGTATTTTTGTCTTATAAACCTCAATTTTTGTCTTATAAACCTTATACAAATTTAGCAATTTCTACTGCTAGAAGTTACCACTAAATCTGGCATAAGAAAATAATAATGCTATACAATTTTATGACAGTATTTGGTCAAACAGGGAACTTGATGATCTAAGTGTGAACTTCCACTACATGATGAAAAACGGGCAGTAAGAGGCAGCCATAGAAAAGCTCCAAGCACTCTCGTCCAAAACCTTTACACATCCTTTTCACTAGAAAAGCAAATTAAAATGTAGTTTGTGCTCATACCTGAATTTACATGGTATTTGATACATAAAACCAAAGTCTGGGAGCAAATTCCATTTTTCCTCTCCTTTAAAAATGAACCAAATGAAGTGTTCAAGGCCAACAAGAGGCACTGTGTACACACTGATAATGGAAGAAAAAGTTGGAAACATAAGCAATAATCCAGGCTTTAGGAAGCATGTAACAATTCTGAAAATAAAATTATTTGCTCTATTTTCTTCCTCCTGCTTCTCAAGTATGACTCATGAGATGTTGACTCCTCCTGGGAAACAAGTGATACAGCACCAACACACCAACCCCTAGCATTTAAAAGGCATCAGAACAGCGTTAGAGTTTTCAGAGTATGAAAGCACAAGACTCCCTCTCTTCATCTCATCATCCTCTGGGTTCTGCACGTCTTTTGCCTCCAAACATGGTTTCCTACCATTTCACCAATGCCTACCACAAACAGTGCACCCCCAGACTTCTTTAACCTTGTAAAGAAAGTTTGTGAATGGGTGGAGAATGTGAAAAGAGAAGTCAGTACCTCCCAGACTGTGCTGGTTTAAAAGGTGGAGGATTAAAGTAAGATCACTGGAAAACATATACTGGGAAAATACCACTATTTATGCCTGTTTCATATACTTTCCTTATTGCCTGGTGTAGGCCAATTTAGAGACAGGACATAGGGCTAGACGGATCTTCTACATGCCTTGTACAGCCCATGTTATCTTTCAGAATGAGGAGCTAACAGAATAAAGTACTTTCACAATATTCATTAAATCAATCATTTCTGTGGTTCAACCCTTCAAGGTCACTAATTCCACTTTAAAAACTTTGAAAACCCACATAGTTCATAAGCTTCTACCTTTATGATTACTCTTCTTATGTGCCTTCAGTGCAGAACATATTTGATACAAAGCAAAGTCAAGGGTGAAGAGCGGCAAGCTGAGAGGGTCCCAGGACGCAGCCTCAGCCAGGACTGGACTACAACTACAGTATGGCAGGATGCCATCATGTCATGTTTTCCTTTTTTCCATTTTCTTTAGTCATATTCCTAAATTCTTGTTCAGTTCTGAGCAAATAAATAAAACCTTAAAAGTATATTTGAAGAGAGCTGATCAGGAATGTGGAACTGTTTGCCGTGTCCAACATTGCTCCACCAAGTTTCACAAAGAAAAGGAGACAATGTGAATCGCATTCAGAAATTGCACAAGTGAACAAATTTCACAGCATTTCCCTGGTGGAGAAAAAAATACATTCTAGTGCCTGGGGTCCTCCATTATGCATGACAAAAACTAAAAATGAGATAAAAACACCCTACTCCATCAGAAAACAGGGGAAGTCCCGAGAGAATAAATGCTCACCCAGAAAAATAGATCTGAGGAAGAGAATAGGAGGATTTATACTTTTTAAAATTTCCTGAACGAAATAAAATTGTCTGCAACAAAACATCATTCAGCAGTTAGGCACCCATATTTGGTCTATATACAAAAGAGAACAAGTTTTCTCAGAAGAAAACAATTTCATATGGAACTTTGCATTAGGAATAAATGAATTAATACCTCATGAAAACACCACACTGATAAAATTTTCCCAGAATAAAACTGTCTTAATATCTTTATTTACTAATGCATTTGAAATAACTATTCAATAACAGAACTTCTGTTTACCCATTCACAATCTGAAGCCCAACAACATCCTAATGTGAAACTTCATGACATATATTTTTTTCTAAAATGGTAGAAGCAGCTCTTTCATAATTTCATGCACTTGTGTTGGTAAGTTTCTGAACACTTCTCTGTTTTTCACTTAGATATAGTACCTGTGAATTATTTAGTTTTTCTTTTTTTTTTTCACGGATACTGATTTGCTCTCAACATGTTTTTACTGTTTAAACCATGTATGTATAAAAACCACATACCAGTTTTGTAACGTCTATAAAGAATTAATATACCACAGTTACTGAACTCAGACTTAGTCTTAGACCTTTTAAGCATCTATAGCCACAAAAGGCTTTTGTATCCTATAGTGAATTTTTACTGTGAAGTCAGCAGCAAGAAGCCTGCAAACTGCAGCATGTGAATACGCCCAGATATGGCATTAGAGGACAGGCATTGACACACACCCCTCACATGTGAGCGAGCACGGCACTCTTCCCTGAGATTAAGGCCCCAAAAGCAAGGAGACTTTACTAACCTGCAGCGGTCTCTGTTTCTCACTGCCCTTAGGAGATTTCAGTCCACTTGTCTGTTGCTGTAAAAGCAGCTGCCTTGCTGCCTGGAGTGCCTAAAAGTAAAAAAAAAAAGAAAAAAAAAAGAAAAAAAAAGAAAAAAAAAAGTAAATAAATTCAACCAATTCCTAGAAAGAAATCAGTTACTCATTGCTAATGTTAGGTAAAAGTCCAATTGAATCAAAAAAATCCCCTCCTATTTGATTTGTATTTGCTAGATTTCAGACTTCAGGGTGGTTTTTTTCACTTGTAACATTAAAAAAAATATTCTGAAAGTACATATATAGGACTTCACTAGAATTTATGGATGTACATGAAATCCTGCAGGAAATAAAGTTAATTTGTTTGAAGTGCTTGAAGAGGAAAAATCATAAACTGCATCAATAGCCTCATTTCCACAAGGAACTTGTCTTTGAGTGTTCAACTAAAATGCCCACTCCCTTGCAAATTATCATTCAATTTGCATTTTCGTATTACAATTTGAAGTAAAAGCAAGTAGACTTCAAGTGTTACCAGAAGCTGTAATTAAATTTGACAAATCAACATCAGATTATCTTGAAAGTGAATTAATAAGGATATTCATTGAAGATTAAAAACACTTTTTGTACTTACAATTCAAGGAGAAACCTCTCCTTTGACAAAAAAAAAAAAGAGTGCAGTTTTAACGCCAAATAAAAATGAGTGGTTTTAATTTGCATTCTTAGGAAAATCAGAGAACAAAGAAATTACTACTCAACCAACCAGATCAGGCTCAGGGATGACAGTATCCCAATCAAAATAGAAGATGTTTTCATTTATTTTATGTTTTCATTCCAACTCAGCAAAATACAGTTAAACATATGAAATGTAAACAAACATTCCACTTACCCGAAGAATGCTAATCTATATTATTTTTCCCCATAAAATTATTTTTAAAATGTCAATTATTTTAAAGTGGTACTTACTGAGAAATAAAGAAAAAAACAACCCCAAAAAACCGGATTCAAAATATTTCCACTGAAACTACCTGGAGAACTCATTTTTTTCCCCTTAGAAAAACCAGCTCAATAAATAGCAGTTATAGCTTTGCAATACATCACACTATTATTTCTGATATTAAAACCTACTGTAGATGGAATGTGCTGCAATAAATGCCATTTGATCAATGTTCCCTAAAATAATAAAGATTCTCAGCTGATAAAGAAAGGTGCAATTTTGATTAGACTCAAATGAGCTGGTTTTTAAGATAGTTTCTAGTATCCATGACAACAGTTGCTTTGACAAGATGTGCATATGGCATTACACTGCCAGCTGGTGTGAACAATGTTTGAACTACTGCATTGAGATGCTGAGCAAACAGAAAAAGTTGCCACGTCTTAACCCTCAGGGAAGGCAGTCATCCCCTGATCAATTATGAAAAGACAGAGAGAGGGCTGCTACAGTCTGGCTCCAAGCAAGTTTTCTGAGAAGGCAGGCAGACATAGAAAACCAAAGTAAACAAAGTGAATGCACTAGTACCATCTCCTAACAACATTGATTCGTCTCCCCATAGAAGGCCCTGGTACAAAGTTTGCAGAGCAGACTTTTAACATTTGGAGACATTTCCACAACAATCCCTGTATTGTTTCATCAAATTCTCAAGTAATTACAGGTCAGCTTTACAAAGAGTATACATTCCTCTAAACCTAAGCAATGAGATGCACAGAACTATCTTCTCTCTGCCAAAAATAAACAAGAGTTAACATATTTAAAAGTGCACTTGAAATATTTTGTTACCAAGGAACCACTGGGTGACCTCTTTCTTATGTGAACAGCATGATCTCTTCTGCACTCACAGTTCTTGAGCATATCCTAAAGGACAGTCCTTCTCTGCCTGAGATCAGAGTTAAATGTATCTGTTGATTTCAGGGGCACCAGGATTTGGTGCCAACATCTTCAGTGGTTTAAGCAAAAATAGATTAAAAGCACAAACAGAAGATCTGTGGAAAATTTATATTCCTTCTTAATCTCTAGTGCTCTTCAAAAGGAAAACTTGAATGGAAGCAAGAGAACTACTGCAGTCCTGAATTCATGAGAGACTGCAGAGGAAAATCAACCTCACCATTTGGGGTGATCCTGCCAGAACGAGATCTGGAGTAAGAGGACATGGAAAAAACCATAAAGATAATATTTTTTTATTTTTGGCAGTTGCAGAAATCCTAATCTTCCTCAGCAGCAAAGTCCCCACATCAATGCAATAAAACAAGCAAGTAAGCATCTGGTAAAGCTGTACATTTACAGTACTTGAAAATTAGAGAATTATAGTCTGCTGTAGCTTAGATTTAATCTAGACAGTATGATTTCAAATTGTGGCTAGTATACTCCCATGGAATGAGCCTAGGAAAGTATGACTTCCTACATCTAACTACAAAAAGAGTCACACTTCATGAAAAAGCAAGGCAGCACAACAGGATATGCTTGCATAAAAGGCTCTACTACTTAAACTATTTTGATTCATATGTGCTGGTTGGGATATCTCTAAAGGAGTAAAGGCTTATCTTTTAATACAGAATGTCTTATAAATGATGACTACCTGAATACTTCAGTGATCTTATTGTGGCAGTTTAGATTATTGTAAACACAGGAGATAGAAGAAGAACAGAAAACAATTTCAAGAGATCAGAGATGATTTAAAACTCATAAGGAGAAATCACTGTCAGCCTTTGTTCTTAGAGCAGTCATCATAAGATAGTTTTTTCTCCCAGTGTGCTGCTTAACTCTACATTTTGCTACATGGTAAACAACCTCCCAGAAATACTGTTAATTTCAAAGCATTATTACTCACATTATTCGTAAGTAAAGATTATGAGACTATAAAACATTAGTTCTACCAATTCATTTGCTGCTATTAAATCTTTGCAAAATAAATTGACAACTTGAAAGTATCTTTCAAAATTCATAGTTTAACATCTACACTTCCAGAAAACACCCATCCCACGTATCATTTATAAATTTCTGTAACAAAAACAGTGTGAGGAAGACAAAATAACAGACACTTATAAATCTGGCAGATCAAATTTATGTTGAGTCCCACCTCAAGTTAAGTGCAGAAAGAACAGATTCTAGGGCAGTCAAAATTGTATCTAGTTTCCAATAACATTTGTTTCAAATTTAGTAGGAACTTTTCCTTAATTAAGTTATCTAAATTAGTAAAACTATACAAAAAAAAATTCAATGACAAGAACAATAAAAAGAACTGAGGACTAGAAATTATTTTAATTACGCAAATGAAAATCGTTATAATGCTTTAAGTAATAGCTATATAGGAAGGGAAATTCGGGCATATGGTTTCCAGAACTCACTGTGTCTTCCAGTAAAATATTTACTGGGAACATTACTTCTTAATATTTACTATGAAGCTTTGGCATAGCTAAAACATAAGCAGAACAAAAAAGAAAGTAATTGCATATAACTCACACTATTAACGTTGATAAATTGCAGTAGATTTTGCCGTTTGTTGGCAATAATACTATGAGATATAACTTGCTTTAATTTTGTATTCCAAACCCTTCTATTTAATGTAAGCATGATTCAAAAATATTTTTAAAGTTTCACCATTTTAATAAAGTGAAAGCTGTCACCTAAAGATGGTAAACTTATTACTTTAGTTTTTAGAAAGTAAATATATGTGTATTTTTAGGAAACAGATGTCACTCATATCCTTCCTTTAAAACCAGGAATGTTTAACCTATCAGCCTGTTGCATTTGAGACGTTAAAATGAAAAATGACATCTATGCCCATTAATATCGTCAATGTATAAACAGCACAGCGTGACACATTCTTGAGAGCTGAAGGCTACAAAATCTCTCTGAAACATAAATAACAAAGCACTCAGAAGGATATTTGATGTTGATATTCATCTCTGAGAAAAACACTGCTGCCTGGGCTTCTTATGAAAATAGATGCGGCCCAAATGGATCTCCTGTAATTGGTTTCAGATAGCGAGGTCAAAAGAAATATGATACAAGAAACTATTATGTGGAACAGGCGAAACAAGAATGTTTATACAGGCACTCCCTATTTATACTGACAAGAGGTGTATATTCTGCAGAAAACCAAAACACTTGCCAGAAGTCAACCAGATTCCTTCCTTTTTCTAATTCCAAATCCCTGTTTTATTTTTTTCAAATGACTGCATACCCTAACATTCCTGCTGAACGTAAAATAAGTTTCTGAACATAGAAGTTTCCAAATGGCTGAATATGTCAAACGAGAGTCATCTTGCTGGTAGCACTATGCAACCGAAACGTATCAACATGCTAAGCTGGATTTAAGGCCAAAGACTGCTCTGCACTGGTTGAATAACAAGTTAACCAAATGATTACATAGCTACATTTATTATAAAAACCACTCCAGGAGAACCTCTGACCCTTTATAACCTGCTGGGGGACTATTCTCTGGCTGGCTCCCAACAAGAATCCCAGAATTACCCACAGTTGTACAAAACCCTCAAAAGATAGTGACTGAAAGACAACATTGTTCAATTCTTCCTAATAGCACTCAAATGATACTGCTACGCCTTTGTCTCTCACTGATTGTGTTTGCCCAGAAAGTTCTCTAATGACTATCAGAGTCAGACAGCACAGCAGCTTATAATCTTTCCAAATGGAGTAGCAAAGCAGTTAGCACTATTCAAAGAATATTGAATTTAAGATGATCCAACTCCTTTCCAGCAGCAGTCTCTCCAGAAGACTCGATAGAGAAGGCAAACTCCCATTTTCCCCAGTGAACAACACTCTTTTTACACTAAGCCACACAAAGAAAATTGAGGACAAATGTCCCACACCAGAAAGCCCCCAAAGTTAAAGAAATCCTGTATGTAACAGAAATCCAAGCCATATAACCTGTCTGATTCCACCTAGGAGAGATAGACAACAATTTTTACAGTGTTTCCCTACAGAAGTAGAAATGAGGGACCAGATAGCTAAGGTTATTGGCACCTATCTCAAGGAATATATTAATTAAAAAAACTGTATGTTCCCTAAGAAGTATTTCACTTAATTAACCCAACATCAAGCTATGTCAATACTTAAACAAAAAAAAGATTTTTCTGTCTTCTGAATCTAGATGAGGGTGCCCCACAGCCTTGCCTAATAGTAGAGCACAAACCTGGAAGATAACAAAATATTTGAAACTATACTATGCTCCAGAAGAAGAGGCAATAGTCTTCGACACTGTGTTATAATCCCAAGTAGTCCTGCTAGACAGGAGGACAAGAACTGCCCACTAAATGCAGTAGTAAGCCCAAACCTACAGGGCGGGATTAAGTGAGCACTGAATGTGTTTGAAAACATTTACTGTATTAACGCTACAGGAATTTGTGCAAATAATTGTCTGGCTCCTGAATCCCCAGGCTGCCCAGCTTCTCCAAGACGGGGAAATTTCTCCACTTGTCCAGGACAGCAACTCTTCATGCCTGGTGAATTTCAAAATAAAACAGCAGAGAATGCTGAGGGCTGGGGGCAAGAAGGGAAAGATGTTCTGGATCACAGGTTAACTTACATTTCTCAAGTGTTTCAGCTCAGAAAACATAAGAATGTCTCTGGATCTGGCTCTCGTTTCCTTGGACTAAGAGCACTTTGCTGTTGGTTGGTTGGTTGGTTGGTTGGCTGGTGGCAGGGGTGATGGTACGTGTGTGTTTTGTTTTCTTAGGCTGGTAACTGCCAGTTTCAGCATACTGAGGCTCTGATTTTGATTCAGATTTGGGGTCTTCCCTGCAGCACAAACACCACTAGAAGAAATGATCCTCAGTCTACCTGAGCTTCTGTTCTATCCTGATGTTATCCAGGATTAATTTTCAGTTGAAGAGAAAAAGTAACAGTAATAAAGTGATAAATGCAACATGAAGTCTTATAATGCTGTTTAATAAAAGGAAATTAATCACATAATTGTCATAAACCTATTTTCTAACAGCAATCTATCAGAGAGAAATTATGCATCTGTAGTTATTGACCTTTCATTTTACCATGACTGATTCGTAATTAGACTACTTTTGTGAAAAATAATAGTTAATTACCAGATTTTTTCACTCTAATTGTTTTGGCAATTTTGTTGTTGCTGTTGGGTTGGGGGGGGGGGAGGGGGGGAATTTTTTTTGTTGTTTTTTGTTCGTTTTTGTTGGGTTTTATGTTGTTACTTGGCTCTTGTATTTTTGCTTGGTTTTGGTTTTTTGTTTTTGTTTAGTGTCTTACTTTTTTTCCTTTATGAAGGATGCTAAATAAATACAGGGCACTAATAATTAGCAGTTTACATATTTCCTTTTTTAAAGCCAATTTAGATTCTCTCCCTATAACCCAATTTAATAGATTCTAAAGACTTTTGCAAAAACAACTCTTCAATTTTCCCTGCCCCTTATTTGACTGACCAAGAACTAGAAACAAAACACCCATAACAGTTACATGCTTCAATTCCTGGCGGCATTAGCAGGAATTTCTTCCTTGTAGACAGTCTGCATTGGTCATTAGGGCTCCATGTCAGACCATGCATAACATGGTGCCTGACAGCAAATCCAAATGCTTTCTCCAAAGCTCACACCAGCTGAAGAATGCAAATGTCAAGGGTTAGCAGAGATGGGGGCTCACAACACCAAAGTTGTGCTCGAACCTGACAATCTCCTTTCTTTCATCCCACATGCCTGAACTTAACTTTCCTTTTGTCAACACAGAAGCAGGCAATCTACTCTACTTCTTTTCTACTACTTACATTACACAGTTACTAACTGAATTTATGAAATTTAAAAAAAAAGTACACACATAAAATGCCAGCAATACAAGCTCACAAATATTCTGACACTACTGTATTCTTCCATGTGGTGTGATTTTTAAAAGATTGGGACATGTAATAGCTGAACAGGAGAGCTAATCTCTTAGTTCTACATGAAAAGAATGTGGTAATGGTGGCATGTACCAGATTTCCAATGAAAATCTGCTAGCTGATATATAGAAGCTATTTAAGTGTGCAGGCAAAGAAAAACAATCAATACAGCTATCCCATGTGTGAAGCCAGAAATAAAAAAAAAAATCCTTAAAATTACTGTAAGCTTATATAATATTATGCATATATGGTAGAAAGTATACATAGGATTTGAAAGGAGTTGGTTAAAAAAAGACCTTCTTTCAAGTCTGTCCATTGTAGACATTCCCTTATTGGCTGTGAAATCTACTTTCAATTAAAGCAGTCAGAAACAAAGTAGTGTTGACTTAGAATAATAGATGATTTGGTAATTCATAAATAAGAAAGGAGCTGATGCAAATTAAAGCAAGGGCGGTCCCATGTATACTAAGATCAAAATTTGGAGCAACTTTGGGAGTGGAAAGAAACACAGTATCAAAGGAAGCACTGTAACTGTTAGAAGGCTGTTAGAAGGCAATAGTTTTAACTGACAAAAACCTGAATGGAAATTTTAAAATTAAAGACAATTAATTCACCATGGAGATTATTAATCAAATTATTAACAAAAAATCATCACCAAGATATAAACTAATCCAAAAAATGAGGCAGATACAAACCAGAAGGAACCATGCACTCAAACATTTTGTTCTGGCCAACAGCAAGATTCCCAGAATAGAACCTCAAGTTTGAGAGAACAGATCTGAGGACTGATTAGTTTTGTTAACTAACACAGAGAGGTAAAATAACATGGGAAGAACAAATGCCAAAACGATTTTACCCTAAAATAGCCCTACCCATTTGGAAGTCAGAATGAAATATGTCTATCTTTACCACTTATTTTCAATTAAATTACAGTCTGCACTCACTGGTAAAGGAGTGCTGACACAAAATATCAGAAGCACAGATTCCTCATCCAGATACCCTCCCTGTAAGCTAGTAACCAAAACTACCCATCAAAGAGAATGGATTTACATGGTACCAAAATCAAATAAAATTACAGGAATTATACTAATCAAACTCTCTCAGCCAGTCCAAGTGTGAGAAATTACACATCTATTGAAGAGCCACTGATTGAAAGGGCTCCAAATATTTGAAAGATAACAATTAGATTTACCACTGCCCTTACAAATCCATATCCAGGGAATGAGTGAGACTGTAACCATGAAAAAAAATATTATCAAGATGGTCATATCAGGCTTTTACTGTATGGGACGAAGGCACAGAAGCCATTATTGAAATATCCAATTGATAATCAGTGGAGAAGAAAAAGGTCATGACTGGGTTTCACATTTGATATTATAAATTTAAATGGTGTTTTTAAATAGTTTTAATAGATCTAATTATTGACTTTTAGTCCTGACAAGAGCATAATTTAAAGAAATCTAAAATTTAACACATATATCTGTGATGAAAACCATGTATTAAACACATAAAAATATTCTGTCATGTTATTATGATAAAAGCAACTGGGATATAAAACAAGAGTGTCATATACAAAACTGGTATCTTCTCTACTTTCCTCAACCTTCTAAAGACTCAGTGAGATGTACCCAGCTTGGGGCACAATGGTTCAAAGAGGTGGACTACTGTACCAGTAAGCAGATAAGAACTGTAGTAACGATGTCAATGAGAAAATCCAACATATGGGATAGCAGAAGTCTAACCATAAACACAGGAAAAAACCCCAACCCTAAAGCAGTAGCAGTCATCAGCAAGTTTTTGCACAGAACAAATGAATTCCATGGGAAGGACAAGCAAGAATGGCCTTAAACTGAATCCAGGGAGATTTAACTAAATTTGAGAAGAAACTTTCCAGTGGTAGAGTAGTGGAGGAGTACAATAAGTTGTGTACATGCTGCAAAATCATTATTGCTGAATTTGTTCAAGAAGCATCTTAAGAAACATCTAAGAGAACCACTTCTGCTCTGGGACACAGAAGATCTTCAGAAGTGTCTCCCAGCCCAGTTTTATTTGATTGTGTGGTTCCTGTGAAAGCATGCCAAATTCGGATTACTGTGATGTCTAACACCTCGCTACATTTCAAATAACACCATGTTCTCATAAACTGAATATCATGAAGCTTCAGCATGGTTTGTTTCCATGGTGAGCTAACAGCAGAGGATCAGCAAGAGCTGCACATACAGAGTTGTTCTTTGGAATTTTCTGACCTTCCATGACCACTTCTGTGTTTACAAGACTATCCTTGAAATTTTGGACTGAACAGAGAAATAGCGTATACAGAACAGGAGATCGCTTAGAAGTAAGTGCTCTGTGCCCTAACTGCAGCCAGAGCCTCTGATCAGGATTCTTGTGCCCTCACCTCCAAGTATGGGCACAACAGTAGCAGAAAACAAGATTTTCTTGTTATTACAATTCTTACTAGAAACAACAGAGATCTGGCTCAAATGGAGAACTAAGATGAGGAGAGAAAAATAAGGGAAGAATGAAGCTCTGAAGCAGACATCTCCACAAATGAAAAAAACAAAAGCAAATTGACCCATTCTCGCTCATGTTTTTAATGAACTAATTTGATCAAATGTCACTATGTAATCTCAGCCACTTTTTAAAAATCAGTCTATATTGCTAAAGCAAAATCAGCTGAACTGAAATCCTACTGCACATATATATTTTTTTTTAATGGATATTTTTGTGACACTTTCTAAAACTTTAGTTAACATAAACTATACTAACAGGAACATATTCACTGAAAGAATGATTAGGGGAAGAAACAACAAAGATGAATGCAAACAGGCAATACATCAATAGCCATTTTATTTGCAATCTTTCAAGGATATTGAGAAACCAGGTTTTGGAGATAGAAGTGGAGTTTGGTCTGGAGTTAAAACAAACAAACAAACAAACAAACAAAAAACCCAACCAGTAAAACTTGTCTTGATATGAGATCAGGAAGTAAATTATGCAAATAGCAGCCCATTTCTAGACACTTAACTTATCAATGGTGGGACTGGGCAATAGTTCTGAATGTGCTGAAAACAAAAGGTCTGATCTAAACTCCTTCGAATAATTCTGAAGAACTGAAATCTGGTACCAAGTGTGGACAGTGAGACTCCAGAGGAACCTCTGTTCCATGATCACAAATTAGTTTATATGTTTATATATGTGTGAAGTAACAAATGTATTCACATACAAAACTAAATACTATTTTTTCTTAAAGGTAATGCTTATATTCTGTCGAAAACTGGACAAAATTAGCACTGACTAGCTCTCCATCTTTCTGAAAGACCTATCTGCATTTGCGGTCTACTATGACCTGCTTGAATTATTACAATTTAAGCTTTTCTCTTGGACTGCTTATCTACCTTTTAACTTTTTGGTGCATCTCGTGATCATCTAGCAGGCACAATCCAACACACAGACCTCTGTCTCTGAAGAATCCCAATCTTCAGGTTCTTGCTGGCAAATGAATTGTATGTTTTGAAGGGTAGCCTTAACAGTCCGTGTAGACAGTGCTACTGAAAAAGCATTCTCCACTTCGGGGACTTTTAAGAGTGAAGATTATAAAAAGAGTGAAATGACAAAGAGCTTTAATTTTAAGCTAAAATGCAAGTATAGAGAGACAGGCAAATGTCCTCGGGCTCCTCATCCTAGTTTCAGTCCTTGTGAGGAGATCTAGTAGGGAGTATATTCTTTATGATTAGAAACTTGCAGGGATGAAAAAGAAAAGACCTGAAGCGATTAAAATTGTTTTGCAGAACAGGAATCGAGATATTTTGCAATTCCCAGGGCATTTAGGTGCTGGAGAACCGATAGCAACTGTGCAAGGAATTCCCAAGTAATATACATGAGCAGTGCAACAGGTCAGGCATTTGAATTAAAAGGTAGATGTTTCCATCACACTTCATCAAGCTCACCCAGGAAAAAATGATCCTTTTTATACTGCCTTCACATCTACTTTAATGTTCCTAAACAGCAAGCTAATAATCAAGGAATTATAATCATAAATATGCTCAGGGGCATTATTGTCTTCAGATGCATCTGTAAAAGCAGACACACCCAGTTACGTTGGTGCCAAACATATGTAATATTTCACATCAGTTAAAGTCTCTTCTGGCATCAGACTGTAAAAATTTCCTCTGAACCATGCAGCACATATTACATAATCACTATCACTAAAATGCACGTAAGAAAAAAGCACTGGCAACCTAGCACATGATCAAAATACGTTGGAAATGAAGTTTAGATATAAATTTTACTCCATATATTCCTTCAACTATTCTTGCTTTACATAAATCAAAACTTAATATTCATCTTTTATTTTTTCAGTCATCCAGCATGTCATCAACTTACTATGGTCTAAGCTTAGTAACCAGTCTTCTCTTCTAAAGACACTTCTCTTTACGCATTGTACAGAGTTCAGATTTCATGTCCTAGAAGTATTTTCCAGATTCTCCCTTCTACAGTACCTTCTTTTTCCTTCTTGGTACATTTTAAACCTGAGCAAACTGTAACTATATTGCCTTTTAATTTAATTTACTGGGCAGGATGCAGTGCATCTTCTCTGTGAACATTCACCTACATTTTCATACTAGAACACTTCTTACCGTGAGTTTCAAGTACCACACAAAACATGGATCTATTCCTGACTGGATATTTCAATACTAGTACAGTGTTACAATCTACAGTAAATTTTAATTTAGTTGCTATTTAAAAAAATTTATTTTATCTATTAGAGATTGATTTTTTATTTTGCAGGATAAAATTTAGATAATTTAATTTCTGAGATATGGGAAAAAATACATGACAGACATCATAGTATTATACTATTTTTAGTCAGAAGGCTTTGACTTTTATGAGACAGTGTTCTGGATAATACCTGTTAGTCTACTGCAATTCCCAAGGCTCTTCTTGTGCCATAGGACAGTGGACTGAAGAATAAAAACAGGAGAGAAACTATTTTATGTGGAGGACTTTGGGATAGCTTTGAAATACTTTCTGGAGCACAGTTTATGGCATAAGGCTTATGCTGGTACCTGAAGAAAGAGCTGTGGCCAGCAGGTGAAACAATCTTTGATTTTAGATGAATGTCAGAGGTTCTCACCCTCTTCTCCAGCAATCCCCAGGTTCATTAATAACAGTAAGACATGAACCCTGCAAGCACTTTCATGTATGGAGTTACAAAAACATATCGGGAGTGCATTACTGAAAAATATCATGACAGTATCACTTTTACCAACTCTCCCAGGCTTCACCTACACTGAAAACTGGACAGTGACTGAGAACGTGATTTTCTGCACCAGCAAGCTGTGAGTACAGCTCTGGGCATGCATTTTTTACCTGTGCTGACCCACACTCTCCCAAGCTATGCCCTGGCACACCTCAGCAGTCAGACTTTTCCAAGGACCAGTTTGACTGTGGAACTGGGTGCAGCTATCCCAGTTTTGGGAACTAAAATGCTTATTAGCTCACTTGTGTCCCACCCTGTGTCAACTGTTCAGTTTAGTATCCAGGAACTATATGCTTAATTTACTAGTGAAGATCATGGCTATGTGCTCCGAACAGTTGAACCTCATGTTGTTTTGGAGCCTCTCTTGGCAGAAGCAGCCAGGTGTGATTTTGGGATGGCTTGGGAGAGTGTCAAGGACCTTGATTTCATAGCTGAACAGGTTGGAAAAACAGTCATCAGAAACAAGAGCACACCCTCCGGGGTGGGGGAATCAAGACTCCTTTCATTCTGAATGGCTGCATTCTGAACCTCCCATGGTGTATCTGCTGATGAGTTTTAAGTACCGGTTTTATATGGACACATTATGCATCTGGGATGAGCTCTACTGATAAAAGTCAAAATTTTGACAACAGCCACTGTTTCATGAAAAACCTTAATTTCTTTCATCAAAGAAGCAGTAGCAAAAAACCCAAAGCACCCAAAGCATTTGTCTCCAGAGTTACCATCAATCAAATCCCAAAAATAGTACCATATAATAATTTCTGTAAATACTAGTATGGTGATAGTATTTTTCATCCTCATGTTTAGGCACTTACAAATGAGTATTCAGAGTTATGTAATTTGACAAAGGTTTTAAAGAATGTAATTTCCAGAGCTCAGGTTAGTCACCAACTCTGAGTGCCCCAGATCTCAGTGCTGGGACTGAACCCCATCTGCACAAAGGAGCGAGCAGGTTATTCAGCAAAGGTGGCTGGGACTCTGGAACCAGCTGACAGAGAGCATTGCAAAGGCTTTGAGGTATCACCAGTGGCATTTGCGCAAAAACAAGTGAAAAGAATAGAAAGGTCCAACTTCAAGCACTTAAGGGTTTTTTTAATACTTTGAATACTTCTATTTGTTTATTTTAAGGATACTATGAAAATGAGATTTTTCAGGAAAAGCATACTGTGAAAATGAAAAGTGTTAGGAATGTATTTAAAAATAATCATCAATAGTATTTTTCTTAAGATTTTTCTGCATCAAAATTTGGGAAGATTCTGGCTAGAGGTTTTGTGCCTCTGAAGAATAACTGAATTATTCCTTCATTGCTATAAAAGACACAGAGGAAAGCTGAATCACAGAAAGACTACATGAACTAAACCTGTACATTAAAGACAATATTTAGAATTTTTTTACAAGTGCAAAGAGAATAGCACCAAAGTAAAAACAATGGAAGTAATGTCAAAGAGAAATTAAATTTCTTCCTGACTAGAAAGTATTATATAAGATTCATACAGTAATCAGAATATAACAATCAGGCCAGCACAATATCATTGAGAATACATATTTTAGTGACTAGAGATGATTAAGCTACTCAATAAAAAAATTTAATTTTACTTAAACTGACATCCTTAATTTTCAAGGGAAGTGTTTCCCTGATTAGTCTGACACAGTTTAAGTAGTACAGATAGTCTCTCTTTTATAACAAACATTGTTAGACACCAAAGTGACCTAATAGGCACCATCCTTTGAAATTTGAAGACGTGGAATTACCTCAACCTTTTAAATCATCTTGCAAGACAAGATGTATCATGAGCCTCATTTAAAAGTATTTACATGCAAATTAATAGTATTCCAAAGTAGACATTTTGCAACAAAGTTAAAGTTCAAAAAAACCCTAAGAGCAATGCCTGCAGGAATTTTCACCTTTATCAATCAATAAATTTCTTGGAAGAAGCAATTTCTGAAATTCTGCCAAATGCAAGTGGTACCAACTTGAGCATTTGTTTTCCAGGTTGTAAGTTTTTTTCAGACAATGTTTTCTTAACATGTCTGTATTTTTGAGAACCAAAAGCCTCTGTTGCACCTCTTTATTTAATCTCTGTTCTAGAACATATTTTTAAAGTTTTGCAAATATATTACCCCATTATCATTTATGGCATAGCAGAATTCTGATCTTGGTTCAGTTTGGGGTTTTTTTCCTAGGTGTCACAAGAAGACAAAACAATGACACCTAAAGCTTCAACAATATAGTTTTATAAAAACTGAAAATGAATGATAAGGAGAAGAAAAATTCTACTTGAGAGAAAAGAAGGGGATTCAGCAATGTACATTCACACAGACATAAATTATTGTGTTGTATCTAACTTGTGACAAACTGTATGTATTCACCCACACTGTAATATAGTTTCAGCAAGTTTCCTGAATTCCTCAAGTAAAAATAAGGTTTTGGAAACAGAGCTAATTCAACATTTCACATGGCAGCCTTTAATGCATCCTAAAATTCCAATAATTAGCAGGACCATAGGAAGATATCTGGTCCTGTATTGAGACTTGCATTTCTGAAACTGTTTTCTATACAGAAAGGAACAAAAGCTTCTGACAAGCAAAGGAAGAAAGGACAGGTCAAATCTGTGTTAGATTAAATGCTTATACTTTTAAGTTTTACCATATGTTGATTGTCCAAAACATTATAAATATAATTGAGTACAAAATATCTTTATATGGAGGGGTGTTCAACCAGTACAAATTAGCTGCAATTAAATCCTGCCCTTGCTGATTACTATATGTGTTCATCTGTCAATCTCTCATGTCTACTCACACTGTAGCTAATTTCAAGCAATATCCAAAGGTATACAGATTTCAAACAGATTTAAAACCCTTCAGTCTAGTAAAGAAGAAACGCAAGGCGACAGTGAAATTCAAGGCACAGACAAACTCCATTCTGCCACAAGACACAAGAATGGAGTGTGCAGAGATGTTTAATTTGACTGGGGAACCTTCCACCAAGGGCTAACCTTTCTGTAGAATCCTCAAGTCAGATATAAATGTTTCTGAACACCACCACCCCCTCTTTTTTTTTTTTTTTCTTCCTGTTTAACATTAATGGACAATGCCAGATGGATGGTTTTGGAGATTAAAATGCCCTTTTTCTATGTTCAGGGGAAGTTCAGCATAGTCAGCTGCAGGAACAACTAAATGAATGCAGCCCGCTACTGCCTCCTTTCAAGGGGTACAAAAGTAATTCTATTTTCATGCTCTTTCACTCTTCATTTCTTGTACTGATTATGCCAATTAGAGCAGTCCTCTTAGTGATGTGGTCACCTGCCTTCTAGAAATCCTACCTGTCTGTTTATATGCTTGCAGGTACTGACAGCTGCAGAACAAATTTGATACAGATCATTTAGCTATCCCCAACAATGAGCAAAGAGATAAGCTACAGATTGAGTGGTAAACACTCTGTGGAGTCACTTGTACCATTTCTGCCTTAGTGCGCTCTTTTACTATGTAATACGGACTGCAAAAACTTATATATATATGTATGTAAGTATATATATATTCTAGAAACTATCTTTAAGCTGAAAGAAATTTTGGACTGTCTTTACTGCAGCTTTGTGGAACTGTCTTCAATGTGGGGACCAAAGAGAGAACAGTATCTAAGTAATATGCATGACTGCACATCTGCTAACACAAAATCTTTGTTTCTAAACCTCATCAGTCTACAAATACTTCCTTTCCAGTGCAGAGAATATCTAGTTCGTACATTCTTCTTGGTTCCCTGGTGAATACACCATTTGTTTTCAAACCAAAATAAAACTCTTTATTCTCAAAGTCCTAGTCAATGTGACCCCCTAAAGAACCTTGTCTACATTTTTTCTTCTGATCTGTCAGCCCTCCTTTTCTTATGGTTGTCTTCTTCCCTGGCTGACTCCAGGGGCTTCCTTACATTGCCCAACATGGTAGCCTCATCTTCACTCACATTTCTGTTTCACTCAAGAACTTAAAGTCTGCTCTCAAAACTTTTTTTTTTTTAGGTAATTTCCTCATACTGACCTTAATCTTTCCAAATGTTGTCTTTACATTTTAAGACTCTTGCTTAAGTTTAAATAAATAAAAATTAATAAACAGAAAGTCCAAAAAAAGTTAATAACATGATACATTTGTAAAATAGACTGATTTAATGATACTTCATTTCTTCTTACTCCTGTTCTTAACTGCTCTTTTCACCTGTATTTTAATCCCTGCTGAATCTAATTTATATGCTGTGATTAGTATGTTTAGAACAGTCTTAGTTTCAGCCTGAAGGGGTTCAAAGATGTTACTGCTTTACAATGCAACAGTATAATTTTGCTTACAGCAGTAACTGGTCAGAATATCTATGAAGTTCCAAACGCAGGAAGAGCAGAAGTAAAAAAAATCAACTGATTTTAAAGTGTACCATGTCATTTTACATGTAAGAGTAGCTGCCGTTAAAGCCACTCTTTTCTGTGAATAGAATATATGTGAATAACAGAGTCTTTTTACATGCCACATAATAAGCAGACCTGCATACAAAAGCATTTAACATATAAAGATAAATGAGGCCATTGGAAGAGAGATTTGCCAGGCAAGAAGAGACTAGGACTCTGCATAAACACTTGGGCAAAGTCCATGAAGCCAAATATGTGTCTGCCTTTGGATATGGGCATTGTCTTACAGGCAGAAGGGAAGCTGAAAGTGCCATGTTCTGAGCCCTCTCCACAGCAGTGACCACATCTGCGCATAACCAACTTCATCAATCAGAAACATGCCATGTGCAATGTAATGGAGAAAAATAGAACAGCCAAGACACTAAAGAAAACTGTGCTCTGAACAACAGCAGAGAATGCAGAAAAAAAATTGAGATAAAACAATACTCCTCATTAGTCTTTCATTTCCTGAAATATTGAGTATAGTAAAAAGCAAGTTAACTACACACTAGTGTAGCACTGACTCACAAGCTTCTACTGGGACATCTCAAAAGATCCTGGTACTGAGAAGAAAGGCATTTAATCTCTGTTTTTGTGGGCTTTTGTTTGGTTGCTGTTCTAATGGTAGCAAATTCTATACGTCTTTTAATTTGCAAGAAAATTCTTCAGGAGAATCCTAAACTGGGCAAACCAAAAATCTGTTAATTCTGAAAAATGGCCATCGTCCTCAAGACTGGCTGCAGTTTGCCCTTTGTGCTTTGAGACTGAGAATTCAAAAATGCAGACCTACAATAGCCAAGCTGCCCCTTTTTATCTGGAGGCTTTGGGTATCCCCCAAGATTTTTATATAAATGTAGTGCACTCTGGTTTACATTAAAAAGGAAACATTTATCTTATCACATTGATATCGGCTCAGTACAATATTACATTCTGGAATAAGAAAATATTGCAACTTTACTTGAAAAGGTCAAGAGGTACTGTTTATCTTCAGGGCATAATGAATTACATCGTATTGCCTCCCCAAGAACTCCGAGAGAATGGAATATGTTTTGACGCATAATGCACAAGTCAGGGCTCTGTGATAGTAGGTGGAATAACAAACAAAGCTGTAGTGGAATACTTCCAGCTTCAAAATTCTGTATAATTACAAATCTATGTGAGAAACCTGGTTAACAAGTAGTGCTTTCGCTACTAAAAAAAATTATGTGTGACAATTCTAATAAGGTGTGACCTTCAAATCTCTTCAACTCTTAATTGCATCCTAAATTCAAGTTTACTTACTTATATTATTACATGTTAAACTTTATAGCTGTTCAGTTAGGTAATATAACAGCTCAAAGTTTCTGGTTTCCAATTTTATGGTCAGAACACATATTTTTATTTATGAAAATCATTCCCTCTTATGTCTGACAGCTTGGTTTATGCTGCAAGGATCACACTCTCAATTCACTGTTATTGATCGCTAAATATTGCCCACTTTCTGAAGAAATGTTTCCAGTTATGTTTCATAATGTTAAAAAAAAAAAGAAAAAGAAAAGATCATGATAGCCGCATCTGAAATCCCAATAATAGAGACTTGTGTCGCCTCATATTTCCTGTATCGAGACCAGTGACTGGTAAGTGGACATTTTAGTGCAAAATCTATGATGATACTTAGAAGCAAAAAATGTTTTTCCCACAGAAAAAACCAAAAACATAACCAGTTTTTTATACAACCTCATCTTTCAACAGCTCATCTATATCCCACAAATTGTATTAGTAGGAAGTAGTATGTGACTTAGCCCTGAATATTAATTTTTCAAAACGAGTGTGAAATTGAACTAACAAGTGAACGAGGGTCTGTGGAAAAAAAAAGAGAGTTAAACTAGTGAGATGGCAACACAATACATTTGAAAAATCTCTACTGCTCTGAAAATTTCCTTTTGCAATCATATTTTGCCCAGTGTATTAAGAAATTAGCAGAATGCAGGTGGAAATTGGAGCAGTAATCTGGAAGGGAGACGTGTGTCAGCATGCCCCTTTGTTTGTCACAGCAGGGGTGGTTGACTACTACCTACTAGCCAAGATTGCTGCAAGGTGCTTTTCCTTACTCTGTCCAGTTCAAACTCAAAACAGTGATCCCAGTGGTCAGTTTTTACTTTACTGCTTAATACAGGAAAGAAGTACTCACCGAGCTGAAATTCGTCTCAGATGGCAGGTGAGAGCTAACAGCACCAGCTCTTGTAATCTGTTCATTCAACACAAGAACTCATATTTCAATTTATTCTGCCATGAGATCTTGAAACACGCAGTGGTCAAAGAGGAATCAGTAGGCAGGGGGTGCTCTAACACATACTATAGATCTTAGGCAAAGTGGGAAAAAAATGAAAGAGACAAACCTGGAAATGTGTGGAGACACACCTAGAGTAAACATGCAGGACATGCAGGGAGACCTTCAATTCAGAAAAGAGGTGAGAAACAGAGAAGAGGTGAACACAGAAATCTTTCTATTTGTGGGTACTGGGTCAATAAGAAAACAATGAAGATCAATATGAACTGCATCACTTAAGGGCACTAAGCCTCCATCAGACCTACAAACAGAAATGCCACATCAGTGACAACAGCTGAACAGCTGCAATGGCAAGATCAGGCAAGATCTCAGTATCGAAGTAGTTATCTGAAATAAAGTAGCTTAACAGACTAGCTTGAATCTACATTGTGTGGGAGAAAAATCACAGCTAGATCAATTTTTCAATGAATATGCCAAACACAGATGTTTGTGGAGTTAATGAGGGCTTCATTTTTTAGGTAAGAACTCTTATTCCATTATATAGAAAAAGGGAAGAGAAAAAAGAAAAGGAAATATGTTACAGTAAGTAATAAAGAAATGTTAACCGGAGTGTAATATCACGGGTCTCATGGTTATGGGAGGTGGAGACACGATCAAACTGAATAAATGGACAGAGTTGGGATCATAGAGTTGTTCAGCAGTTTGTTTGGAAAATTATTTGAGTCTGCCCTGTCATATACAGAAGTCAAGTAACTATTAGAAGAAAGTAGACTGAAACGGAAAGATTATTTGTATTCAAAATTTCTGAAAAGCAATCTCCATGAATTCTTTTGTTTTCTGGTAGAAGGTTTCTTTCTTCTGTTTTTCCTAACAGAACAAAAGTTGAAGCATATCAAATCATTTGAAGTATCATAGAATGTATAAAGAGATGTTCTGTGGAAAAAGGGAACAATACATATATTCATCAGATTTCGAGACAGTGACTATGCTGCCTCTGTCCAAAACTGCAATGAACAAAACACACAGAACACTCTGGTTTACTTTCCAAAGTAGTCTCACATTCTTAAATATGCCACAACCAAAGCAAAAAACATGAAGAAAAAATTACAGACTTACAGGGTGGTCAGATTTTAATAGGACAGTTAGATTTTAACAACTTACTATCAGATTAATGATAGATACTAATAGCCCTGAAGAGGGCTATGCCCAGTTCTGCCAGTTGGCTCATAACTATGTCATCTGAGTCTTGAAGCAGAGTTGCAGAGTTTTTGATCAAAGTAATACTCCCAATTTTAAGAAGAGTGCTTAACATGCATAAAATGCTTAAAATTCCTAACAAATTACCTTTCAAGTCCAAACTGCTAAAACAATAAGCTAAACGCCTAAATATAAAAGTACCAAAAATGAAATAATATAACCCATAATTGCCACATATTTAGCCAAGTTCTATCATTTGTCCCTTACTATTTAGGAAAAAAAATGCGTATAAGAGGATAGCTCTGCTTTCCACACCATTTAAGAAAAGCACCCTTGACTGTAAAATTAAATGAAGTTTTCTACTTTGATTTTTTCACATTTTATCTGACTTTTCTGCATCTTATCTATCAGGTTCTACCAATGGTTTTCTGTTGGAGTTTCTGGAGTCATTTGGCCACAGATTTCTCCCTGGATTTTAAGAATCAAAATGCATAAATGAATTTTAAATACAGCGTTAGAAGTTGTTTCTTCATACTCTTTTTGCATGTACCAATACTGGATAACAGTGTTGACAGATTACAATAATTCAGACCTACTGAAAGAACTGCCTGTATCTCAGTAAGTCAGGTTACCATTCTCTGAGAAGGAACTGAGGATATCCCTGGACTTGCTGGGCATTTTAGATTTAACATTTGGCCTCTCTGAGCAGTTTTCATCTTTTAAAACAATTTTTTGGCTTTAAGGAACATTTCAGAAGGGCTTGGCTAGCTCCAGGCACTTAACCCTGGTTTGCACTTGCAGTGCACCAAAGGCTGTGGCTTCCAACTAGGAAGTCACTAACTGACTGACAAAGAGACACAGTATCCTGGCACAGTACAGGGAGTACAGACTGAAATTGTATCCTTGATGCACTCGGCACATTTTGAAAAAAAAACTGAGAAAGAAGGTACTCTGAGGTTCTGAGAAAATTTTGGAGCCCAGCTTAAGAAGCGGGAGAGGCATTGATTGAGAAGAGCAACAGATATGGACAAAAATGGATTTTGTGATTATTATGCAATTATTTCCAACCTGTAGGAAATAGCAATTAGTGACCATCCTTGGGAAAGGAGAAATAAAAAAAGGCATTTTCTGCCTTGAGCAATCTTTCACATCTCATTCACATCACAGGGACTGTTGGAAGTTACAGTTAGCCCTTACAGCACTTGTCTGATCACTGGTCTATGTGTGAAAAATATTTGATATTTTGGGCCATTCTTCTCTTATATTGCCAAAATCCCCTATTCTCCTTCAAACTGCAGTTTGTCTATTAAGCCTCAGGTAGTACGGCCAGTAAGACCAGGAAGGATAAGAAGAGTCTTCAGGACTCTTAGCACAGCTAATCATAAAAAGCAAGAAACAGAGTAAGGTATTTGTTCATTGCATTATACAGAAACAATTAGGGAGTAACAAGCCTTGCTAACACATTTTTATTATTTTGTTATTTTGTTATTTTATTAAGGAAACCATTAAAGAGGAGGAAAAACTCAAATCAGAAATTACAGCACATCGTGCTAGACATTCAACAAATACAGTGCACAGACAGACCTTGCAATAGTTTGGAAAGTATGTTCATGAAGAGTAAGGGCCACTGAATAAAAGTATAATTAAGTTTTGCAGTGTAAAGTTTCTCATGTATCCCTTGTGATTCAATGATGTAAAAACAATAGGTTAAAGAATATTTTACACTATCTATTCACATAAATGGCATGAAGACAGATTTTTGGCCTCTCTTTAAAAGCTATGAAAAGCAGCCCAATAATGACAGGATAAGGTGTAAAGAGAAGATTTTAGCAGCACGAATCCACACAGTAGCAAAGCTGGAGTGTGCTAGCCACTTTGTCGTATGCAGACAGGTGCTAATTTACATTCTCGATACTTTAGCACCTGAGACGATTAATATCAGGACAGGTAAATGAGTCTGTGCATCACAATCACCAGAATGGGGCTAGTGTAGCCTGATACACAGTGCTTCAAAGATGCTCACAAGTTCTGGCATGGATTTTAAATATTCCATATCTTTCCTGCAGATTTTTACTTCTGAATGTTATTATCAATATAGATAATATGTTTTTTCTATTCATCCTGGTTTTTTCCCAAGCAGCACAGGACAGTTACTTCTGACCATTGGTTTATAAACTATTCCATGAGCCTACACAAGTAAAAATTACATGAAGTTAAGAATGCAAAGTAGTAACATAGGGTTACACAAATTGTAGTTTTGGGTTTTTTTAAATTATCTTTATGTAAGAGGTGTCAATAGAAAAAAAAGAGTTATGGTTTTACTTAAGCAGGATTACAAGTATGATAACAAACGGAATGAAAGAGGATAGACAAAAATCTTTCATTATCTGCAGTAATGTTATCCAGCAGCAATGGCATCAAATGGCAGTCATGTAATTAAGATTACTCTGAAGCAGCAAAAAAAGCGTATTGGTCACTCAGATATTTTTGCAACACAAGATGAGTTTTTACTGATTTTTTTTCTTGATTGTGCAGCTCTTTTTGCTTTCAAGTGCACATCCTTGAACAGGGATTCATTCCACAGCCATTCACCCATGGCTCAACCATGCATCCATTTCTCAACCCTCCCATCACAGTTCCTCCTCTGTCCTTTAACTCTGTATTTGCTCAGGCACATGTGGAAACCAGCATGTTTCCCCTCCTATACTCCTCGCCTTTTGTTTCTTCTTTCAAACTCTTCTAATCAACAAAATGCTTATATTTCATTTTCTTTGTCTTACAGAGAACATCATCTAAACCAGGCAAAGGTGCTCTGAAAACGGCCCTTACATCATGCATGGGTAGCCAGCTGTTGGCTTTAAGAGCAGTCTGTGATCTCTGCCCTAACAGGAGAGTTCCTGCCTCCAAACATGGCTTCCATACTAGGAAGAAAGTACTACCTAAATCATGACTTCAGTTCCACCGAGAATAATGAAACGTCATCCATTTTGCAAGATAGCCTTTAGATGTGGAAATTTCCTCGACAGTGCATGTTTCCTAGCCATGGCTAGGAAAACAAAACCTCATGGTTAGTGAGGAAAAATGAATCACAGCCAGAAGACACATGGTTTTTGACTGTCTCCAGCTGTAGTACAGACACTATGTTTCAGTAAGTTTCAAAAATAAAAAAGTGGCACAAAATGGGCTGCTACTACCGCAAAATCACACAGGACTAAAATGCTTAACAGGATTATGAAAATA
>NW_024580671.1:17713295-17743295 GCF_017639235.1 Corvus kubaryi | reverse complement strand
ACAAATATGCTTTTGAAGGTTACTGGTACTTCTTGTCATAATAAAACCACTATTTTTGTTATCCCTAAAATAGAGCCTACATCTGTTAGGGAAAAATGAATGTCTGAATACTGCAGACCAGTTCACTTGCTATGTGCTAATACACCAGCCTGCAGAAACCTGCCTTCCATGGACAATTTTCAGTCTCTTGCATTTTTGCATTTGTACAGATGGTTAGCAGTACAGTTGCCCTTCAGCCTCTTAGCAGTTGTCAAAATTAACAAAGGATGGAGTTATTAATTAATTACAGTAACATGTAGATGCCTAAATTAAGGCCCCATTAGATTTGACACTGTGCATGTGTGGCATAAAGAGATCAGGGAAACACACAGCGGGAAAGAGCAGAAGGCAAGGAAAAACAACACATTCCCAGTTACTATAATTTCAAGTTTTAGTCCACCCACGGATTAGCCAGTGCTGAGCTTGCTGTACACACCACATGGACATGAACTTCAGGGATACCAACAGCCAGAGTGTATTCGCCAATTTTTATGGGGTAGCATGGGACAGAACATGAAGGTGGCTGGAAAAAAAAAAAATGGACTAATCAGCAATGAAAGCTGGCATTAAGGACAGAGTGGAAATTAAAAGTTGTGGGTTTGGTAAATCCATCCAGGAGATGAGACTGTAGGAGAATGGGAGAAGATAGGATGTGGAAGTACTGGGAACCCATAAGAAGTCCAAAATCATGCCGGATTACAGACAAGAAGTGCCCAAAAATGAAAAGATCCAAGTCACACAAGAAGTGATGGAATCACAAAAGAAACAGAAGCAGAGGTGAGAGATGAAGGGTGCTTGGAGTTACTGTGGTCTTTCAGAAGCCAGGAAAACACTGTAGAGATAATAGGAACAAAAGAGATGACTATTTACTGAACAGCTGTGCAGTCTGAGATTCGTGATTAGAAGGAGACAGAAGGAATATTGGAGAGATGAGAGAAAAGGACAGTAACACTGACTTTCAGAGATCTTCACCAGTTTTAACAAAGGTTCCAGTTCTCCTACCAGATATTTCAGTGAAATACTCACCAAGAATAAAGAATTTACTTTACAGAGCAGGAAAAAAAGCAAAACTTTGAGACAGTTGAATTCAAAGAGATTTAATTCCTTAGTTATTCTTCTATAGATCCGAAATGAACTGTTTAGTTTTTAGAATCAGTAACAACTGCCAAGATGGTAGAAACTTTTAGGGTTTGCCACTTTACCACTATTTTTGACATGTGAATGTTTGAAATCATATTGACACTTTCCTCAATAGTGGAGACTTGAAATGCTGTTTTTCTCATTCAGAATCTAAAAAGGACAGCATCCCATGAACTTTGATTAAAATATTTACCTTTTTTTTGATATTTAGGATCACTGCAGTTCATTTTCACTACTTCCTCTATGCAACAGGTACTTCCCAACACCAGTCAAAAGGAGAGATACTGGATGTGCCACAGCAGAAAACTATGAAATACTCAATAATGAAAATCCCACAGTTTTTATCAGACCTCCTAAGCCATGGTTCACTTTTCATTTAACAAAGATAAAAGATGACCTAGAGATGACCTAATTATTTGGCATAATGGATCCTGGGGAGACCAGGACTCAAGTCCCTCTCCACTCTTCATGTTCAGATGGAAACTGAGTGATTATTATTTGCATAAAGTGTGGACTACAGCCTAAAAGTATAAAGCAGTGTAGATGTAGGCAGGAAACAGTACTTCTTTGAGAGCAGTTCTGTTTATGTTATAGCTTCTCAGTTTGCATTTCATAAAACAACCTTTCATCCTCTCACCCTCTGCTAGGTGAACTCTCTCGCCAGCCCCGGCAGCTTATCGAGGCTGTCAGGAAAGGTGTTAGCAAACAGTGTGCATACCCGACATACACGTAGTTACAAACAAACCAGCACATCTTACACTGCTCATTGCCTAGTGGGAACCATATCTACAATTGCAGTCTAAATATAATCAGGCTAGTATTCACATTAAAAAAACCCAAACAACCTCTTCTTTCCAAAGCAGAGGATATCTTCTGTGCTGATTTTAAGATGTGTATGAAACTGTACAAACAGCAAGCATATTTTTTCCATAATTTCAAACCAATTTTTTGATAAAAAAATTAACTTAAAGATTACAGAGGTGAAACACACCCAACACAGACTTCTAAAACTCTCAGTTCAGATCTCTGTGTCTCAAATTTATCAGTGGTTAGGGTGATGTAATACTACTTAATTACACCTGATATTAGACCCATAATACTGTAAGTGGAGCTTCAAAAATACTAACAAATAGTACCAGAAGCTGCCATTAAACTGTCACAATAATAAGCACTAACAATTTCAGCCTGTAGGGCAAAACCTTTACAAAGAAGGAAGAGTAGTGTGGATCTGCTATAAGTTTTGAACATAACTTTGGGAATACGGGGATGGGTCCTCCAAATAATGTCCAGTAGGAAGAACACACAATCCTACTTGGAAGTCAACTGACTGGCTAGAAACAAGAGACCAAGGTCAAAGCTATGGAAGGAGTATATCTCAAGGAAGGCCGGTAAGTATAAGGCGTATTGTGTAAAATTCAGTGTTTCATAAAGTATAGCTGGCCAAAGGGAAGAGTAATACACAGCTAGACCATAAACTGCCCTTCAAAGGCAGGAAGATTAGTATGCGAGGGTTTGGCTACTGCAAAGAACGTACAGGCAAACGAATAATTCTGAAAAACAGTCAAAGAAATACAGAATTATCAAAGAAACTTCCCCTTTGGAAGAAGCTAAAAACCATATACAAAGACCTGTAATTGAACAGGACAGCACTAACACTGAACAGAGCTGTGCTCCTGAAATAAGTATGAAAACTGTCAACGATCTTTATCAGAAAAGATGATGATCACTGATGATCCAAACAAGGAAAAAATATGAAGAAAGATCTAACAGTGGATGGGAGAAAGTGAACCTAAATGGTTATAAAACAAATAAGGAGATGATTATAACCAAAAAGACTGAGGGGAGAGGAGATGTTGTAAATTAGATTGAAAATGCATGGTCAGAATGGCAATTTAATTGCATATGTTGATTATCAGCAACAGCCCATCTCAACTCCCCAGATCCTCAACAAAAGACACTGAATATAACCACCTGTCTAATGGTTGCACTCAGTTTTAACAGCAGGTGAAATCTGAGGGATAGCTTCCACACTGCCTTTCTTTCACATGTATAAACAACATCCCTGATAACCTGCATCCTGTTAAAAACACCACCACCAGAATGTTGTGATAACCATCACAGCGAGGGGGAGCCGTATCTACAGCAGATGGGCTGGTGAAGAAAGCAGGCCCTATGGAAGCGTCACGCACACAGCTACTGGGCTAGAAGTGCTTTTGCTTTTCTGTTTCATGAATAAAACACAGGTTATGTGAGTGAATATACATTACTGCTTCACACACTGACTTAAAATGAAGCAGTTTTGTTTTCAGAAAATATTAGTTGAGAACTGGTAGGGCTGGTGGCAATGCATACATGTTACTGTTATACTCGCATTTTCAATTAAATATAAAAATCAGAGGTAAATGAGTTATAACATTCACTAAGAATTTCTTGTTGTTTGATGAATCACAGTTAACACTCGTTCAGTTATTTATGTTATAATGCTATCCGATGACCAAAAACTGCTCGTCTAGTACACTAATATGTAAGCCATTACCAAAGATTTCCCAGATAGTTTATGAAAACAAATTCCAACCTACAGAGTGTTTGCTGAATTGGTTTCACAGATAATTTACTAGACACTTGTGTTTTGTGACTGGTCATTTAAATCATAAAATACTGCCTTCACTCCCTGGTTGAAACACTGAGGGACTAGAACTTCCTAAATAAGAAGCAACAAAGGAGAAAAAGCAAGTACTGCTATGAGAGCATAAGTAATTCAGTTGAACTAGAAACACTTATCTACTATGAAATAAAACACAGCATCACAACAATAATTTATTCCATTAATTAGAAGTGGGGAAAAGAATTAAATCATGTTCAGGACTCAAACAAACATTTTTGTTGTGAACTCCAGCAAGAAGACTTTCAGCTACAAAAAACAGCTTTAATGCGTATACACTATTATTTCATCAAATTGTGTTTACTTTTTCCTATTGATTTTAAAAAGAATACCTACCTCACATAATTTACAGGCTGAATACCCAGTGAGCAAGGTATGCAATTTGCTCGCTGATTCTCTGAACCCAGTTTCTAAAACCTGCCAGTCATCATTTAAACAAGTAGAACGGGCAGCTGTGTTCAGAAAAATCACAGAAGTGATTTTTCACACAGAACCTAATGGTATCTGAACAAATATGAATAATATCTGAAATACCATTTTAGCAGTTAGTAGGGCTTGAAAATATCTCTGAAATGTATTTGCTCCTGTCTGATTTGAGATGTTTTATCCTGTAGACCCTGAGCAGAAGCAGTATGCTGGTGTCTTGCCTTGAAGTGGCTTCTGAGGATGATGGTAACCCTTTCTTTGGTGGCTGGCAAAGGGCTACTCCCTGAAAAGAGGATTTTTCTGGTAAACTTGCAAAACTGGGCTTGTCAATGCATGGTTGAGATAGTTCTCAGTATGTTCCCTCCTCTTTAGTAGTACATGCAAGAAGCGCTGGTGCTCTAATGAAGCAATTTCCTCCCTTGAGCTGCAAGCCATGAGCCTTGCTACCTTGACTAGCCTTATGTAATGCTATTTGAAAAAATCACCTGAAATTCCTGTATCCCCAGTAACAAGAAAACCTTGAAAAAGATACAGAAGGAATTATCCTGGAAGAACAAGGTGTTTCAGAGATAAGAAATAGTTTGAGTTCTTCAAAGTTAGGAGGAAAAAAATCCAGGACAGGGGTGAGTGTTAACACTATGCATGTAATGAAGCATTAACTATTGTTAGGTGGTTTGGGTCTTTCGAAAGTATACAACCTTTTTTTACATATTCATTGGTATCTTCCCCTAGCAATCAGCTACCCTGGTTTCATGCATATTAACTGAAGTACATCTCAACATGATATGCTGAACTCAACATAGAGATAATAAAAAAAATTAGGTCTGTTAATAAGAAAACCAAAACCCATTCTCTTTCCTCAGCCTTAGACAGAAATTAACGAAGTCATCAGGGTGTTGGAGCTCTCAGCAAATCCAAATGCTACATTAAGGATTGCTTATACTGCAAACTTCAAAAGCAAAGGAGTGGAAATAGCAGCCACCCAATCACTGGCTAACCGGGACCATAGGTGAGATTTAGAAACACTATGTATAGGCAACTATTGGAGAACTAGGAATTTTTTTCATTTTTTCAATATTCAGGGTAAAAAAAATGCCTCCAATCTTCAATGCTGTGCAGTTCTGCAATAAAGCATGCAAAAATCATGAGTAACCACAGGTGTTTTGTTAGTTTAGAAAAAAGGTATGGAGTTTATGATACACAGTGTGTTTCCTTATATTTGCAGAGAAGGTTACTATAATTATTTTGGTATATTAAAAGAATATATTATGACTTAAAAATAAAAATTCCTTTTATAACCAACAGGGACAAATGGCAGGAATAACAACAATTTCTAAATCTCTTGACACTGGAGGACTCCTCATTGTCATGTCTTTATTAAACCAATTGCATTTAAAAATATTTCTGATCATGAAACAAGTCAGTGATCAAATTTAAATTAAATTTTTGATCAAGGCTAATATAACCATCTACCTGCTGGATAGGTGAACAAACCCACATTTTTTAGAGGTTGATGACTCATAGAATCATCATGGTCAGAAACAACCCCCAAGATCATTGAGTCCAATAACTAACCTAGCACTGCCATGTTCAACAATAAACCCCATCCCCAAGTGCCATGAAGTTGGCACATTTTATCAGTTCAAAAAAGCATACACCAGAAATTTTGAAGAAAAGAACTTTTCTCTAAGACCCTAAAATGGAGGAAGGAATACTTCTCTCTTAATATGTTATTTTTTCGTTTACATAGCCCCTTTTATGCTGTTCAAAAGTTGGAGGAGAACATAACCAGGACAGAGGCATAAATCAAATCCCCCAAGCTACAGAGAAAAAGGTTTATCTTTTTTTTTCCTGTACAGCTTGGAAAGTGTTATATTCTCTAATAGCAGATTATAACTTTGGAGGAAAAGGGAAACTGATTTTCCAGTTTTCAGTGCCAGGTTCGACAAGGGAAGGTGTGTTTTTATTATCATCTGCATCACAGAAAAGTCTCCCTTAAGCAGGAAAAAAGACTGAGCCATCAGAACTTGGCCAGTGTTTCAGGAAGGAGAGTGAATAGGGCTGCTTAGAACAGACGAACTGAAAAAAAAAAAAGTAAATGCGAAAGCAAACCTGCAAGGTGAGGCACAGAGATAGGGCTCCTACCATCTCTGATAGTACAGCAACCATGGCCTTTTATGTAGCCCCTGAACCTCTATGTGAAAACAGGGCAAGGAGTTGACAGCAAGGAAACATGATCTGAGTCATCCATGTTATTGCCAAAAAGTTGTCCTCTAATTAAACTAGCAAGTGTATTTATGTAGTTTTCTCCCTCATGGTCAGACCAAGCTAATGGCAAAGTGAGGAACCTGCCTAAGGAGAACAAGCTGACAACATCATAGAAAGTCATAATAACAAAAGACCTTTTAACACAGCAGTTGTGATAAAAACATATCCAGATAGAGAGAGTATTGTAAGGTTAGCTTGACTAACAATAGATATAATTTTAGAGATTTACATCATTGTTTTGAGTTACCCCAGAAAAATCACCCATATTCAGTTTTACTGGAGGGTATTCTAAGTTGGTTTTTTCTATTATTACTAAAACCTCTTCAAAGACACAATATTCTTGCCTCTTTAGGAAACAAACTGTCCTTTTCATTGTACTCCTACAATACCTTGCTCAATAGGGATCAAGAACGTGAATAAGTTTTTAAGGCCCAATAATACAGATAGTTACAATAGCACATCACATCCAAGCAATATTTTTAAAAGTACTACTTGTATCTACAGCTAAGAAGAACTGCAACATTTTACTCAGTTGCACATGAACCTTCAAAGCCCTCATTTCACTGAACATCTCTTCCTGCTTTTATTTAAATTTTTTTTTACATGGTCTTAAACAGGTAAATCTATCCATATATATTTAAGAAAGATAATGACCTTTTGTATGTGTTCCTAAGAAAGAGTTGGAATCCAGTAGTATGCATCCAACTACATACAAAACTGGATGCGCCTCCGTTTTCAGTAGCTAATATAAGGCAAAAAATGTATCTAGTTTTTCAACATATTCACTTTCTCTTTTTTTAACTATGGTTTCTTCTGAGATGACAGGTACTCTAAATGGCATCACAAAGAGCAGGATTATCAATCTTTTCATCACTGTCTACTAAAATATTTTCTAACTCTTGTATTAACAATCCTGCCAAATTGTGGTTAGAAGCATTACAGGGTCATATATCTAGAAATGGACAAAGGTTAATAAAAAGTAAGCAAAGCCTAGTCTTCTGTCCCAAGCAGAATCAGGTACCACACAAACCAGTTTCTGTGTTTTGTTGTTTTGTTTTTGTTTCTTCATTTTTCTGTTTGTGGGTTTTTGGTGGTGTCTTGGGCTTTTTGTTTGGTTGGTTGGTTGGTTGATCATTTCTTTTACTCCTTACCCTTCCTAAGATTTAAACCAGAAAATTAGTTTTTCAAATATAAACTGCATGACAATTCTGAGAGAACTAGAAAATGGAAAGGAAAATAAAGAGAAATAAAAGAAAAGAGAAAGGAAAAAAAGAAATTGAATGACATGGAACAGAAATATTGAGGTAGATCTCAGGATGTCTGTAATATGGTACTTTCTGTCCAAAAAGCTGCAAACATAACCCATTCATGCTAGGATGGTGATTGCAATACTTGCTGTATTTTAGTTCAGAATTGACTGACAACTTGTGCTTACAGATCTTTATTCATGTTTAAAACCCTTAATATCAGCAGAGAGCTAACTCTACTGTAAAGCACATTTCAAAGTCAAAGAAAGTGCCTCTTTGAAAGACCTGTAACTGAAAAGATCGAAAGTGTTCTTTAATAAAATTCTTTAGTATTGAAGGAAATTATGTTATACTATGTCATTCTTAACAGCATCTCATACTAATATTTCTAGTATTTATTCTTTTTAAGAAGGGCATTTTGTAAAATGAGGCCAGAAAATTTGCTTTCACATACATTCTTATTCTTGTATTTGAGCAATTTAATTTAAAAAATGTTAAAAATTGCTCAACCATTTTTTCATAAAATACAAAGTATCTAATTAAAACCAGTACTTTATAACCTGTTCTCTAATGCTTCTAGTTATACCTGTTACAATGCTACTGAGAAATTGTGTATATTCTTCACAATTATCAATATTTTTTATTTACAACATAGAATGTTTTTCAGTAATTTTTGTATATTAATGCAACTTTTTATTACCCAAAATATATTCTAGTAGGCACAAAATACTATTTTCTGTGATGGCTTAATGATGACAGCCTTAATACTTTGCCAAGTGCAATTTGCAACTTGATTTCTTAAGCAAAAATAATACCCAAGATGAAGCCACTCTGAGTTGTTTTCACATTAAATCAGTTTTATTTCCAAAAAGTACAAGTAGAACTATGTTTTATTGTTATGACTCTGAAAGAAATATATTTTTAGGTCCCCTTGTCTTTGCAATGATTGCTACCCTATCATACAGCAATTGTTTTAAAGATATATCAAGGAAAGTATGGGCAATTTCTGGCTAGCTATTCAAACTGCAGGCTTTACATCCAAGACATTACTGCTGATCAATTTATCTTTTGATTAGAATTCCAAAAACATGTGGGAACAATATTTTTAAAACTGCACTTTTGAAATACCATTGAACTAATGAGGCAGATCAAGGGACCACTGCTATATTCCTAATGGTTCCTGTTTCTTGATCCTCTTCAATAGGGTTTCAAAGAGCCTATTTTTAAATAAAGAGTTCTGTATTTTTTTGTTCACTCTTAATCAAATAGGAAATCATTGAACAGTCATGCCCTGGACTGTTCTAATTTGGATAGCTGGTCTGAAACAATACTGTTTTCTGTACATACAAAGCAAAAATCTCCCCAAAATAAAGGATGCTGTAGATTCAAGAGGAGATGTACATCTACCCTGCTTGTTTTATGGTGACCTAAAAATCCTGACCAACATCTGCCCCTGATTTTTTAATTCAGTCGCTGTTTTGAAGGTGATGCAAGAGAAAGTTCTGAATTTCTACTTCTGTCATGCAACTGATAGTGCCTTTTGCACTGAGCTATTAGTAACCATCACCATTTACTCTTACTTGACCCTGAGAAGTGCTTTGGCTCCCTTGAAAAGAAACAGTGAAGAAGTTCATTTAGATATCATGATTAATGGCATCACGATTAATGGCATCACAATAAAATATTTAAACACAAATGACTAATTTTATCAAACCAGGCTCTCAGGCGCCATTTAAAAATAGTTCACTTTCAGTTACTAAAAACATTAGACATCTTTACAAAACGTTTAGCAATGCTTTCTATGCAAAAAATCAACTTCCAGCTGTTATTCAGGGAGGACATTGCATATAAAATTGTTTGCCAGTAAAAAGCAAAAACACAGACATCATCAAACATCACCAAACATCTTCAAACAACATCTTGCTGGCATAGATAAAAGAAAGATTATGCATTTTAAAAATTCAAACCTGTATGAATATTGCTGTATCTTGTAGTATGAGAAATAAAGAGCTGATTGATACTTTCTTTTTTAAGTGAGCTTATGCTTGTGGTTAAATTAAGATACGTTTATGTCTGATCATAAGTTTTTTACTTTCAACAAGAGTTTTTCACTTTCAACAAGAGTTTTTCAACAAAGGATCTACAAAAGGTCAGAGCATATATACAGCTACTTAAAATGGGTTACGAGTAAAGAGGCACAAGCTAAGATTTTGAGATTCACTTTGCCTTGTAGCTAGAAGGGACAAGAATGGATCCCACAAGAATCATGAACCCAAAGGACACTTGCCTCTTAGGCAACAGCTGATCAGAAAGGAATCATATAGTCAATCACAATAATGGTTGGGCTAACCTCATGTGTATGTTACGTTTTTCCCTTGATAGATGATGGTAACTTAGGGGGTTTTATGAGTCCAATCTAAATACTAATTGAGGTATCAAATAGAACATTTGTATCATAATGCTCATTACTATCACAGAGGAAACAATTCAAGTAGCCGACACCCATCTGCAATACTATTACCGAAGTCTCACAAAAATCAATGAATCTGTAATGGTGAAAGGGAGAACAGAAAAATCCTAAAGCTATTAAAGACAAGGAACATAAAAATAAATTATTTTCTCAATCTTTTCTGTGAGTCAAGGGCCACCAAGATCATTAGAGGGATGGAGTACCTTGCCTAAGAGGAAAGGCTAAGAGAATTGGGATTTTTCACCCTGGAGAAGTCTTTGGGGCAACCTAACTGCAACCTTCCAGTACCTGAAGGGAGCCTACAAGAAAGACAGAGAGAAACTATCTAGAAGGGCATGTAGTAATGAGACATGGGGGAAAGGCTTAAAACTGAGAGTAGGTTTCCATTACATATATGGAAGAAATTCTTTACTGTGAGAGTGCGGAGGAACTGGAACAAGTTGACTAAAGAAGTTGTGGATGCCCCATTTCTTGGAAATGTTCAAGGTCATGTTGGATGGAGCTTTGAGCAACCTGGTCTGGTGGAAGGTGTCCCTGTCCACGGCAGGGGTGTTGGAACTAGATGACCTCTAAGGTCCCTTCAAACCCAAGGGTTTGGTCATCTAGTTTCTATGAATCGGTGTAGCATTTCTAATGGTTTTAATGAGGGTTCAACCACAGACAGCATTTAACCCAAGCCATTTTCCCAAATCAAGATAAGTAAGTCTATTACCATAGTACTGAAGACTGGCTGTCTGCTGTGTTCATTAAACAGTTGGAGACACCCTGTTTTACCCAAATATTTCCCTGAATTGAGTATGATTTAACAAGCTGTGAATACGCCGTTACCACAATTACTCTGCAATGCGCATTCCAAGAGGGAAAAGCATGACAATCCCCACGATGATCACTGGTAGTTACCGTAAGAAATATACACTTGGCAGTCTGCCACAAACTGGTAATTGTTTATGTGAACATCTTTGATTTATAGAAAACAAGAGAGCTATCTTAGTCTAGTTTAATATAGGTTGTTACTGTGGCTCATCTGTTAGTAGTGAGAGGACAGGCGAAATTTGGCCTTTAATTGAAACTTAGGGGAAAAATCTACTTGAAGATTTTGAAGTGAGGGTTTTGTGTACAATCTTTTAGTTGTTTAGGATTTGTTTGTTGCTTTTTTGTGTGTGTGTGGTTTTTTGGTTGCTTGTTTTTTCTCTGAGTTACTCAGATTGGTTGTAACAGATTCTTAATTTTATAATAATTTGTTTACTTCTTATCTCTCTCCCCATTCATTTATCTGCTCTGTTCATAAGTTTTGTCACCCGTAAGAAGCCAAACTTGAGTACATTCATGCATCTAAGTAAGCCTATGTGGAGTAATTTATGTGGAGTTTGATAAACTTCTGAAATTTATGCTTAAAAGGAGGTGACTTTACCACCACAGAAAGATCTTTCAGTCTTTTATGTCCATACCCATACAACAAAATAGAGAGATTGTATATGCCTTAAATACAATTTATGAAATTTGTCAAGCTATTAGCTCATACCATATTGAGATAATACATTTTAGTATCTTCTCATAATATAAAACAGCTGAAACATTTCTGTGAAGATATTATGCAAAGTAAAATATTTAATTTCACACAATATCTTTGGGACATTTCAATATTCAATAACTATTCCATTGAAATGGTCTTCTTGTATTAGTAATGGCAATGTGGTAACTAGATCAAAGATCACCATGCATAAACTGAGATGACATAATCATATACACACAACATATATTTCACATAATAATGTGAAATAATAATAATTTAGTCTATTTCGAAGTACATATTAAAATTAGATAGATTCATGAGAGTCTTCCCAAGGCTTTCTAAAGTTACACCTATAGTATTTAGTACAACACAGCACAGTAAAAATAGTATCTACAGCAGCCTCAATCCCTGCTTCCTTGGTTGGAACCTAAGTGAAACAATTGTAAACTGAGATTAAATTAATGACTTATGACTTCTTTATGACTTCTTTAGCTACATTATACAGCCATAATAACACAGGAATAAAAGAGTCTTAAGATGAAACTCCTTGCTTCTGTGTCTACATCAGAATTGCAATATAATGGGACAGCAGCTTTCTCAGTATTAATACATTGCATTTGTCTTACTTAAGCAGCTGAGAAGAATCTCCTTATGATCATCTCGTTTGTGATCGTTAATTAATAATGCCACTTTGTACATTTTCTTCTCTACATTTGAAGCTATTAGCAATATCACATGACTTATCTGGCCAATGACAACTACATAAAATAAATGAAACAAAAAATTCTGAAATTCCAAAAGAAATTACTGTCATTTAGTCTCTGAAATTTGAAACTGATACACACTAACATTCAACACTCAAACACGTGGTAGAAACAATAATTTTGAATAAATCAATCTGTTTGTGGCTATCTCAAAGAGATATAAATTTAAAATAGTTATTTTAAGAAGACAAATTATTCTATTTTTCAACTTTATAGTCACAGAACTATAGAATGTGTCTTTAAATACATAAGAAAGTACTTAAGTAAAATATATTTAGTCAAATAGAAAATTATAACAAGTACTGTAATTCAGAACAGTAGCCAAGTACTACAAGGCTACTGTTGTCATATAAAATTGTTTTTATCATACCAATGTACTTAGGATGCTAACAGAATGTGCTTGAAGTTGCAAGACTTTTGAAACAGATTCTTAATAATAAGAATGCTTTTTACTTAGTATTTTTGCTCTGTTTATTTGGATTTACTTTGAAAATACTGCAATAGCATCTCCATCACAGGCATTTGCTATTACTGCCTTTTTGCAAATGGCCAAGACTTAAAGAATGCTTAGTAAATACTTAGCTTAACGTTTCTGGTCACTGCTTGGTAAATGCTATGAACCAACAAATTGAATAATGCCAACACTGTCCAAGTCACAACAATATTAAAAGACTCAGCACACAGACTACTGAAAATCAGAAATATTTGGAGGGAAAATTATGAAGTCGAGCTTAACTTGTCATCTTTATTTCTCTCGAAGACTATGACTGAGGAACATGACAGAATTTAAACATGGGATTTTAACAAGACCACTTTTCAAAGACATTTGAAGACATTAAATCAGAAATTTATAGTGATGCTTGGGTCACATTCAGTACAAATACCATCCACCACAATTGCTATAGTCTGGGATAAACACACTCACATTTTTTTGTACAAATACTTATTTGATGAAGTTTCTTGGCACGACTTTTTTTTTCTGAAGAGCTTTTATATTTTAGGTTTACTGTGATACTCTCATGGATATGAACACACCTAGCATTGCTGTTTTCAAGATTTAAGCCATAGATGTGTTAATCAAATTTAGATAAGCATAGTAAGCACAAGTCAGGAATCACACCTGGGCCTCGAAAAAGTAAAACCATGCCTCTGTATCTCCAGGTAACATGCTGATTAAGTTTTGCTATCAAGCAGAGACAGACTGACCTACAAATCAAATTGACTTCTGATATCTAACCCCAGCTCTACCCTAAACTGCCTTTGTGAATCAAGTCTTACACAAAAGGGTTATGTAATTTAATGGAATAAATTACTGTGCATGATGTAATAATTTCTTTATAAATAAAAGCAAAACAAACTTTTTTCCAGTTCTGCCTATCAATGAGCCACAGCACATCATGATAAAAAAATATAATTAGCCATGGAAGTTTATGTACCAGTCTTGAATTATCATTACTCCCCAAAAACTTCTTCTATGTAGGAATTATGGCATAACATGAAGTGGAATCTAAAACTGATTGTGAAGTCTGGATCATGTTTCAATGCCATAAAAACCCAAACCCAGAGTAACTCTTAAGACAGGGTTCATTTTTCCTGAGTGAAGTTTTGACAAAATGCAGTCTTTTGATAAGAGCACAGGAGAGAGTTTCCTGGAACCCTGCAAGGCAGTTATGCTTAAGTGGTGAGAATCACTTTGCCTATTTTGCCTGGATAAAACAGCTCAGCAATGAATCATCTTTTTCTTGATTAACTAAAAACCAATACCATCAAGCCCTTCCTGCAAATGTATCTAGGACACTGATTTCAGACTTAAGTGCCTAAACCTAGGACACCCAAACAAGAGATTGTTAAAAAGTGCTGAGAACATACAAAGCCCTCTAAAATCAATAGTCTGTACTCATTCTCGAATAAAATTGATTCACATAACCCAAGCAGCCAGAATGAAGCATAAATCTTTCCTACTGAAATAGCCACAGATTGCCCCAACAAAATGGTAACACAGTACTGGATGCCAGGAAGAGAAACACAGAATATACTGAGAAGGATCGAGTCCAACTCCTGGCTCTAAACTGGGCCATCCCCAAGAGTCACACCATGTGCCCAAAAACCTTTGTCCAAACACCTCCTGAACTCTGACAGGCTGGTCCTGTGACCACTTCCCTGGGGAGCCTGTTCCAGTGACCCACCATCCTCTGGGTAAGAACCTTTTGCTAGTATCCAACCTAAACCTCCCTGACACAACTTCAGGCCATTCCCTCAGGTCCTGTCACTGGTCACCACAGAGAAGAGATCAGTGTCTGCCCCTCCTCTTCCCCTCAGGAGGAAGTTGTAACTGCAATGAGGTCTCCCCTCAGTCTCCTCTTCTCCAGGCTGAACAGACCAAGTGCCCTCAGCCACTCTTCATACGGCTTCCCCTCAAGGCCCTTCACCATCTTCATTGCCCTCTTTAGATACTCCCTAATAGTTTAATATGGGCAGATACCAATTTATCTGATCAACAATCACGATGTGGAACCATGCAGATGAACACAGCACTATAAAAATACAATGTTGTTGACTTCTTGTAAGTTACTTTTTTGTTTGACTCTTTCCTACAGCATTGTTTCTTTGAATCACCACGCAATGCTAGGTATTTGTTTCGCAAGGCCTAAGAGTTTATATGTACTTGCTGTAGCAACAAGATGTACTGATTTTTTTTAAGGAATATTACACAACTATTAAAAAATCCTCCAATTCTGTCAATGGGCAGAAATGTTCCTTTTACTTTGAAAGGAAACCTGCAACACAAGATGTTCCAGTATTCATATTAAGAGATAATGGCACTAAGGAAGACTGTAAAATATGCCAATCTTACTTGTTTTACTTTCAGACATAATATTAAAAAAAAAAAAAAGTATTAAGTCATCCTTCCAAGGATTTTAATTTAAAAATAAACGGGATAGTCTTCTCAGACAGGAGGTATTTTTTCTAAAATTGGACAACATATTTCATTTCAACTTGGTTACTGGCTGCTTATCACACTAACATTTCAGAATGAAAAACATTGGTAAACTAATAATGAGTGCTGCCAAACCAAGTAGTCTCCTTACGAAAATTTGGGACTATTTATCCATGAAAAAATGACTGGCTCAGAGTATGATAAAATCAGAACACTCACTAGTTTAACTGAAAAAAACCCAAAAGATGAAATGTAAGAGAGTATTAACTCTTTTTTTTTTAAGTTACATTATTCTTCCAGTTTAGTGGTCTTTAATGTGCTTTAGCTACAGACTAGACCTATGTGCCTGTTCTTTGTCTTCTCATATGAGCCATTTAAGTAAAATTAATTTATTACTGATTTATAAGCCTTCAGAAAACTGTTACTAAACAAAAAAAGTCTAAAAAACTCAAGAATATTGAGTCATGATTTTAAAATCTTGATTCATTGCACATGCTCAACTTCTACTGTATAAAATTCGTATTTAGAATTTAGAATTTAGAATTCATATTTAGAATTACCAAATAAGTTGGTAAACAGTAACAGTCTTCTACTTTCTGCAAAATGGAGAGAAACATCATGAATGCTCCAAACTAATGAATGAACATGAAAGTTACTGAAAAATGTTACAGCACAATTTGGACAAGAAACAAAAATTACCTGGATCTCACTAATGATCCCGCAAGCTTTTAAGAAAGCTGCACACCTCTCTGTCTCACATTAATGACCGAGGATGCTGCCCTCAAAAGTACTGAACACTTCATCTTCCAGGGTACGTTGGGTTTTGAAAGCTTTAAATATTTTGGAAGAGGAATTTTACTTAACTCACTTATTCAGGTTTTTATTTGTCTGCCTTAGAGAAGATTATTTCATCTCCCTATTGTACCACATCCAATACTGTAAAGAAGCTCTACATCCACAGTTTGAGAAGAAAAGTCTCAACCACTTCTTTTTTACTTTACTTACATGCCAAAGACCCCAATTATTTATGCTATTGCTTTCCTATCTATGCTCTGTTATAACTCTGTAAACCTTTATTCATGCACTGCTAAGTGAATCACGGCTATGAACCTAAGTTTCCACGCCAATCTTCATTATTTATAAAAAATAACTAAATACACTTCCAGGATGCAGCAAAATACAGTTACTTTGGCCCTAACTATTTAATGCCATTGACATCAGAAGCTGTGTGCTAGGCTGACAGACCAAAAACATTCTGGAGACTGGAGTACAAAATTAGTACAAGACAATCACATCAATACAGTATCATAATAGATAATGGTCACAGGGAAGTTTTCTCAGTTACTGAAGTTAGAATACTGTATCTGTGTATTTACCACATTTTGCAGTTGTTGCTCATTAGTTGCTCAGTACCATACTGTCATTATCTTCACAGATTGGATAATTTTATCAATCCCAAGACAACCTCTAATTCTGTAGTCTGAAAACTCTTTTCTGTTTCTGTTAATCTCTTCTTGTCTCTGTGTTCTCCTTTGTCCTTCTTTATGCATTGCCTTTCCTTTAGCAACTCCCAAAGTCAGTCCTTATGATTTGGCGGTTTTTCTACCTTGTTACGGATGGGTTCAGATACTCTGCTATTTAAAAACAGTTAAAGCTAAAAAAAATGCAACTACCATTTCTGTGTACAACCTCTCCTTTTCCTGTTGCAGCTACCAAAGTGGCGATCACGCATTTAATACTGGCAAAGATATTACAACTGAGTTTCAGAATTGGCCTATTCTCCAAATTGCTCATCCTCACAAAACACAAAGGTAAACTCTAATTTTCATTCCTATCCCACCCTAGCTATAACAGCTAGCCCTGTAGCTTTACCCCTAAAGATCACCATACATAAAAATGCATCAAAATAACAATTTTCAGCAGCCTGTTAGAGATAGGCTGTTTAAGTAGGAATAGAAGTTCGTAACATCTCTATTTCACTGCTATGATCTTGAGATCTAACATTTTGTATTCTTGGGAATACCATAAAATGAGATAACAGTGAGGAACACACTTTATACAGCAATCAGAAACGCAGTGGAATTCCTAAAGCATTCGTTCCCAGATACCGACTTCCATTTTTCCTTTTCATATTCGTTATTAGTCTTTGTTGCTCAAACTACTGAAAACAGAGCTTTTGTAAATAATGGAATGGAAGCAGAATGGTGAGTGTTTCATTTTTTTTTATACTGTTTGCAATATAGATTCTTCTATGCTTCATTATTTTTAATAAACTTTCTTCCATTCTTTCCTTATTTGTTGCCTTCCTAATCCCCGGTAACTACCATTCCCTATTTTCTGAGCATTCCTCTTTTTGATCCTGTACATGCAGTATTCTATCAATCTCATAAAAAACTGCTGTGTTTTTCAGGACTTTTAACCAAAAAAAAAAAAAAATTTTTTTCCCAGTTCTTTCCTGGACTCCTCTTGTCTCCTTCATTCCCTTCACTCAATTCAATAAAGACTGCAGGCAACTATTTTTAAATTCTCAGTTCCCTACACACATAAACATGCTGCACAAGCCCATCCAGAAGTAAAAGGAAATTATGAGCATTATTTTTAAAATCAAAATATCATTTTCTACCAATCTGCAGCAAATCTTGCAGAACTTTCCTGCATAAAAGCTGTGTGATGCAAGTAGTACTGTACTTCATCCTGGTCCAAAGGAATACAATAAAGCTGCTTCTGTCAGAAATAGAAAAAACCAGTCCCCATCTAGCTTCACTTTTTAAAAGCACACACTCCTTGCATTCCCCAGTCCTCCCTGTGCTTGATGCTGGGGCACAGAAGAGCTGAGTGTACACTTCCTCCTCCCCTCAGGGCACTGTGAAAAAACCGACTGGTTCCCATTTTTTTAATATACCTTTCCTAAATCCGTATTTAGGGACCCTACTTTGATATTGGTTTAAAAACTGGTTTAAAACATATCATTGTAACTCTGTCACTAATCTCCCTTCTTCATCCCTACCCAAAACCATTGAACAAAAATGGAAAACAAACTGTCTTTAGCAGTATCGCCACATTGAACAACTCTTTCACAAGGTTCTGGGCCAAACCACTTTGGTCACTCGTGTGTCAAAATAAGACGTATTTTCAAAATCAAACTTTATGTATAAAAGCTCAAAGTCTTCACCACTATTGTTTTGGGGTTTTTGCTTAATGGTTATGTAGCATATTACATAATTTAACTCAAAATACCTGCCCAGGCAGGTATAGTGCTCAAGCTTTGATGTGCCCAAAGACAAAGCGAAGGTATAAGAACTTACCCATTCAGCTCACAGAGCTCGAAGAGAGCCTCTGACACTGCCTTAAAATAAAACGTGTCTATAAGCATGCCAAAGCACTTTTTAAAACTATTCCATTTTTGTTTTCTCTGTGTGTTTGTAAACATCTTATTTTGCACACTACATTAATTTTCTTATGGATTGTGGTGCTAAAAGCCAGTGAAGAAAACACAGAAAATACTGAAAGATTTCTTAGTGAAATACAGAGTTTCATTTTCAGGTCATCAGAACTCTCTTTAAAGAATGTGAAGAAAATGAAAAAAATTGGAAAAAATGCTTTCAGTATACGAATGATGTTTATAAAATTGTTTTCACTACAAGAATAATATTTATAAAATTCAATCCCAAAACACATATGTCGCTGTAAACCATATATCCTTTAGGTGCTTTACAGCATCTGAGAGAGTTCTGAACATAAAACTGTTAAGAGAGATGTACACAATACCAAAGTATTCTCACAGCTTCCTTTACCATGTAAAGCTGTTCCCAAATAGATCATTTTACTGATGCGCATTACAGCTAGCATCTTTCACTGGAAACACTTCAAACAAGGAAAATACCACAAGAGAGAAGGCTACTGCCTAATACATTGCAGTGGTATGACCTCTTGACCGCAAGTTTTTTGTATGTGTATTACAAAAGGCTCTTGACACCTGTCATTTTCAGAGATTAGTATTTTTTTTTTTTTTTTTAAAAACCCTTATAATAGTGTTTGAGCTGAAACAGGTGAAATCAGATGCAGTGTAGTATGCTACAGCTATTCATTTTAACCCTTTTCCCCCTTTCTATCAGTTTTAATTTTGGCTTGTTATTACAAATTCTTACAGATTGAAGAGCTGTTGTATTAAAATTCACCTCTTTTTTGAGTGGCTTCAGAGCAGAAATGTTACTTTAATTTTAATTTTAATTTCATGAGAAACTCTTCTATAAATTTGATATGCACAGCCAGCTAAAATTGCCTTATAATTGATTTCTATGACTTCATAAGGAGGGACAGTATAGGTACTGGAAGGCATTGCTGATGGAAGGATTTCCCAGTATTTATGTAAGACTTTACAATCCCTGCAAAAACAATGTATAATAAAGAAATTATCTACCAGTAATTATTTAATTGATGAATTATTATTTTAATAGAATTTAATTGAATTATTTAAATACTTGAAACATGAAGGTTTTTCTTTGTCTTCTTTGCCTTTTAGTATTATAAACATTTCTTTTTGTTTATGCCTCATATATTAAACAGGGAAAAGATTTTACCCCCAGAATATAAAATAGCAAAGTCTCCTGGTATGAATCAGGATGTCAGTAACATATGCCCTTCTATACTATCATTTCAGTCTGTATTTTACCACCTCAGGTTTGTTGCTGCAGTGTTTTATGCCTATGAAAAACTCCAACTGAGCGCCTGATAAATCCTCCATATGGGAAGCATGGAGGACAACCAACCCACACGGCAGCAGTCCTGAGAGGATTCTACATCCAAATTACTACAGGTTGTTCAAATTATGAGAGATCATACATCTGAGAGGCATTACAGTATCATGACTGCATGACATGAAGTTTTACACTGATTTGCACAGCTCCTGTGACAATGTTCACAGCTTCTACCACAGAGGCATTAACCTCACGCAGGCAAAGAACCACAGTAATAAACCATGCAGTGCTGAAGAATGGCAACTTAAAAATATACGTAATTCACTGTGACATATATACTGTGATTGCAAATACCTTTACAAGTATATTGCACTAAGTGTATTTGGGCAAATGCATTACTGACATAATGTCTATTTCTTAATAAACTGAGTACATTTTCATGGGAAAAAGAAGGTATCACTGGGAGGATGCAGGGAATACTGCAAAACTGGAATAATGAAAAAGCACTTCAGGAAACATGATCCAGGCCACCCATTTCCCTTTCTCATTCCGTACCCTATAAGGAGGACAGGCCTAGAAGGTCCTTCCTCCCAGTCTGCTGCTCATTGCCCAAACCCACTCCATCCTCCAGCCTCCCCCATGCTGCAGTTGCTTCCCTCCAGGTCCTTCTAGCCCTGCCCAACCCCTCTAGCTCTTCTTCCCTTTCAGTCAACTCTCATCAACCCACCACCCAGCAACTGGTCTCCTCGCCTTGTTTGAACTTCCCAGATCCCTCACAGATACTGAGGTCATGGATGAGAGGCATGGCCACCTCCTAGCCCTGCCCTGCAGCTAAATGAGTGAAGCGTGACGTGTTGGTGAGACGGGCCAGGGCAACTCACCGCTCCTCAGGTTCCCCATGCTCGGTGACTGGAGGGACTCCCACACAGGGGATCTTTGCAGAAGCCATCTGCTCATCTCCTACAGCTTCAGGCTGACCATTCTTTTTGCTAAGAAGAAATCTCTTGAAGTATGCTGGCTCTATGGCTAACCAAAGGAGCACAATACACTCCATGTTCCCAACTGCATGCAAGATCATGGAAGTCTACTTCCCTCTGACAGCTAGGGAGTGAGCCTGGGGGAGCTGACTCCTTGAGGCACCCACGGCCTTCCGAAATCTCTCTCTAAGAGCTGCACTGAAAAGTCACTTTGCAGTGCTTAATGACCTAGAAACCAGATAAACCTCAGAAACGAGGAATCATTTGTCACACCAAAATAACAGAGCAAATACAGAGTTTTTCCATTCCATCATGAGGTAAGCCAACCCAGATTTCTGAAGATGAGTTGAAGCAGCTCCCAGACCAGTCTGTTACCTATCCAACTTACTCTCTGTTCGTTTTTTTTTTTTTTTTTTTTTATTGCTAAACAAACAGTGTATCACGTTCACTGAAGAATGTGCAGGGGAGAGTCAGCTCTTGTTTATCATAATGTATTTGTGTCAGGCAAAGATAATGTACTTTTAAAGACTTGTGATTTATTTATCAAAAGCAGGGGGGTGGGGAGGAAGCTCCAGAAGGGTTGTTCTGGTCCCTTGACTATGCATTTTATATTTTTGTCTTACTTTGCCATTTAACATGATTGACTGATTTAAATCAAGTTATTTAAATTACCTGTTTTAATGACAATCTATATGGGAGTGCAGAAGCCTTTGATTTAAATAATAGATTTTAAATCCTGTTTTGTATTTGCCTAAGCAGAAGTTCTTTGTCACTGATTCATCGAACCATTAGGCTAGGCTGCTGCTCAGTAAAACAGGAGCTCTTACATTAAATTAGTTCTTTCTTTTTGCTATTATGAAATCCACATTTAAAATCCTATTTTTTTACATTTAATTAATTTGAATTAATTTCTTGTTTAGAAAATAATATTCCTTTAATTTTTTATCTTTCTACACTGCATTGAGATGGAACGTACAATTAGATTTAAAACAGCACCTTAAAACTGTTCTGTACTTATTAGATTATTAAACTATCTAAAGTTTAATCTCTCATTATACAAGGACTATTTTATTCTAATGTGTAAACTGTTCAATAGTTTCTGGTAAGCAGAGGGTTCTTTCCTAAAGTGGCTAACAATACATACAGACACATACAGAAACATCCTCCTACATTTTCTAAAATCAAGAATACAGCCAGGAAAATAATCCGGAAAAGGAAAACAGGTTAGATTGACCACTGGATTTTTCAGCCTTGATCCAGCCTGTACATTGAGGAAAAACAGAAACATGTTCCTGTGAAGCATATATGCATTTCTGCAGTGAAAAGGAGTTAAGTACTAGCATTCACTCTAATTAAAAGCATTTTGATGATAGACACTTAAATGGATGACAAGGCAACATTTTCACAAAGAATGACTAAATTCAGAAATTTAACATGTCTTCCTTTGATTCTGACAGCAATTAAAAAAGCCTAAGCCTTTTTTTCACTGAAATTTGAAGATAATTCACTGATGCAACAGGTCTGTTTTATCTATTTTAATTCTTTTAATGGGCTGCAGGAGATTTAGGTCTATATAAGTATTTTCACACTTTAAATGTTAAATTTAAACTGGAATATTTTGGAAAAGAAATTCATTCTAATGTAAATAACTTAAATCAGAATTTTTAGGTATACATATTTTCCATTAATATTACTTTGGATACAACTCACCTTGAAGTCTGGATATCTAAAGCCTGAGATATGTTGAAGGCTGTATCTTTAAAGAATGTTGTGGCATTAAGCGGTAATGTTTTTAATCATTCTATTGTTTTGTAACACCGAAAAAGTACCACATGCAAAACTACAAATCTTACCAATGAGTTTAATTATTTATGCTAAGCCTAGTAACCCTTAAATAAACTATTTATGTAATTAAGGATGCCAGGATGAGGGCAAAAAATTGAAAGAACTGTGTTGCTTGGACATTTGGAGCAACATTGCTACATGTTAAACATAACATTTGTCTTCAATATGAGCTCGCACTTTTTATGCCTGTAAAAAAGGATCCTTAAATTATATATTTCAGAAATACACAGGCTTTTATTCCTTGACTCCTGTTAAGTTATTACCTTTGCATCAGTTAAGCTCTTTAAGTATATGCTTATTTTTAGGCATGTATTACACATTCTCTATTAAACACAGCAGCTAAACATGTGCTTATGTCCTCTTCAATTAAGTAGGCTTGCTCCCAAAAGCACTTTCAATGTAAATTTATTGTGTTAAATTTATGTTTTTCTTGTTTCTACTGCTATGCATCTCCTACTGTTTCTGCTGTATGGCACAGTCCCAAACGTGCTATAATATTTAGTGTTAGCTGACACTAGCTACCCAACTCTAATCTTAGAGATTACTGGCCAAACACAAAACAAATCCATGGTGCCAAGGTATTTATCTTAAACATATTATTACTTTCATTTTGCACAATGCCAGTGATAATTGAATGCTTAAAAAATGGACAATGAAATTTTTAAGATCCTGGAGCACTGTTCATACCTTTTTTATGCAAGTACTTCTCATAACCTGTATCATAAAGTTTAAATAACACAAATTAAAATTCTGCATTCAGTAACATTTCTGCACTTGATAAAATTTGGCTTTGCTTATTTTGCATTCCTCGGAGCTCTACCACAACAGAAATCACGCAGAATAAGCTTTCTAAACTATCTTTTATAATGTTAATGTTGACCGAGTTGGATTTTAAAAATAAGAGAGTTTAGGCTAGGCATTATGACCAAATTTGAGCAAGAATAATTTTGTTCTCAGTGTTCTACACTTAATTGATCCGTTTTGGTTCATTTAGAGTAATAGGGAAGGTAGCATGTTAACGCATTATTTTTTTGCAGATAATTTGTTAAGCGCAGTATCGATACCATGCCAAAAAACAAGATGCTTTCTCCTTTTGTGAAGAGCCCAGAAGCTGCAGTGAGAAAGGTGCCGGTGGTCAGAGATGGACAAAAGAACAAGGCAAGCATCAACAGGAATTGAGGCTGTGAATGAGAAAGCTGGGGCTGTAAAAACAGTATTTCAGGAGGGATGAATGGTGGGAGGGGGGGTCTGTAAAGAAGTGGAGAGAGTTATTTGAGAGAGAATGTCACGTAATGTGGAAGAGATCCAAGAAATGGAATGGAGACGGAGCATCACTGGCGGGAACGATGCCCTGGATGAATCACAGGCCACAAAGGCTGCCCTGCTTACAAGAAGCGTGGATGTTCCTAATGCAAGTTTCTTCTGTTCTGAGGGATCCAGAGCTTCTTAACCTTCCGTTCCCGCTCCACGATTCATATTCCTTCTCTGGTATCTGCCTAGTTGAGCCTCCAGTACAATTCAGATTCTTGTCCTTTCCAATAACCCACTGCTGCCTTCTCTTTTGCTCCCAAATACAGAAACCCTATTCTTTCTCTATATATAAATTATAGAAAATAATTTAAAACCTGAAATTTTCATGATACATTTACCCACTAAAACAAATTTAAGAAACATTAATATTGATTGCCACTGAAGCCATAAGGACATTTTACAAAAACGTGTTTCCTCTGCATTTTCATACTTACCAGGTATGCAGAGCACACTTTACAGTAACTATCATGTTTGAGTGACTTAATAGAATTTTAAGGATTCATACCAAGTTGAGAGGGATAAGATAATACATCGACTTACCCATTTTCCTTGGTTTTCTGTGTTAAGTAAAGGCTTTAGAATATATTCCGTAGGACAGATTTCATGTAATATTTCAGGGTTTGTTCCATCTTTGAAACTTCAAAGGATATCTGTGAGTATGGCAGCATGTTTTTAATTCATGTATGATCTTAAACTAAAATTTTGAGAAACATGAGACTGTGAAAGGATAAAGGCTAATGTTAAATACATATCTAAAAGAAAAAAATTTTTTTGTGTATCTCATTAGTGCATATCATTTAGATATAGTCTACCATCTTCCTGATGCTCTCACAAGCAATGATAGAACTGTACCTGTTTGCCAAATTTTATGAATCCCAAAAGTAACTGTTTCACAAAGTTTCACCTATTTTTGTGTATGCTTCTTGAAATTCCATTAAATCCATAAATGTTCCAATTTTCTTAGGATTTTTGATAAATACTTCAGACATGATTAAAAAAATACTTAAACCTCACACAATTAATATTAATGCTGCATTTAGTGCACATCAGTTATTCCAAGGATACAAAATAGGATGATATTAACCTCCTCAAATGGAGCTACCTCACTTCTGTAGCATTGCCAGTCACTCCCCTGAAAGCCCAGGCTATGAAGAAAGTAAAGAGCAGCAAATCTTACACAGAATCTATCCTTCATTTCAGACTGGAATTAAAATTTCCTAACGTGATTGCTGTCATGTCAAAACACAGACGTGAACATGTATGTATTCAGGATGCTAGAGATGCTTTTTTGTTATGAAAGAAGCTGGTAGAAAATACATTCCTCCTTCCAAAGAGTTTATGCCTCATAATGTGTTAGTTCTTCCACATCTGAAAAGACCTGGGAGATGATGTGATTTAGGAAAAATACATACACTCACTTGTAAGATCTCTGCATTACAACACTAGATAATCACATTCAAATTGTTTTTCTCTTTGCTGTTAGAAGTAACAGCTCAAGCATACTGGGGTTCCTATTCCTTTCTTTCTAAGTTCACTATATAAAACAAATAGACATCAGTGTTTCATAGTAACCCTGACACATCTTTCATGCTATCTGCATTTTTTTTCCTGCTTTTTTTTTCTTTTTGACCATTAGTGTCCTAAAGGAGGACTAACTGAGATAAAGAACTATTAGAAACAATCCATTTATAAATCAGGACAGTTTTCAACAGAACTTTCAGTGTATCTTGTATCTCAGATCCACCAGCACAAGACCTCTGCTTGCATTAATGCTGCCTATATCAGATCACAGGTGCTACTGTTAACTTTATTTACTTGCAAAGCCAAATCTTGAAGTCTGGGACCGGATGGTTCCTTATGACCTGTATGATTTAAGAGAAAGAGAACACAGGCTGTTCTTCGCAATTTCTCCCGAGAATACTGATTGCAAAGCCTCAAAGATCAAGATGAGGGACTGTTTCTGTTTCCACAAAACAGTACATAGAAGAATGAAGGAGAGTCAAAAGCATAAAACCAATTGAAAAAAACAGCTTTAAGACAAAAACAAAAAACAAAAAACAAAAACCAACCAAAAAACCAATAACCAACAGTTTCTGACACTTTTTGGAGGTGTGCAGTACAAAATATAATAAGATGCACAGGTTTGGAGTGCACCAAAGGATGGACTGATGCTGTACCTGGAAAAATAATATGTGAAAGGAAAGCCTTCTTACTTACTGGAAAGCTTTGCTGTAATTTCCTGTATTTTAGGATATAGTTAAAAGGATTAATAAAACAAAACACTAAGTTTATTATTTATAGGGTACCTGGAGATTTGACATAGAAGGAACAGCAGTCTTTCCTTCCTTTTTTCATTTTGATAAAAGAATTTCACCAAAAGAACTCTCTTAGATAACAAATTAACTTTACAGTTTGAAGACTTTTACAAGTGAAAACTCAGCACAGTTTGAAGCACAGTTATATTCTTGCACAGTTTGGAGAGAGGCAACTGATGAACCTTAACAAGAAGAACTTTAAGAATATAAGTATACAAAAAGATCATGCAGCAAAGATGAGCAACAAACAAAAATGCATGGATTCTCCTGGAATCAATCTGTGTACCTTGACAAACATCAACTAGGTTAAATGTTTCGGGTTTGATTCATAAAAGGAGCACATTCTAAATTCACATGTACTTATGTCCTACTCATATGCACAGATGTCACACATGCATGTTGCAAAACACACACTGACAGGTTGACATTACATCATCCTAAAGACCTAGCAATTTGAACAATTTTGATCAGGTGCATAATATAGGCTATTTCACAACAAATAAAGAAATAGTAACTATAGCCTTCACATATAAGGGAATACATCTATAATACACCCATTGCTGTCACTGTGGCACAAGCAGACAAACTTAGCTGAGCTAAGTTTTAACTAGGTTAGTGGATACTGCTGGTAGTGACAGATAGCTCAGGAAAACCACAAGTTAAAGAATGCAGGTAAATATTCAGGTAGCTGAGATTTTACGGTGGTCTAAAACACTGTAGATACAACACTAGCAGCACATGGAGGGGTGAGTCTAAAGTTAACTCAGAAAAAACAGAATCGCAAGGAAGTTACATCATCTTCTTCACTGTACTCCTAGGCAACCCAAAGAGGAAGACAGGCTTTACATCACAACCTACATCTTAGTCTTAAAGTGAATTTATTCCATCGGTCAATCTATTTTTTTGAAGTTCCTGCTGAAAATGACTTAATATTGCCATATTCAGACTTCAATTTTGAGCAGACACGTACCGACTTTTGGTAAGAATTTCAATGGGAATGGGACTTGCCTGTTGATTCTGTCTCTTAAGACTGCATTTCCAAGCATTTTGTACATAATCACACACTATTCTAAGACCAAAACATCCATCTTCTTAAAACATTTCCTTTATAAACAACAACTGCCAAAGAGAAATTCACTTTGTTAAATAAAAGAGATGAAAAGTTTGGTATGCACAGGCATCAAGCTTGATGGAGAAAAATCCACAGAAGCAGAAGTTTGTGAGGGCAAGATAGACAGATGAGTAAGAGTAAAGGTGAAGAGAGTACAATGAAGAACCGAGCCGACAGTGACAGATACAAAGCAAGCAGAAAGAATGAAAGCAGACCCCATGGAGGAAGAGCCAAAGCCAGCAGGTGGAAAAATGCTCTGGGAATAAGAAGAGATAATCAGCTTACAGATATAAAAGGAATTCTTACATTAATAAAACAAACAGTAATTTAGAGGTCAGTACTAGACGCATCTATGGCCTCTTATTTAAAGCAGCCCACTCTAAGCAATGCTTTATTGTTTCTATCCCTGAAAGACACGACATATTAGTTTTTCTTGTCTCTCTAAATCTAACATCAAACTTGAATTATTATGAATGGCAATATGTAAACAATTCATACCATGCAATATCATAATAATAATAAATTCTGTTCAGGCTTAAACAGCCCTATGACTGCAAAGACTCTACACAACGTAATGCAAAGTGACTACAAAGTAATTTCAAGCCTAATATGCGCACTCAGAAATGTAAAATCCACCTATTCAGATTCTCTTACGGGAGAAGCTGCCCAATCTAATTCCCACAAATCACACTTAGCTTCAATAGGATCTTCAGATTGTATTCTGGTATCTTAAAATATTTGCACAATTGTGTTGGAGAGGAGGTACAGGGCATTTGTTCTTTGACTGACTGGCATACTGTGAGATATTTTACATTTTCAATACAATCAACTGTTTCTTTGTAGATTAGTTTGATGTCCACTATACCGAATTGATGACCCAGTACACTTCCTAAAATTAGTTACATACTTAGCAGGGCCCTCTTTAGACATTTACATACATACAAGTTCTGCTTCTTTGTGTTCTGAGATCCCTGAAGAAAAACCAAATCATTCTGATTACATTCTCTGTGCAGATAAAAGGAATTATTTATGGAAAAAAATAAATAAATTAAGACAGAAATACCTCTTGTACCAAATAGCTGTCAATTGTGGCTGTCATTCTGACATTAAACCCATCAATTTAAAATAACTATTTCTCCTCTAATACACTTAACCAAACTAATTTCACACTAAAATCAATTTATTATTTCAGATAAAATCATATGTATTTATAAATACACACATGTTTTTTGGGGAACATTTTTGTTTCTTGTTACATCATCTTCCTCATCTTCTTCCAGTTCCATTAGATGACATCTGTTATTCATAGATTTACACTACATTGGTGTACTGGTGCTATATGCTACGTTGTCTTCAAGCTCCATTGGTCAAACTATATGACAGCACTTCTTTGTCATTATCATGAGATTTCCCCACCACGAAACTTCATAAGAAGTTAAGCTATACTCCAGCTTTCTTTAATATTCTTGGTGATCTTAGCTTTACTCTTGTCCTCAAAGATAACATTTAAATCAAATTATTTTCAATAACCTAGATCTTTTGGCAATGCTAAGGTTCCTATCCAGCATTTCTGTTTCAGCTAAGGTTATTTAGATCTCTCTTTCACCTGACTGAAAGTGAGAGATGCTTCTCACTGGCAGAGACCCCTCAGATATAACTCTAGCACTTATCTCTCTTCAGCTATGTCATCTGTTTATCTGTCTTCATTGTCCATTTTACCATCTTTGACCCTGAACTTTTAGTCCCTTCCCATAATTCTTACATCTGTGAATGTCCTTACAACTACTCTGAAATTAATGGATGCCAAACCAAGTCCAGAGAAGGGCACATTGGCCTCATCCCTTTTGAGGCTTTCTTCACAACTTTGCCTTCTCTAGCTTAAAAAACCCGCAGTAAATGCCACATATTTCTCAACCCTATTCTTTGCTTTTAGGAGGCCAGAGCACGCAGAGTAACTCTTACGTCTGCATTCATATTGATGATAAAGTAGCATAAGTACATCATTAGATCTTACTTAAATATATTCCTGAGTATTCAAGGGTTAATTTTATGTATTTATTTTTATTTTTCCATGAAGTAACTCCAGTTCTTCACATAGCTTTTATCTTTCTTTGTAATTCCAACTGCTCCTGTCACTCATCTAGTAACTTAGTTTTCTGGTGCTCTTCCATTTCACATTACCAATTCTACCTGCTTTTCAGCTACGTGAGCAATTTCATTTTTCCATTTTTTTAAAGACTATTGAACAGATGAAGGATTAATAAATGAGACAGCTGC
>NW_024580671.1:17700795-17708295 GCF_017639235.1 Corvus kubaryi | reverse complement strand
TTCTAGTATCTAACACTGATTTTAACATACAAGGAAACAAATGAAAGTGAAAAGCTCAGAAGTGCCCGAATGTACAGATACAAGAGAGAATGCTCACCGTAAGCCAAAAAAAGCACAAGAAACAAGTCTGGGTAGATTACAGTTTGCACCATATTTTTAAAATAAAACTCTACATTCACTTTAGCAATATTTATAAATTTATAAATACTAACAGCAAGACAAGAAGTTGCTTACATCCTAGTCATACATCTTCAAAGCCGACCTGATGACTTGTGACAGCACCCAATCCATTTATCACCAGGTATATATTACAATATATTATAGAATACTGTCATTCTCTCTTGATACATGGAGGAGGACTTCAATCCCCGATTTAAGTCAAACTTCTCATTTCTGTATAAAAACCACAACAACATAGTTCATCAAGCAAATAACAAGTGTCCAAACTCCACATAATTGCTTACAAGAACATAAAAAGTCTGTTTTATCTTATTTACTTTCTATAAATCCATACATCTATAACTTAAAAAAATTAACTTAGCCTAGTTGGTCTTCTATATAGCCCAAAATTTCTCTTGTTTAACTTTCCCCAGTAAATATTCATGCCACAGTAAAAACTTATTTTGTGATTTTACTTGGATGATAAACCTATTCTTAAGCATTAGCATCCCTTTACGTAGCCGCCCAGTTGAAGGAAATTATTAAAACCAGCAATAATTTACTTGCTTCCTTTAGAAAAAGCTATAAAAACTTGATTTGTCTATTTGAAGACTACCAATAAAATGACTCAGAGAAGCCAAATCCAGAATGTTAAACCATGAGATGAGTACATCTTGCACATATTTGAACAATAAAAAATTCTTAAGAATAATAATTACTGGTGCAATAGGGTTTCCTCTGTTTTTCTAGGTGTCAAAGTTTTCTAGACAAGTCACATATTAAAAATATCATTTTAGAGAGTTACTACAGTGACAATAATAAAAGCAGCCATCATTTTCCTCTTAATTCATATTTCAAAAGGTATCTGGTCAAAAACGGGGAAAAAACAAGAAACAGAAAAAGGAGGAAGAAAAGCAAAAGTAGCACAAAGCTATGCCCGTTATCTGAAGGACATCCTACTCTATGTTTACTAGTGTTTATGTTTCACATCAACATATTTTATAGAAGGATTTATATGCCTAACTCAAGTTGTATTTAAATCCTATGGTGCAGACCCTACCATAAAATGCCTCTTGAGTCCTATTAACTGTACCCATGGTTTTACTTTGCCTGCCTGCTTATTTAAGATCTAATCACAGTTTTGAAGAAAAGATTGTCACTTCTAAGCCTGTCCCCTCAGAACCTGTCTGTTATTAGTACTCAGCTGGATATTTTCATCTTCAGTTGTAATTCTCTGTGGTCTTTGCAAATGCTACCTACTGGAATCTCTGGCTGTATGGACAAATTGGCTACACATGCCTAGGACTGCTACTTTGAGAAACATGTAAGTGGCACATTATTCTGTTAGTATTTTTGTGTTTTAAAGTATTTCACTTAAATTTAGTTTTCTGAACATATTGGCCAATTTGATACACTCTTTCTGAACAAAGATTTTAAAATTCTTTTATAATCTGAACACCTGAATAAAGATGATGACATGATTTTCAATGAAAACAAATTAAATTTTTTTATCTATTTGTATGCATGCAATTTTCTATGAAAAGAGTATAAAAACACAAGGTATATATATACACATAAAAGTATATCTAGAGAGAGGTAGAAACCTGATAAGAACATAATGAAGACACTGAAACCTGTATTTCTTCAGACTGTCATACTGCTCAATTGTTAAAACAGAATACACTTGAATTTGAAGCAAGGCACAGAGTTAAGCCTTAAGAACTTATATTTCAATCTACATCCATTTCCTTCTTCCACATTTTCTGTCACTATTTAAAATATTTTACTATAAATGTAGCTAGTGTGCACTGCTTAATTCAGCACCAAGAATGATTCAATTTTAAGAGCTATTATGACCTGTTATTTCAGAGGCCCGTACACATGTAGTGTATCTATCATGTTAAAACATGTTTCTATAAAACAGCATTTTTATAATATTTTTTGTAACAGAAGACAACTTTCCTTCTATTAATGCAATACCTGATGTTGTAACGAAAAACCTCAGCATTTAAAATTAAGGGTTTGAACTCCAAAGGTGCTGAGTGGGCTCAGCAAATGAAAGGATGAGGGAGCAAAGACTTTCACGAGTTTGAAGCAGGTACTGGGCACTGTGCAGAATCAGACCCCAACTGTTTACCGAACAGTTTGGGCTTCACTGCATTAGTACAGTCTGTGTTCCCTGATGGAGAGGCAACTCCTTAGGTAGACAAAGTAGGAGTTCTGTTTGTTCAGGTTTTAAAAGGAAATCTTACAGTGACAAAAATTAATGGATTGAATCTTGTAATTAGGTGGTGTCAGTAGCCAACGGACGGCTGAATTTTACAATTTTAAACGTAACAGCAGTTCTCCATTAACTTGTTGGGAACACAAACAGACAAACTTAAAAAAATATGTTTTCAGAGTGAGAATGGAAACAGACTTACAGAAAAGCTGCTTCTCTCTTTTCCCATATTTTCAAAATTACACATCCATGTTACACTCACACCCATGCAAGCACACACAGACAGGAACACTGTCTTTTTTATTTCAGTGCTTTTGAACTAACCAGCATTTTTTAATTACACCTACGACAGCAAAGTGCCTTTACTGAGAAAAGTCACTCTGGTCCCTTCACTAGGGTCCCTTCACTGCCCAGCTCCGACTTTGGCACAATTCATTGCAATCAAAGCGAAGTCTCAAGTAATGTGGCCCTCTGGTGGAAAACCCCGCACCATGTCCTGCGCGCCCGAATCGCACAGTAAACTAACAGCTCCTGAAAACATGCACTGCAAGGCTTCGGCACAACTTTTATAAATACGCTGCGGGATTTTAATCACCAGGCAAGCGTGGTGGCATGCAGCCATATCAGCAAGATGCTGCTGCCACAAGAACGGGATCCTTGCATTTCAGCATTATCGTGCACTAAAACAACAACAAATAATGCCCCATGCTCTTCACTTTCACGATACTCCACATTCAGCACACACCGAGGGTCTCCGAAAAAGTGCCCCTCTGAAAACAGCCCTTTATTTGTTTAAAAACAAACAGGAAACAAAACAAACTTACCTGCTGTTGTTGCAGATGCAGCAGTTCTACTGTGCTTACTTCAGTGCTCGTGTCACCACTTGATCTTCCATCTCTGCTGCCAGCATCTAATTGGCTGCTTAGAGTGCTCATTCCATTTTGATTCATTGAACTGTTGCTTATTGTCTCTGTCGCAGATTCCTGCATCATGACTTAATACCTAAAAGTGATTAAGAAGTATCAATTAACACGCGCGTTACACCTTCACACTTCCATTATCAAGATGTCCCTCTCTGCCAATTACACAGACAGCATCTTTAGAAGAAGAAAAAAGCCTCGCAGAGCCGTTTACCAAGAAATGCAATGCAAACTCTGCTTTCATACAGCTGCTAATCACTAGAATTATGATTTCTATAAGCAAGCTTTGTGTGCTTACATTTAATGGCCAAAATAACACACCATGCACGCAGCATGGTCAATAGCATTTATGAACAACTACGTTTTAAAGTCTACCTATAAAACCAGTTTAAGTGAAAGCACGATTTCACACACTGCTCTATATTTCCTATTATCTAGCTTTGACAACCATGGATGACTATACAGCCTTATTTAAAATATTCACTATCTTGATTCTGTCAGAATTTTACAGCATATCTTATGCAAGGCTGTTGTTTAATGATGCACAGCTAATCATACAAAATTAAAATTTTGTAAGGGTGTTACAAATCATATGGTATCAACCAATGATAAATAGTATAATGGGCTTCTCCTTTTTTGTGACTAAATAAAATTTTGCCTCCGAGGCATTTTAAGAAAAAGCTCCTGCTGCAAACACATCAGATATTGCCTATTTTTTTAATCAAACGGCTGATATTCATTTATTTTTCTGACATTTAAAACATTTAATACTGTCCTTCCTGGGAAGTAATTAAGCTTATGCATGAGCAGCAATCAAACTGTTCACTTGAAGATGACTTAAAACTCAATTTTAACATAGGCAAATAAATGAAAGATATAAAATTAATTTTCCAGGCATGTATTAGATATGAAAGCTGGAAATAAAATCTATCAAGAATATCACTAATGATTGTGCTAAAAACAGCATAAATTATGCATATTACCTTCTCTACAGTAATAAATGTTTTATCATTTTCACTGCATAAATATACTGTACTTTCAGGATAGCAATGAGATGTCCTGCCAAGATCAGTTGAAATCTTTGCAGTAAATAAAGAACCAACGTGCCCTTACAAACCAGAATTTCAAGGCGCATTTTGTATCTGTAATATGGAAAGGTCAGCGTCTCTTCTCAGAGCCACCAAAGTCCTCTCCTGCTCTTGCAGGGTCAGAATGGAGCTCCCTTCCTTCATCCTCACTCCTGACCTACTGACAAGAGTCCTCACAACAACCTGGCTGAGCTGTGATTTTAAAAAACACCTCTGAAGGGAGAGGGATGAGTAAGCAAACTCGGAAAAGGAAATAAAGCTTGCTGTTTAGCCTAATTATTTAACTTAGCTATTTGTTCCCTTGCAAAGTATGAGCAACTGCCCTTCCTTAAGAAAAAAAAAAAAAGCACAGCAGGAAAAGGATCATTACAACTTCAACTATGTGCATGGGATATTAATTAAAATGCAGCATGAGTTACCACAAACAAGCTCCTACACGATAAAGTGAAAGTATACATTGTGTGAAAAAATTTTAAAATAGCAAAAGATGAGTTATTTAAGGATGATCTGGTCAGAAATAAACAGGATGCAAAAAACCTAAACACAAACACAGTTAAAATAAAGGAGGGCAGCTGTTATAGCCCAGTAAACAACAGCAGCACCAGATGTGTTTATGAAGAAACAGTCCTTCTGAAACACTTATGAACATCAGCGAAGAGAAATAATAGAAATGGAAAATGTGATACAAGCAGTGATGAATTTTACAAGGCAAAAACAAAGCTAATACTCTTTTCTGAGATTAGGCAGCTAATAAGTATTCAAATTAGGCATAAATTTTACATGTACAATGTTTAAAATATTCAGAGAAAAGGGTCTGATTGCCCTTAGTAGTTATATGAAAATTCTAATGCGGGTATGCCACAACTGTGGAAGCAGACAGCCCTTTCTGATTTTTACAATATTTACTTTCAATAAAAAGACATGTATATCAGAGTGGAAATTTATTTAAAACACTTCATCAGCTGTATCGTTACAAGGATTTGGAAATTTGGGAAATTCAAACGTTAATCCTCTTTTAGTCAAACAAAGATTTAACCAACAGACAGGTTCATCTTTTACAAATTCAAACGTTAGACAATAACACTGGTACATTTAGCCAGGCACATTAAAAGGGCAAAGGGGTGTAAATGTTAGATAATCAAAACATTACAAAACACCCAGAAAAGTAATAAATAAATACATCATCCCTCCTGTTTTTACATCTCTCTGACTGCTTCATTACAATTAGCAAAGAAGGGTTAAATGTCTTCCAGTTCATATTAACCAGAGGGTTTTATGTCTTGTGGATTTTGTATCCTTGCAAAGCCCCAGAGTGTAGTTCAGGCTCTACATTTAAAGTTAAAGTGCCTGTGAGCCAGCAGAATCGGCTTTAATGTAACATGACCAGTAACACTACTCTGGCAATAGAAAACAACAAATCCAATCCAACAGCTGGGTACAGACAGAATGAAACTACAGAGTAACAATACTAGAAAGGGCAATTTATTTCGAAGTGAAGTGGAAGAAATACTGAAGTATTTTTATGAAGAAAAAAGAGACCCTGTAATTTTATGTTAAAAATAAAGTGTGGGGGTTTTTTCTAGTTTTAAAATGCTATTTTTAAAAACAACTCTAAAACTTTGGCTTGAGTAATGCACTGTGTTGGTCGTCCTCAGCCCTCTCCTCACTGTCGGCAGCTGAAAAAGGGCTGCTGGAGAAAGCAAGAGCATAGAATCTTTTTCGTTTTCCTTCTTTTCTCTTGCATATGCACGTGAATCTACACACTTGTGTGTGTATGTACTATCAACTCTAAATCCTCACAAACTGAAGCACTGAAAACATCTAAACGAGGATCATTTCTGATGTCTACGTATCAGTAACTTGAGTTATTGGTAGCAAAATAATTTGAACCTGCAACATCTCACTAAGCAAACTAATGTACTTTTTTTCTTGTTTTTACAACAGTAGTCCAGATTGTTACCAAAATAATCATAAATAAATACAAAGGAAATACATAGGTATCAGCCAGATACTAAGGCAGTAAGTTTGGTAATTCAAATAGGACAAGAAAAAAAATACAGGTCCCTGTTTACACACATTTATACACATTCATACTTTCTAATCCTTCTCTTTTCTCTTGCTGTCACACTCGCTGTCAGTCATGAGCATGCCTACACAGGCACACACGCACCCACATTCACAGACACATTCACCAGCACCTACTTCTGCTGTGATTCTCTAGCTCCTGGTGCCAAAGGTGAGATATAAGCTCTGCTACCCAGTATTTTAAACAAAGGTATGGGGGAAATATTTGGTGCTGTCTACGAGAGAGTGAAATTGTAGATCATTTTAGCGCGTGGTTCCACTGCAGGTTGAATACCTAATCCTGCCACAGTAGCCAAGCTATCACCCACACCAAAAAAAGAAACACTCCACCTTGTTAAGTTAGAAGCTACAGTTTTACTTTTCTCCCCTGCAGTGGACTGGACATTTTCTATGTGCCCGTGCGCCCGCACGTGCACGCGTGTGTGTTTTAGGCCGGCAAGTCACTGTACAGATACTTATTCTCTACACCACTTCCCTTTTGAAACATTAAACTGACACTGGAACTGACTGCACAAGATTGCATTTTCTCTTCCTAAACAACTTGAATTGAAAGGTTACTTAGTGTAACAATATTTACTTGCAGAATTGTGTTGTTACCAAGGGTATAATGGATGGTGGCTATGCAGGTTTACGCAAGAATGAGTGAAGCATGAGGCATTAGCCATGTGTTTGACATGTTTCAAATTGCTATAATCCAGCATTAAACACACCCAGCAATTCATGCCATTTCTTGCAGCCATAATCTTGAATAAAACGTGCACAACCACTTATTATATAAATTAGTATATGACTCCCTGTTGTAGTCACAACAGCGCTTTTGTGTTTATTTTGCATCAAGACGGGGTCTTTTATTTGTACAAATAGCAGGATAGCGCGCCGTGCCGCAATTAGACCTGCTCTGTTTATGATAGGGTGTGTGTCACGCCCGGCTCGCGGGGTCTGTCGTGCCCTGCCAGGCCCGGGCGGTGCGGACGGCCCCGTCCGGCGCCAAGGGCTTGGGCCCGGCCCGGCCCGGCCCCGGGGGAGC
>NW_024580671.1:17698697-17700395 GCF_017639235.1 Corvus kubaryi | reverse complement strand
CGGGAGCGGAGCGGCCGCAGGAACAGCGCCGGGCAGCGCCGGGAGCGCAGCGGCCGCAGGGCCAGCGCCGGGCAGCGCCGGGAGCGCAGCGGCCGCCCCCCCGGCTCCACAGGGAGGCATGCAACATGGCTGCACCCCCGGGCCCGCTGCCCTGCCCTGGCGGTAGGGTGCCCACGCTGGTTCATCCACAGACGTGACACACCCGCAGCGCACAGTGCTTAATGCCACGAACTTGAGGTTCCCCAGTATGGCCACGCATTTGCCTCGCTTCCCTCCCTAAGACACAGACCGGTCTGCAGCCTTTTAAAACTGCACTGTGATGTAAAAGCAGAAGTAAGGAGCTAGGCTTAAATAATAGTAACTTTTGTGCTCTGCTGGAATTAATTCATCATTGACACAAGGCACAATGCATCTGAAATCTTGCGCTGGTGTACGCTAAAAGCCTTTAATACTTAAGATTGCTTAATAAATCAAAATGCCAAATATTAAGGACATAGCTGAATGTGTGAGAACAAAAAATTAGGAAAGCTAAGAGAACATTTGTAAGGGTGTTTGGTTTTGGTTGGTTTTCTTTTTTCTTTATCTACAACAGCTTTCAAAGCTTGAGTTAAGCAGAGACAAGTCACTGCATAATTTTTAAATATGTACGTAAGTTAATATGTTTAAAACACTAATTAGGTCAAACACCATTCAAGTACTGTAAAATAAATTATCTGTATTAGTAGGTGTAAAATAAAGTATCTATATTAGTAGGTTTAATACACTACTATCTGCTGAAATAGGTTTTACCTGTAAAAATGTGAAATATGCCCAAACACCTTGTGCTGGAAGTTCTCTCAGAAAAACAGACCTTCCAGTTATACGTTACAGGACATATCTTAACGTAATGAGAAAGAATACATATCATCTAAATCAGTGATAGAAATCAGCACCTTTCACAAGAAAAAATATCATTTTCATGGTAAAAGAATCATCTATTCAAAGTGAGATAATCATTTTACTATTTAGAATATTCTCACTACTGAAGATGGTAGTTGTGAGTATAGTAACAGTTCCAAAATGGATAAAATAGGCAGCAATGGGACAACAGTGTCTTGATCCCAACACAGAAAGCACTAATACTCTGAAGAATTCAAGCTGTAGTATAAAACTTTTAAGTGGACACTCATATGGTGGGCCTCTGAAGGCCTTTTTGAACACAGATTTGTAATAAAATTGATTATGGGATTTTTGCAAATTACCACAGATGAGATTTATTTACTTGAGACAAGAACCAGCAGTTCAGCATCCCCACACACATATAGTTCCAGGTAAAGAAAACATGCATCCTTCCTGCAGTGTTATCTTAACAGGTGCACTTGGCTGGCATGAGGAAGCATTAAGAAATCAGATTAATTGATTTGTGCTAAACTGCAACTGAAAAAACAAGCATTGTCTAAAATATTTATCTCTCTACTATAACCTACAATTTTCCCCACTGCCCGTGGTTTATCTATCTATGTTTAAATGAACATCCTTTTAACAGGCACCAACAGTCAGATAAAGGTATTGAAGGTAGAATATCGTATTCAATCTTAACTAAAAGCTATCCTGCATTTTAAAGGCTGTATCTTTTCCTTTCACACCATCTCAGTTCTTCTGGACTAATAAAAACAGCAGGTCAGTTTGGGGCACAGTAATTTATCTGCTTTCTAAAAT
>NW_024580671.1:17483697-17688697 GCF_017639235.1 Corvus kubaryi | reverse complement strand
TTAAATAGTTAGATATCAGAATTGTACCATTTCTATTCAAATTGTGTTTTCATAATGAGAACATAACAAGGATGATACAATTAAAGAAGATTTAACAAATGACTTTAAAGTGGGTCCTCCAAATTTCTAGTCTTTAAAGTTAAGCTTGCTTACCAAGCTTTTTTTCCCCCAACTTGCTCAATTAACAGTGATTAACATTGGTAGCAATTATAAGCATGCACAGGGAAGAGGAAGGATTGACTTTTTGCCCTCCGAGTTCCCAATTTCCCAGTTTTCCAACAACAACATCTGTTGTGGTATGTGCAGACATGAAGTGAATAGCCCACAAACTCTTGAAAGCTTGCTGTAGGTGGGTTTTCACTTTCCAAGGGTTTATTAGAGACTCGCAGTGAAAAGGCACTGAGGAAGCCAAAGTTCACTCTTTACTGAAGACAGTTTCACTGCTGTGCCATCCTACTGGGGCAGTCTAGGAATACACTTGGGAAGAATGTATGGTGACTCTGGGACCTACGGCTACAATGGCTGCGAAGACACACTGGAGAAGCAAACCCTACCCAACAGCAGTGGTGAGGACCAACACACATAAGCACTGCTCAGGGCTGGGACCCTCTCAAGGGGTGAGCCACCACCTTCACAATTTATACAACTCAGATTGCAACTTCTTTGCACCCCAGATGACCATGAGATACAAAGTACAATCATTATTTTTCATTCATTTTTCAGTTTGAAGTATCCTAAATATTGAGAGGATTGGGCCACAGATCAGTAGCACGGGGTCTTGACAATGGTGTGAATTGTGCGTCCCTCAGCATGGCACAGGGACACATGAGGGCAAGCAACGGCACAAGACTTGTCTTGAAGAATTGTCCTGTCTCCCTGAGTGAAGGGGAGTCAGTCTGGCTGGAGTGAATCCAAGGGTGAAAAACCCTATCTGCTGTCAGACTGCTTCCTGGGAGGGAAAGCTTCAGGAGATAGCCTGGGTGGAAGCTGGCACAGATACAGTGAGGATGATCAGGATCCCAGAAGGAAACAGAGAGTAAGCCAGGCAGCCAATGCATGTCACGTGTGCAGTTCATGCACCAAGTTTCACTCAAAACATTTTGCTTCATGTATGCTTAAAAAAACCAAAAAACTGTGGTTTCCAGTGATGATTACAGTTCATTCCACTCAAACCCCAAAGTTCTTAATTGTTGACACACTATGTCAACACTTACCTCTTTTTCTCCCTCAGAAGGTTAGCAGTGTTACAAATTTCTTTGGGGAAGAATTTAGCACTTACTAGGAGTGCAATACTTCTTCTACATCAATTTATTATTATTTTGAAAAACTGAGCCAGTAAGAATGGTTAATTGCTTGACCATTCTGTAATTAACTCTTGTGGATATAGATTTCTCTATACATGTGAATCCAGGATGGATCATGTTTTGCTGCAAACAGTAAGTTGCCATCACACTACAACACACAGATGGTCAGACACCAACTGGTTAATAAGAGTTTTTACTTTACAGCATGTGACCAAGGATACTAGATTAAAAACAGTGAACTGGGCAAATATATTCCTTAAAGCCTCTGTTTGCAATAAACTACAAATATGTTCTTGATCTAGGGTGTTTGCAAACCTCTGAGAGGTTTTGGCAATAAAATAAACTAGAACAAGTTGGAGGGAGAGAGGTGTCTAAAGCCCTGTTTCAGATTTCCTCCCAATACTAGAGATCAGTGTGGCTGCACCAGGAGGAACTTATGGTGACTGTAGATCTAGAGATACAACAAAGAAAAAAAACAAGTTTCAATTCACTATTTACAACCCACTGGTTAGTCAACTGGTTGTTCTTGTAAATTACCATTTATCAACAATATTTCTTTCACAAAAAAATCTGTTAGTATACCAACCCATTTTCTCCAAGTAAAATACTACTTGAGACTTTCAAGATTTATTCCAGCAAATTAAAGAAGACATGAATAGTATGTGAAAAAAGTAAAAGAAAAAACCCTCATATCGAAAGATACCACTTGCATTTTAGAGAATGACAGACCATCTATACCATCACAAAGACAGAATTCAAAAAACTCCTATCATGCTGTTGTGATTTAGGAATCGTATTCTCCATTTAGTATTCTCACTAAAACCATGAGCCATTTCCCTGCCCCTTCCTCCAATTGAAGGCAAAAAAGGCAAATATCATGGGTTGAGATAAGAACAATTTACTGGAAACAGCAATGAGATACGAAAACTAACAGTAACAGCAACAAATTAGTATCAAAAGGTATAAAAAAAGAAAGGATTTACATGGGAAACCCTCAACCATAACCAATACTGGACCCAAAAGAGAGTTCCTTTCCCCCACTCCCCAGCAATGATGTGAGCTGGTACAGAATAACTTCCTTGCCTTGGCCACACCCCCTCCCAGCTACTGCAAAAAATTAACCCTGTCCTGGCCACAACCAGGACATGTATACACAAGATATGAAAGAAGCTGGAGTGACTGGTGAAACCCTTTCCCTGAGAACGCAGTTTAGTATTTCAGTGTGAACTGATACACCATCTGCCTCATTGATTCTGGTAATATTTAAAATTTCACCAGAAACACCAAAACCAAGAACAGTTCTCCTTTGTTTCTAAAAGACCTTTGCAATTAGCAGCCAGTGACGAACACCAATCTTTCTTTCAGGCTGTTCTGAGTGCATCCCAGAGCCCGCTGCCAATGGCACAACAAGCGATCATAGGGAAAACCTATTTTCATAAAAAACCCCAACAGTACCACTAAAATGATTTTATCCATCCTTAATTATTAAAGGACTCTCAAAATAGCACAAACTTGCAGACGTTTCTTGCCTTCACAGCAGCCAAGTTTGGCAGGTTCCCAGACTCTGGCTACACAGACACTCCTGTCTCTTCCAAAACCAAAATGTATGACGGGATAGAAAACAACATAGTCCTTTGTCATTTAATCTCCAAGAAAAAGGACTAGAGGTTCAATATATTTCACAACTGCAGGGCAGGGGCCTTCTGCAACTGGAGACCCCCTGGGGCAGCACAGGGACATGGTGTTGGCCGATCACAGCCATTGCCTGCACCTGCCAAGGGGAGGATTAAGGAGCACAGTATTGTCCTTCCCAACATCACCATCACTTTGATTCATTTGTTTGCTAGATTTACATATGTAATGTTTTTTTCTTTTTACTTTTTCAAACTGTGGATTGCAATGTTACTCTAATGGCCTCTGTGTACCTTCCTCCTCTCCTGATGTTCACAAGAAATGTAACACAGTCAGCAAAGTAAATTGAATTTTTCTTAAAAATATCCTTCGAACGTAAGTTTTGTCATCTGCTCCCACCCAAAATAAGGCATTCTCTGTCCTTCCTTAATGAACTTCTGCAACAGCCTCCTCAGCTTATCTATTCCTGGCCTCATTTATTTCAGCTCCACATTCCTGTTCTGAGCTCCAACTCACAGAGTTCGATCTGGTCTTCTGCACTATTTTGGCTCTGACCTGACAGAGCAGTGACCTACTGAAGCTATTTTCCATCCAGAACGAGGACTGAAAAGGAAGTCTTGGAAGTCCGGCTGCTACAGCTCTGGATATTTCAAACAGTGCCACCTACCAAGTCCCAGAAATCCGCACTTTTTCCAGTCACTTTGGAAAGGCTTTTACTCTCATGTCTATATCCAAAATAGCTAGGTTCCACATACAAAGCCTTACACACTGAAGGATAAATTTCTCATATATTTAAATAACAAGTTTCTCCACTGTCTGTAGAAAAAAAATGCTATTTTAGTGAGGCCCACATAAACAAGGGTTTGAGCTCCCTCTGCAGGCTCAATGTCTGTAATTAACTAAGAAAAGCTTTTCCCACGGCCACGCAGTCATAAACGAATAATGATGATGTGCAGAAGCAAAAATGTTTTGACAGGATTTGGCATGAGACTAGTTGAAATTATCATTTATGTTTTTCTTTAGATCAGATATTTGGAGAAAACTGTGGCCTAGTGTAAACAGGTGCACTCCACTGCAGTGAGCCTGCCAGACACTTTGCTTGATTCAAAGTGGGCTTAGCTAATTTTGTGTTAATTTGAAGGCAACTTAAATAAATAATGATAACTAACTACAAGAGCTAGTATATAGGGAAAGCATTAGGAGAAAAGAGTGCCATCGAGACAGGGAAATAAATGTAAAAGGTTAACTTTTTTACTTTAACTAGTAAAGCAGATTATGCTACTGCACCAGACTTACACTGATTTAGTGGTATAAAGTATCTGGAGTGTATGCAGTATTAAACTCACAAACAGAGATTTCTATCCCAAGTAGCATCAGATCAGCACACTCAGGAGCTAAATCACCTGCAAGTTTTACTAGAGCCACTATCTAATGGGATTTCTTACAGGATTAGGGCAGAAATGTGGATTTCCTTTACATTTCAAGTCCAGTCATTAAAAAGAAACCTCTTTTTTCAGACTAATAGCATTTATCTTTTCACTTTTAACATTAGGGAGAAAAAAATTAGGATTTAGAAATGACACATAATCTTGAAAAAAGCTATTCAGATTACTCTGTGATAAGAATATAAAAGCCAGAAAATATATTTCATAAACAAAGACATGTAATAATGATAATTGAAATACATATCTGTGTTTAGTAGCTCACCTCTGATCCCACCTTTCACTGTGTTTCAGCCCCAGTATATTCTGGCTGAGACTTTGGTATGAAGCCCACAAAACCAGAATGTAACAATGCAGCAAAGAACTTATTTAACAGCCACAGACATAAGAAGTACCAAACATACAAAATTATTAGAAAACACAATGATATAGAAACATTCATCTCATCTCTTTCTCAGCAAATGTGAGGGGAAAAAAAAAGATTTTGACTATACAGCACTCAGACAATTCTTGCAGAAGACACCATTGTATAATCACATGCTTCTCAGTAATAATTTCTAATTGACATTCAGGAAAATTTTTCTGTAATTTCCTCTGTTTACATGTCATATTACACTTTTTTCCTATTCTGATATCTCTGAGGTCTATGCACGCTAACATTTTTAGATAATTGCCATATTTTTGTACTGCAGCCTCTTAGAGGTAAGAGTGTATCACACTGTGGAGAGATCTCTATTCTCTGATATGCAGAAGAGCTCTCTCTGGGCCTAGAAACAGTACTGCAGAACTATGGAAGCTCTGCTCGGCTCATCAGCCCACACACAGCTGAGACCTGTTTGTTCCAACCCAGCTTTCTTCTGTTTGTTGAGATGAGCTATATGAAAACCAACTGCAGGCAGACACTAGTGATGCTTCCTAGTGATCAGTACTGGGACCAATACAGTTCAAAATCTTGGTCAACAGCCTGGACAATAGAACGGAGTGCAGCCTAGTAGATGTATGGATGGTCCCAAACTGGGGGGTGTGGAGGGGATGTGGAAACACTACAAGGCTGCTATTCAGAGGTAGCTCAGTAGGCCAGAGGAATGAGACGATGATGAACTTCATGCAGAGTATCACCAAAAACAAGTGCAAAGTACTACAACCAGGCAGTAAGAACCCGCTGCTGGCGGTGAGAAGCCACCAGGATAGAGAACATCTTTTCAGAGTAAGGTCTGAGGAGTCCTGACACAGAGTTGGACATGACTGTGCTACAGGCTTCTTTCTGCACAAGACACCAACAGACTGTGAGGAGTCCACCAGAGTCCATCATGGAATTGTCTGCGCAGGGAGGTGGTGGAGTCACCGTCCCTGGACACGCCTTTAAAAAAAGACTGGACGTAGCACTCAGTGCCACGGTTTAGTTGATGAGGAGGTGTTCGGTTAGGTCATAGGTTGGACTTGATGATCTCAAAGGTTTTTTCCAACCTAGATCTTTCTGTGATTCTGTGGTGCTAGGGTGATGAACAGGGAGCGTTTGAGAACAGTAGCTTTGCTCAACCTTCAGAAGGGAAGGCTCTGTAACAATGCCTTTACTGTCTTCAAGGACCCTCAAACGTAAGGTGAGGAAAGGTGAAACCAGAGGTGCACAGTGACAAGAAAAAGGCAGTGGGCACAAGTTGCAACACAACAATATCTGATTAGATGAGAGGAAAAAGTCATTCACAGTGAAGTGACATTGCAACAGGTCAGAATCAAAATCAACTAGGAAACAGCCTGATCATCCTGTTCTCAGTGAATTGTGCTCTGAGAGGGACATGGTGATCCCTCATATCCAGAGGGCCCTTTCTACTTCAGTTCCACCAGAAGCCCATGATCCAATAGCCAGGATTGCTAATGGATATCCTGAAGAACTGTAGATGTCACCCAAGCCATCTCTGGCTGTCGCATACAACGGTCAAAGGATGGATAGTAGTGTTTGCAGAACTTCCCTGTGCATGCACAGACCAGCTCTCACACTCATTCAGCAAGCACAGCAGCTCTGCTGAATTAAGGACACACCAGGCTTCCTGCCTGCGCTCAGATCACCGCTCCAACTTCCACACAGCAATCGTGTCCTTCATATTAGCCAAGACAAACTTTGTGCAGTAGTCTATGCTAAAACTGCATTGGATGCAGGGCCACAACAAGACATGTAAATCACATCATTCGCAGCTAACTTGGGTAGCTTTATATTAACTTAGGTAACACTGTTCTGGTAACTCACTCTCATCCTTACATTGTATCGTTCTGCTCCAAACAGCTTTAGACAAGGTTTAAAAAACATCCACCGCATCTCAAAATCTAATATTCATACTATACATATATGTTAAGTCATTTGAACCCCCCCAAAAAATCTCTTTCGAAACTGAAGCCCTTCATGTTTGTTTTGGTTAACCAAGGCTCAGATTTAAATGTAATATTTGCCTGTAGTAAATCATAGTTACAAATTACATAGTTTTACATTATAGTTACAAATTCATGAACCATTAACTACCGACCTGGTGATCTGATACCCTGCTTATAATGGCACCCACATTTTAAAAAGCATTTTTCATCAGCAAGTCAGTATCATTATCCCCATTTTTTAACAGATGAAAAAACTGAGGCATAAAATAAGGAACTGATTGGATCAAGGTCATGTAGCAAGCTAGCAGCAGAGACAGGAATAAAAACAAGGTGGCCTAAGACCTAGTGCAATGTGCCTCACTGTCATTTCCTCACCCCAATGTCTCTTTTGTCTGGGTTCCTGCATTTCAATTTACCCTCTCTCGAGTGTATTAACGTACTTGGAGGAAAAAATAGTCTAATTTTTTTGGTTGTGTGACTGGTCTCTCTATTGTGATCTGTAGAGATACTCAGCTTTATCTATGGTTAAAATATAAAATAAAATGTATGGCAAATGAGATTATATATACATTTTCTAAGTTTAATTTAATGGTGACAGAATCTTGATTTTCTTATCCCAGTACAGATAGTTACCATGTGCTGAAAGGTTTTCTTACTCTTTTAGTGCTGTTAGTGTTGACACCTCTAACCAATTAGTATCTTCCTTGGACTGCATTAACATGTTGTTTAGGAGTACTCTGCAAAATTAATTAAATAAGAGCAGAGATGTCAGAAGCATACAGAATTCACCAGTTCTTATCTCACCATATTATTATTTAGTCCTTCTAACCAGCTTTGAATTCTAATTTATTTGGGGTTAGTATTCATTAACTACTCTGCCAAAATTTATAACAAAATGGCTGGTTTACTTTTTTTCTCATTTTTCTCAACAAATCAGTAATTCTATCAAGAAAATAATTGTATTTATTTGACAGAAGAGATGACAAATTTTTCGAACACTGAAGCTCCTCAGAATCCATAGTGTCACACTTGGAAGTCTAAAGGCTTGACTACATTCTGCAGTTAAATATAACACAAACCATCAGCATTCACGCAGGCTGCAGAATGGAGCTCAGAAACTCAGCAGGGCTTTTCAGCATTAATACCAAAATGAGCGTCTCTGCACGGACATGCAGCTGTGCTATGTAGAAGTACTCGTGTGGATCACTACTAGCTCAGGTAGAATGAGTATGTACTACAGCACTTTCTATTGTACAACACAAACACATTGAAAGCATCTTTGAAAGACAGTCTCAGTTCCCACAGACAAGTTGCAAACCAGCAATTAAGTGCCTGAAATACCAGGTGGCACTGGAACCTCTAAGTCTATGAAAGCAATCCAAAGCTTTGCCTCCCTGGATGAAAAGATGTCACCTAAGTGCCAGAAGTTCTGCTACTGCGTGTGCTGAGAGGCACCAGTGTGATAGCCCCGCACACTGGAGGCAGTTAGTGATTCAAAAATTGTACACAGGACCCTTCAGAGCTGCAAAGCTCACAGGGATTATGCCTAGAAGCTAGGGAGAACAGTGCATTGAGCATGAAACATAGTTGCATGGACACTCTTCTTCAAAAGTGCAGCAAAAAGAGGGAGAAGTGGTGAAAAAGCTGCAAGCCCCAGAAGAAGTGATGTGCAGTCCTGCAAAATGCCATGTTTGACATGGCAAATAAAAGTATTATGGAATATCTAAGTAATTACGTATCTCTTGGTGGCTCATGTAACATCTACTACCCTGGCATGATCAGATTCAGCAGGGTATTCAAAGCAGTCTGCAACTAATACCTTTCAACTATTCCCACCAGCCACACTGCAAAGAGTTAGTCCCCTCAAGTTTCTCACAATGCTGTACTGGACATTTGACACACACCCTTAACTGATACATCAAATACTACTTATTTAAAACTTATATAGGTGAAAATGTTGCAGCGATTCTTCTCTTTCTTATCAATTCATAAAGGAAAGATACATTGCACATTACAGATTGAAAAGGAGCTCTTTTGCAAGTCATCAAACATTTTGCAGTATTAAGAAATTATTGCCTGCTGTGGGTTTAAAACAAGGGGGTTTTTAAAATAATGTTTGGGTTTGGGTTGTGTTTTTTTTTAATAGGAGATCATAAGAAACACCCCACCTATCCCACAGTAACACCGAAAAATTTTCATTACAAATACATCCCATATGTTTTGGAGCTCCTGCTCTTAATTACTCATGAAAAATGGAACGTCCCCAGGAGAGATTAAAAAAGATGCACTGCGCAGTTCCCAACACCTCAGATGCCTCACAAGTGAAACAGGAAGTTGACAACAGGAATTCTTTTTTCTGAAGTTTGATGAAGTCTAGTAACAGCCGAAAGCCCAGGGTGGTGTCCCTCATCTGAATGCTCATCACGCTTAGCTCTACCTAATTTCTCAACTCCTTTGAGGTTAGTACGGATCCATTCATAATCCCAAAGTCACCATTTGCTGCCACTTCCAGGGACTTGGCATCTTGATCTGTACTAGTAAATCAAATACTTCCCAGAAACGCTCCTGAGCACTAAAATATGAACACCTACATTTTAAATTGTTAAACTGCTCTTGAAATGCTTTTCACTCATGCCAGCTAGCACTCTCCAAGACAATTTGCGGGCACAGTTCAGAAGTGAGAACACTGCAGGAACCATTCCAAAGAAGCAGGTGGATCTTGCCACAAATTGCTTTGAAAACTCAGGTAATTTACAGCACAGACATCAGCTGTTCTATGCAGTGGGACTCTGCGCATGAGGATGATCCTGGATACATCTTATTAATAGTCCAGACGTAGCATAAAAATCAGTTGCAGTGGCATCCTGGTGAAACCACGCCTCATCCTAGTGATGAGCCTTTTGTTACTTCACTCAAAAAACCCACCCAACACTAGAAAGCATAGCTCCCAGTGAAATAAAAAACACTTGCACCCATTTCCTTCCTTAATATTTTCCAATGTTCTTGGGTAATTTCTTGTGTTCTAAACTATCCTGAAGCTCTCTACCTCCTCAAAAGGGTGCTCTTTCCTATCTGCAAGTGATTTCCCATTAGGCCTTTTTGATAAGCTTCATCTACTTGACCATCATTTGATCTTTCAATGTACTTGCCTGATCAGTTATCCTGCTGTGGCCACACACCTTCACTCAAATTGATGTTTAGCTAGTTGGTAGATCATGGGCTTACCCTTACATTGGAAGATACAAGAAATATTCACACGCACAAAACCACAGCCAATTAAGTACCCAAGTGAGAGAGCTGATCATTTATGAAAATAGCACTGAGATAAGGATAAGAAGTTCAAAAAGTAGTTTGCAGTTCTCTGTCCTCTTCTGATTTTGGATATCTCAGCTTCTTCCATAAGAAGAGCAGGTAGAAACCTCTTTTTTGAACCTCCCTAAATGCAGTTTATGCGAAAGATAATTTTTAAAGTTTTTTTGAGTCAAACTTACGTTATCTCAATACTCTTGATGGAAAATAAATGAGACTGACAGCTTTTTGGACCATCCACTTTGGGGTTTTAAGGCATGAGGGAAGAGAATAGCCCTCTGTAAGCTAAGCATATATTAGAATGGATTTTAAATCTATTTTAACAATAATTTATCTACTTGTTATATATTATGCTATAGCACATCACAGTAAACTGCATTTTTACATGGCTGCATTACAGTTTCAGACATTTTATTACATAATCTACAATGACATTTTTCTTGCTGTATTCATTCTGCAAGAACAATGCAAAAATGACTACAACAATGCAAATGCAGTTTTCATATCATGCCTGCTTAAGATACAAGGATAATAGTATTATACAGTATTTATTAATGCTTTATCAGTCAATATGTTATGATGCACTGAATTCTTTTTGTCATGGGGCTCAATTGCTTAAATTTGACAGTCAGATGAAATTATAAGAAATAAAAGACTAAAGCTAATCAAACATAAATGTGATCCTAAAGTTTTACTGACTGCATTTAACAAATGTTATCCATTAAGGCTGGAATCTCACTGAGAGGAGAAAGGTGGCGAAGTGCTTGGAGTGAAAAAGGTATGTCCCTTTTGCTCTCAGCAGAAGCCAAAAATTTGTTTAACTCCATTTTCTTTGTATGGGTAACATTATTGTTTTAAGAAAAGTGTTACCTCTGAGTGATAACCTAGATATTTACATTTAAAACTGTATTTGAAATATAATATGTATCATATTATGATGAATGAAACATGTGTAAGTGAACCAGGACTGGTACTCTGCATGATATATAACGACCCTTTTTTTGTAAAAATTGTCTCTTGAAGGTAACTAATATTTGATCAAGCATCCTGTTCTAAAAATCATGTGTTCACATTTCACTGATAATCATGAAGTTACAAAATACCTACATTTCTACTGTTCTCTAGAAAGTTGTGCATCACTATCAGCCACACACAACTTTGATTTACATGTTTTAAATAAACTGTCATTAATTAGCAAGAACCAAACAGTTTAAGAGTAGAAGGAGCATCTTTCCTGGAACTAGTCCTATTATCTCAACAGATACTTCAAGTGGAAGCCTGGTAGATGATATCAGAATTAGTTCCTTGTAGCATCTCTTCCTTTTTTTGAAGATAATCAAGGACAAGGTGGCACAAGATAATTAGCCACAAGTATCATTAGCCCCCTGGATCATCTCCATAACTGATATCGAGCTCCTGCAGGCAGCCCTGGCTTACAGTCTGCGACTCCCAGGGAAGGTATTTCAACACAACCAAGAGGCCCTACATCAGGGAAGAAGGAGCCATGCATATGAATGACTACATATGACATGAGAACTCCTCAGTATTTCCAGCTCCTCACTGCTGGAGTAAAGCAGTTTACCATAGGGATATAAGACTGTTTCTTTGGCCCCTGTCTTCTTTTGCTTTCGTGAGTGTTTTCAAACATAAGACTGTGCAAAAAAAGCATCTATTTATTAACTCTGAAATAATTGTGGGGTTTTTTTTAAGAGAAAAATTAGTGCTTCTTACATCAATGTAAGCAAATTGGCCTGCATTTGTAATTAATAACATCTCAAGACATGGATATGGAAGAGCTGAGTTTTGCCACCAGTTTTATACCCCACTTTTACTATCGTGCGGATGTCAATCCCTGTTTTGAAACCACACACCTAGCGGCAAGTTTACAATTCCCTACATATCTCAACAAAAGGTTGTAATTCTCAAAGGGGGGAAATAGTTCCGTACTTTGAAAATAACCCATTAATACAAAATCAAGAGTTTAACTTTACACAACAAAGTTTAAAACTTTAATATCCATAATCCATTGTCTCAGTTTTTCCACCTTTGTAAGTAAAACCACGGAGTTTTTTAGAAAGTGTTTTATTTTCTTGGATAAGAAGATCTGCACCTGCTATGTATTCTTATTTACTACTACTAAAAAGGTAGCCTTTTTTTAATTTTACAAGGCAAGTCTTTACAAGTAACGTGAAAGACTATTTTTCATTTGGCATCTTATTTCTAAGCAGGACACCATTATTAACAAGAGCAATTTATAGATATTATAGGTAATTTTACTACAAAAAAATTCGGAATGCATACAATTATTTTAGGACAGAATTTTACAAATATTGATGACAAATAATTAGGCTCCTTATTTTGTGCATCCAGTTTCCATTCAAGTGATGCATATAAAAATGTGTTGTTAATACTGATGTAAAACCATGGATCTTGTCAATACTTACCAGAGCTTAAAAAACTAGAGAACGCTGTTGTTACAATAAAGGGTATGGCACACACACACCATTTCCCTACGTTGACTTTAATGCTTTAATACTACTACATCTTACCAGTAGGCAGCACTGTTACATCTTTTTAGACGTTAGCAATGTTAATGACATACAGTGCCATCTGCAACTTTCTACATAATATCTGACCTTTACTTCCATTCAACCCTCATTATTTTTTCTTCACGCAGTGTTTCTATCTCCCAGATTTTATTTCATAAAAGAAAATAAGAAGAAAATCAAAATGCTGGAATATTTTTTAGCACATCAAAAATGGGAAATGGAAACTGGAATAGTATACTGGATTGCATTAATCAATTACCATAGCTGTCACTGTTTAAAACATGGCAATATCTATATCAAATGATAAATTACCTTAGGCAAATATCTCAGTAACGGAAATGATTCATTTCAGTATTGATTAAATCATTTAGACCTTTAAGATCTTAAGAGAACAAACTGATAGAATAAACAATGGTCCTGGTCCAGCAAACCCTTGTTCAAATGAAGAGTACATGAGTCTTCAGTTATGACAGTCGAATCTTAAATTGGACTTTCTTCTCAAGAAGGATTTAAAGTGTAAAATACTGGGAAAATGAATGTTATAAGCCAAATAACCTTTTCTTACTGCTTTTTTGAAAATGGCCAAGCCTAAATATACAAACCTGTACGGTGTCTTCATAACTGATCATTTTCAGTTTTTCCATTTCACAGAGTTTGTATCATCAACTAATTAGTCCCTCATCTTGTATTTGCAAGAAATTAAAATTCAATACTGAGTTCAATAGGATTTTTAGATGTACAAGGAAGGAAGAATTTTGTGCCGAATTTATGTGTACCCAGCTGCAAAGGTTACTGACAGGTGTTAATAAGTATATTGGCGAAGTACAGATAACGAATACTTACATTAGAATATTTATCTATTTTATATATATTTTTATGTGTAGAAACACACATATTTATATGACTAAAATTTAAAATAAACCACATTCTCTTAGTTAATTGGTAAACAAGATATACTACTTTAAACACCTTAGCAGTGTCAAAGATTTTTTCCACTTTCTGTCCTACTTTCACACCAAAATTACAATTTCATATTTCATAAAAAGGCACTGAAACGTAAAATGGGCCAACATCAAAATATAACAAGGAAGCAAAGATAAATTAGAGGAATTCTTTGGTTCTTTCACTAACTAATCAGATATATACAGAAAAGGACCTTTTAAGTTTAATGATACCTGCTCATTAAATGATGCTAAACACTAAAATACCACGAACAGCAGGGAATTTCAGTTTACATTAGAGAAAAAAATAAAAGGGTAAAAATGACTGAAGTTGGCCAGTTCAAGCTGATAGGGCACTTCAAATGAATAACAGAAGAATAAAAGAGACACTCTAGGTTAAATTAGGTTCTCCTATGCCTCTTCTTGAAAGTGCTTAACTTCACAAATTTTATTTGAATTAACTAACCTGCCAAAATCAAAGACTTGAATAGGGGTAAAGTTAAACAAGCAACTATACTTCACAGTAAGTTTACCCATTAAACAGCAGATAAAACCTCTGCATAAGAAAAGATGGGAGAAACAGTTTTAGAACATGCATTTTTCCCTTCTCTAGTCAGGAAAATGTCATCCCTGTCATACTTTTGAAGTAAAGCTCTACTTCAGAACAAAATTATTCAGATATGGAACTTAATTCCTCTACCAATTTGTTTGTAAGAATCCTGTTTTCTAATCTCAGCACAGTTGCACAGTTTTCTTTCTCACCATTTGAAATATAAAGTATTTGAATATTACGATTTTAGTATGACATTAAAGATACTAAACAATTATAGTGTATTACCTGACTAATAACTTTAGCAAATACACTGCAAAGCATTTAAGGGAAAATATGCTATTTGAAGAAATCAACAAAGCTGAAGGAAAAGAAACAAAGGCTGTAAATAAAAATGTGTCTTCCGATCTTCCTCAAAGTACATGCTATACTCTCTGTTGATTTTGTTTGAAGGTGATTACTTTAATCATTAAGAATAAAAAATACTTCCATTCTGTTTCTTGGGTTTTCTCCTCCTGCACAGGCAGCTTTAACACAGTAGTAAAAATACATATTTCACATATTTACAATCTGTTCCTCACACTTCTAACAAATTTTCTTTCTGCTCTTAAATGAAAAAAAAAAAAAAAAAAAAAGAAAAAACCAAAACTCACTTTATTAAGCAAGCAAACTTTTCCTAACAGAGAAGTTTTAACTGCAAAAACTCCAGTCCTGAAAAGGGATCCTTGTAGGCTGCACAACCTGCTTGAAAGACTCAGCTATAAGATCAGCCCACTCACTGACTAGTATTTGGGGTTTATTTTTTAGTACATAAAATGCTTCTAGATCATGTTAACTATTTCTAGCTAGTATCTTAGCAATTTCAGAGAGAGATTAAGTGAGAGAAAGCAGAGAAAGGAGAAAAAATATATTTGGGTGTGTACAGGTAGCAAACAACTCTCTCCCTCTGGGTCTTTCTCAGGCAAAGGAAGTGTCTCTGTTCCTTAACGTCCCTTCCAGAAACCCCCCACCTTCATGGACTAATGTTCAGCCTGAGGATGCAACATTGCATTGGGACACAAGAGCCATGATGTTGGTCACTGACAGAAAAAAAACCTGGATTTGGTTTTCAGAGATGATTAGCAGTCATGGTGGCCAAGCATGACCCATTCATCTCACAGATGTAAACGTTAACCCACAAGACTCGGGTAATGGCTGTCTACCTCACTGAGGGACTGCATGATTATTCTCATGGCTTTGAAACACTCCAAATGCTGTTAAGTATGGCAGGAATGCAAACAAATATGACCCCAAAGTAAGAGGTGCTGACATAATTGTTCTCTTTGGTCACTGACTGACAGTAGACCCTTCAGATAGCCACCTCCAAGGGGATGAACCCATGCCTCCATCTAGATAAGTTTGATCACCTTTAAACTTTATGCTCAAAACCAAAGCTGTTTTATCAAAATAGCACTACATAAAGGTGCTGAGTGATGGGTGCTGCATCAACCTTAGAATAAACACTAGATTGCTTTACTATGCCACAGACAGAACTGGCAAGATGCCAAAGAGCATCACCCATCTGTGAGGAATCTGAACAACTGAAAAAAGGCACAGTAGCAGTTGTAGAGTAACTGTGTATCCATACATATATATATTTATATGTATATATAGTGGTGGACTAAAACATGAGAAATATTTTTGCTCTAGTAAAGTTGCCATAAAAATACAAGACACATTAGGGATGGGGCTGAGATAAAGTAAATAAATATCCTTCCTTATAAATAAATATAGTTCATTTCCTGTGAAAGAGCCAGGGAAATCTCTTGGCCCTTGCAACCAATCTAACAGCATCGATCAAGGAACAGTCTTGTGTGTGCTCAGAAGTACATAAAGGCCCTCCTACAGTTCAATGCAGACAACTAAGCTCACTGTAGCATAAAGAACACTGAGTTACATTTCCCATGCCTTAGCAATGCAGTCTGAGCTAACAAGGACATGATGGCTCAGATACAACTTTTTATTCACACCTGCACTGGTTTAACTCAAGTGAGTACACCCAAGCATCTCCTATTTGTGTGAAACTCAGCAGTGAAGAACTTCTTCAGAGATACTTCTCCCAGTCAGAATACCAGCAGTATGCATCAGAAAAAAAGCACTGGCTGCACTCTGTTTTTTCTGTCCATACCACAGGTAACGCTGGAGAGTATTTCATGCTAAAGACTTAAGCAGAGCATGAAAAAAATGAAATAGCCTTACCAGTCTCATTAAACTGAAAATTATATATCGTCTCAGAATAAAATTTAGAAGGTGAATGTGGACTCTCATTCAACGAGAGGGAAGGAACTGATTTGATCTTTTTGCGGTCACCAATATGATGAAGAAAACAACATCTTAATTAAGAAATATAAAGGTATGGGAAATACAGGAAATGAGGATCTAGAGAAAAAGTTGTCTCTGCTTGTTAGAAAAACTTGCAAGAGATTAGTTAAAATTAGTCTCAAGACTAAAAAGTCATCTGTAAAGCTGCATTGATAACTATGTAACTACAACATCAGATACACTGACTGAACAGCTTATTCATTCTATTAGTAACGATGGATAAGAGAAAACAGGATGTTACTATCTTCATTCTCATCATTATTTGTACTACAAGTGGCTGGAAGCATCAGCTGAGAGGCCCCACTAATATAGACACTCTATGAACCACAGCAAGAGACTCCACCACCAAAGAACTCAGTCTGATGAAACCTGCAGAATAATTTAGACAAATTTCAACCTTTCCCTTTCATACTTAATTCTAATTATTTTTGCAGCATTTCTTGCAACAAATATTTTCTTATCTACAATTATTAACTAATTCTCCTTCTATTCTTAAATCATATTAAGTCATATAATTTCTTTTCACCTGCAAAATTCTCTCCTTTGGCATAGAAGAAGAGTTGGCAGATCTTGGGCTGTTCAGCTCAAAAGGTCAAGAAGTTCTAAACTAAAAATGCACCCCGTGTGTTCGATTTACAAATGCAGGATCCATCATATGTCTAAGTCTATCTGGTCTCCTGCTTTTTTTCCAAGAGGCAACAGAATCTTGAGCCCTGAATATCGCCTGCCTCCCTGACTGCTTCCCTCTGTGATTGTTTTGGGAATGTAACTGTGTGTTTTCCACAGAGTGGAACAGAAATGCCCAGGGAAACACTGCTTACCCGTTTGGGGATTGGAGAGGAGGGATAGATACATCTTAAAGAAGAAGTCCCAGTATAGCCAGAACTGATTCACAGAAGGTAAGGCTGGATACATCTGATGTATTCTGAAGGAATGTTACTCTCAAAAAAATCCTATGTGCTTGGTTTACAGTTACTGTTAGAGTACTGACACATGCCACTGCATTACATTGCACAAATATTTATACAAGATTTTAATTAGACCCTTCAGCTGAATATTCCATGACATTCAAGCTCTAACTGATGTCATATAATAGAATGCAGAGATAGGAAAAATTTCTCCTGACCATTGATCCAGTTGATGCTACTTAAAAGCCAATATGCTCTTTCAAAAAATGATGTATCAAATATTCTAACTATTACTGTACTTTGTCAAAAGCTGAGAAGTGCCTGGAGATGCAAGAATAAATGCACAGATATTAAAACCCGGGGGGCGGATTACCTGCTACCCTGGAAAATAATACGCAAAACCACCTGCCTGCCCAGGAACATCCAACTATTTTAACTGAGTCATGAGAGCAATGGCTGCCCTTTAGAGCACACCAAGTTACACAGTTCTAAACCAGACACACGTCAGATTGTGTGCAGTCTATAGTACAAAAGTGAGAAATTCTATCTCAGGTTAACCTTTAGTATTTCTATTACTTTACCTCATTACCTCCGTCTTATCTCCTATTTAGAGTTTTGTTTATACATATCAAATTGTTTGTTGATCCTAAATTCATTTTCTTTTCTCTTACACTGCCTGCATTCTCTTTAATGTCATTCTCCCCTTTTGTCCAGTTTTCTCACTCCACTTTTTCCTTAGTCTCATCTTTTATCCAGTTATTTCTTTACTATGAAAAAAGCCCTTTGAATTAATTCTGAAGAACACATTAATATAAGTGATTCTTTCACATTCATTTCTAGTTCCCTTCTTTCTTCCCTCTTATCTCCCCCTTCCTTCCCATCTGAGTCATTCATTCCAGAGTTTCTATTCCTTTTAGTCCCTTCTAGCCTTACTTACTGTCTTTTTTAAAGTTGTGAAAAAGCAAAAACTAACACGTAACAGGTGTAACTGAGTAAGCCTGCATCTAGCACCTTAACACGTATCTCAGAGAATGCAATCTGAATGGCATTTGGCCCATCTTGAAGGACAGTGTGGTATTCAGTTGATTAAAACAAACACGTCCTCTTTTTTGACCAAATTAATACCCATTATATTGGTAAAAGCCCTCTTTGCTAACACAGTTTGACAGACAGTGCTTTCTTCTTTTGAAAAAATGTATAAGCTTCTGCTATTAACTTATTTACAAATTAACCTGTATTAGTGGTCACAGTTCTTAGATATGTCCCCAGAATATATTCCTTTAATAGGTCAATTATTTATTGAACTATCCATGACTTTGTGAACAGGAACTCCTTTTTTTGGGGGGAAATACCAAAGTATACTAAGTATGTCAAACTTCTACTGACTGTGGAACAACCCCTACATAGCATCAGACTTAAAGATTCCATACAATGTCAACAGAACATGGTGTTGGTAACACCAAGGCTGTCGGCTCAGTCCCTGTATGGGACATTCACTTAAGAGCTGGACTCGATCCTTGTGGGTCCCTTCCAACTCAGAATATTCTGTGAATCTGTGATTGAGATTATAAATTACAAAATTATTTACACCTGAATGCAATCACATTGTGCTAGGTGCTTTCCAAACAGTGGAGAAATAACGCGGCTAGCATGTAATTCCAGATAAATGAAGTCATGTTTCATAATTCGCAAACAGGGAAGAGTGGAACCTGCCTTCTTTAGAAATGACATTGACAAAAGTGAGAAACCACCATTCCAGAAAAATGTATTTGTATCACGACCCCAAAATTATTCTTGCCCAACACTAAAATGTAGAGGATATATATTAAAAGACTAAAATAAAGAGTTTTTTTAAAACAGATTGGCCATATGTTAGATATGTTAACAATACTGAGTCATACTCATGCTTCCTCTCACTCTCCTTACCATTATTTATTTGCTTTCTGCACAGGTTCTGAAAAAACTTCAACTGCTTACAATCCACATTTTTTTGTAATAGGAAGAGGCAAATAAAATCTTACAAAATCAAAAAGAAACAGGAAACGTCTCCCTTTTTCTTACTGTATATGGCAATGTATTGAAGCTGGCCATTGAGATTAAGAACACACGTGATCACGTCAATTCCTTTAGATGGGAGAGAAAGGTCAGGAACCTATCTAAGAAAAAGTCTAGATGAGGTGATATAGAAGCTTCCTTTATGCTGCTTTTAAAGAACTTCATCAGAAAGTGGTATTTGACCCTACCAAAGGTAAGCAGAGTCCAGAGACTGTCTTTAAAACTTAGTATTTCTCAGCAATTGCCTAAAAATTCAATCTGAGATTGTACCACTTTCCATTACAACTAGAACAAAAAAAGACATTGTTCCTTAACATTTCTTCACTTTATCACAATAAAAATTGATGTCCAAGTTGCATCTTTTTGATCTATTTTTCATAGATTAACCTTAGCTATGCATCATGGAGAAATGCCTTTGACATGTTTTGTCAGTTTTACAATAACTAATTTAGATTTAAAATACACTTATATACCAGGAAAAAAATGTCTTTATTATTTGGACTTAGTATTTTCAAACAGAAGTACAAAAGGGGGATTTAGCTTCACATTAAAATGTTTAAATTTAGGTCCTAACATGTATGTTTAGTTTCTAATGATTCATTACAATCAAGAAGAATCCGTGCTTTCTTCTACAATCTGTACAGTCCATAGAGTCTAGAGAGAAATAAACCCATTCACAAGGGTTCTTAGCTGCCTAAATTTTAACTGTTGTTATTTTAGATGATCTAGGATATCATGCCCACTTTTTAGCTGCCAGCTCAGGAGGACAAAGGTCTCCCATTGGATCTGCTAACCCTCTGTGGATATCTCAGGTATCTAAAGGCATCTCTAGTAACACTAGAAACGTTTGTTTAGGCAAATTAAATCCCACTCTTGACACCTATCTAAGGGCAAGCAGAATCCAGTTGTCCTGATTCAAGTGGGAGCTACACTCACTACAAATCGAAACTTTGCCACCTACTGCAAGAGCAGACACCTATGACTGGGCTTCAGTCTGAGCTCTAAACCTTATTCAAGATGCATTCAGGGTTGTCAGCTGGACAACATGACTAAACAAGAATTTAAAATGGTATGCATTGAAAATACAAAGAAGCTGTTCTGTTTATGTCTGACAGGGACACATATGGAAGCTGCTCCAATGAACCTTTTTTGTAGAAAAGTGACATCATCTTAAATTTCTTTTTAACAAGAGTTAATATAATTAGATTTCAAGAAGTCACTATCCAGATCACTTATACCTAAAACAGTGAAGTTGATTTCAATTTTTCCTCATGTGAAAACCTGTAACTAGTTTTTCTTGTTTTCCCTATTTAAATACATTTTCATAGAGTTAAACATATTTTTTAAGAAAGGGGAACTTAGATTTGTATGTTACTGTATTAGTCCAGTTTTGTAAGAGAAGATCAATACAATCATTTTGCCTGTCAGTCAATGATAAATGTCTTCTAGGCCACTCCAAATGTGACATGAGCTTCCACCAACTGAAGTTGCTCCAAGTTCAATGAAAAAAGAAGACACAGGCATTGTTAATGTACCTACCAAAATGGAGGCTGTGTTACAATTGCTGTCCCACACAGACATCAGATTTCATGTGGATTCCATTGATAACATGAATGTGGACTGCTTGGGTTTTTTTAATACGTAAGACTAGTTTCTATACCTTAGAATACCAAAATTTCTATAAACATATTAAAATTCAGCTGCCAGAATTAGAACAATAAATGAATACTAAGGACTTATTAGCAAAACAAATTGATTTTTTACCTCCTGTTAAAATTGAAAAAGCTACAAAGAATATCTGAAATGCATTTCAGTGAATTTGAGTTTCATCTTGAAAACTTTACCTAAAAGCAGCAAAGACGGGAGACAATCAGATATTCAGTACTGCCGTGTTTTTTGAGCGGTGTTATATACTGGCAGAGCCCCGCTGCAGAGATTTTTCTATGTTAACAAGGTTTTTCTTGAGCACCCATTTTTTCCTAAAGCTTCTCTGTTGTGGGTAATGTATGTCTTTGATACTGCAAGCACTGTTTGTCAACTGTAAGGGGCTCACCAGGGTTGATGCAGGACTGTAGAAAAGACACGAGGTCTCTCTTTGCCTGAATTATAACATCCCTCACCCTAAGGAAAACCTATGAGGTAACATCTTTTCCTTATCTTCTATGACTCTACTTGCATCAGGACAGGAAATTACAGAAGGGGGAAGTAAGAGGGAAAGCATCTTACCTTAATCCAAGTCAGGAAAAGCAGTTGTACTGATATTATAAAACAGAGGAGGGGAAGGGAAATCACCACTGGTTCAGAGGTACTTTTGGAGTAACTACTACTGGTTTTTTTCCCTACCAAAGCAGCTGGTAGAAATCTTCATAAACCAGTGAAGTATATGGCAAATTGGGAATACCAGACATGACAGGAACAGCCGTAACTCCATTCATGTCAACAGTGTTTATAGGGACAGAAGCTCTTTACCCAGTCAGAAGAAATAAGGCTAGTGCAGATCTGAAGAAGAAATAAAGCCTCAAGAAAAAAAGGTACTGCTCTGCAACACAGAGTAATGCATATCCCTTATTCACAGTAGATTAGCACAAAATAACATACAAAATACTAACTTTTGTAACTGCATTGAGTCCAATGAATCAATGGTAAGGAATTGAGTAAAAGTAGCCACAAATACCTTGTAAGCTACACACATATTGCAGAATACTTAGAGATTACTTACCTAATAAAATTCAAAAGCAGCTAGAAACTCAAGGTGGTGATCAAACTGATTTTACAATGGATTTTGTTCTTTTTCTTAGCAGATGACAAAGATACCAGAAATCTTGGATTAAAATATATGATTTAGGATCTCAGGAGAATGCAGACAATAGGACTGCACTGTGGGAAAACCAGGCAGAAATGCAATAATGTTGGTCAGCATTACACTGCTCTGGGTGTTCAGAGAAACCTACTGTCTACAGGAGGGACTTTGAGAATGACAAAGGGGAACAAGGAAGAGAGGGAGAAGAAATCTGAGGTGGAAGATAGGGGCACATAATTACCATCTCTTTCATATGACTACACTCACCAAGTGACCACACAACACTTATTCCCAGCTATATCTTTGCAGCAATTACTATTCGTTACCTTTTATTTTGGAAGGTGTTTTGAGAACCTGAACTTCTAGAATAATCCCTCACTTATCAATGTTTGGAGTAACTTCAGTAAATCCAAGACTGAATCCAAATGTTTGGTTACTAGTTGCCTTCCTTGAAAGAAATACTATCCAAAGTCAAACACCTAGAACAGAAAATAAAAATCTTTTTAGACAGAATGTAAAAAGGAAGAACATGGAAGAGTTTTGAATTTGGTCACTGCTCACCACATATTTGAATAAAATAGTCAAAACTATTGGAACTAGAGAGCCAAAATAAAGCCGAGGAAAAGACAGAAATACAGTTCTACAAAACCCATGTATTCACTGCAAATTTAAAAAAAAAGAAGAGAAACCCAAATAAATCACAAGTGTAGGAAAGAGCAGTCTTAAGAGCCTGCAAGTGAGGTTTTTTTTAGAAACCCTGAGAGGTAACAATATTTTAGTCATGCTACAGCATCTAGGCTATTCTGCTTTGGAATGGTGGGATGTAGGAGAAACAGGGATAGCTTGAAGGTGGAGCAGTCTCACCAGAGGCTGAGAGCCATGACTGATGTTCCCCCTTAAGAAACTGACATTCAAAGGACAGCTCAAAATATTCTTTCTGTGCAGGCTAGAGTGAGCACTAAATGCTTTATTTATCTCCTCTATCCCAAATAAAATTTGAGATTACACCTGTGAAACAGGACACATTTAAAAAGGTAAGGTGGGTAAGTTGATTAGCTAATTAACCAAGCTCTTATATACAACCCATAGGGAGCATCTCAAATGCATAGGACATCTTTTGTTATTAAGAAAAAATAGGACAAGGATGATTTATCATTAAAATATATTTCACTAATTATACCACCTGGAGTTCCTTCCACAAAACAAACTTTTAATTAGAAACTTTGGGTTTACAGAAAATGTTTGCTATAAAATTTTGATTGTTTATTAGAAGTAGAATGTGGAAAGTTCCCTGCACAGTAAGGGCACATCTGTACCACTTCAGAGGGTGCACTTTGTCTTCTTAAAGGGCTCAGGAATATCTTCAGAAAGCACTGGCATTCATTTTTTGTATCCTTTTTAAGAACAGGTGAAGTTTGTTTTTTCATGGTAGAAGAGCTCTACTAATTGTAGACAAATTATTTCCTCTTTAAGGAGGTAGTAAAACCTGTTAAGAAATTCAATATGAGCCAACCTGAGAAGTTGAAAACTCAAGTCCCATACAGGCCCTTTGTATTACTTGAGTCCTCCAAAGTAGTTGCTTTCTTCCCGTAAGTATCAGTCGCCTCATTCTCCGTATCTGTAGAAACTCAGCTCATACACTGCACTGCTCTATGTGTTGCAAAGCACAGCCTTGCCTGGCCCTAGAGCTTAGCTACATCTGTCATGTATAAAATCACTTAAATTGCTTATAGAATGTCTTAAGGAACCAGCAGAAAAGTACTGCTTTTAAGATACGCTGAGGAAAACAGCACAGGCACATGGGAGCATTTTTGATTCCCATCTTCATGCTCTTAAAATAACATTTCATTTCTTTCTTTTACTGCATGAATATCCTTTTCAAAATAGTATTAGTTGACTTTTTTTTTCTGAATAGTTTTTTTGCCCTGAATATTTGTCTTAAATAGGGAGTTATGAGAAAGTCACTGGACAGCCAAGGGAAAGCTGCGTGACTCTCTATATGTGTTATCAAAGGGACAAATCCCTATTTCACATATTCCCTAACTTAGTCCTTGTACAAGGGAAGAACCATGAGGTCCCATCACTGGAGCTGGCAAAAGAAAGCAAACAGCAGTCCTCCAAAACCACGAGTGATCAAGGAAAGAACAATGACCTGCATTTATTGCCGGGTAGTGCTCCCAGTTGAGTTAATAAAGTTGTGCCCTAATTAAACTGAGCACTTCACATCTTGTTTTTCTTCTTGCATGGCTGGGACAATTAAGCATCCTTTGATGTAGAGTGCTCTGAGGAAATCTCCCAATTACTTTATGAGCGATTTTTGTCATAAAGCCTGAGAGAATTTATTGAAACCACCTACAGTGGAATGAGGCCAAAACCAATCAACACTGGATGACCAGACTTAGGGCTAAGGACTTTAAACTAGAGGTCACTAAGACCACAAGCAACACATCACACAAGAGAAATTTAACCTCTGGAAGTGCTGTTTGAGTACAGTAAGCTGAACGAAATTCTGTGAAATTACTCTACTGAGCAGAAATTACTCACTACTTGAACAGAAAGTGTTGACAATCCCTGATTACTATGTACTGGAGGTTTTATTATACTCTGACTGAAAACTACATTAAAGTACATGTAGCTGCCCTGCTTAGTAAAGTTGGAAAAGGCATTTTGTTACTTTTTACCAAATATAAGCAAAAATATTACTAATTTCACATATTAGATATTTGAAATAGTAGTTTATTATCCTAAACTCAAAGCGTTAGGGACAGAGAACAGTAGGGATTATCTCCCCCTTCAAACCTACTGTTTTCATAGGTAGATTTTCCTCTATAAACTGATCCATTTTCACCTTAAAACTATTCAGATTAACTAATATACCTGAAAAATTAAGAATACTGAAGAAATAGTCTTAAAAACTAATATGTACATATATTCCAAATAGATATATTTAAATCTTAAACTCTATTATTATAAGCATCATACAGTATTTCATTAATTGGCACATGCAAATTCATCTGAGTTTAGGTGGACCATAAATACAAAAGTAATTTTTAGATGACAGAATAGGGAAATAGTAATTTAAAAAATCAGCCACACCAGTTACAGTGCCTTCCACCTCTAGGAAAAGTATCACTTTCATGTTGTGCTAATGTCTAAAAAATATTAGGTCCACTCTATTGTATCCATTTAGTGTCCACTTGTGGTGACAAAAAACTACTCACAGCCTAAAGAAAACAGTTGTGCAGTTGGTACACCAAAAATATACTTTCTTTTTAGCATAAGGAAAGTATAGTATTTTCAATTTTCATTTTTGATTATTTATTTTGTGCATGGGGTAAAATTTGTTTTACCAAATTTGACTGTCTCTATAAATCAGCTCTCTGTCAATAAGTCTTTTTTAATTAAAATGTGAATTAAGTTTTAATGATATTGTTATTATTCACTTAACTAACACAAACTGGGCAGAAAATATATAAATAATAATAAACCAGCACAAAATTCCCTACAAGGCAATTCATCATTAGTACAATTAGCTCTAAAATGCATCACAGGCAAGTAAAAAAAACTTCAATTATTTTGCCTTACAGTATAATAATGAGTCTTAACTAGGGAAAAAAGATACAATAATTTAGTAATGTTAAGATCTACCCACTGGAAAACATCACTTCTGCTGCTGAAATATTTTAAGACATATATTCCATTCAACTCCCCAAACAAATAGCAGACTGTACTTCAAATGCATTGCAAGACTATTAGGTAATCTTTTTCTTTGTTTAGATTCAGTAGGGTTCAGTGACAAACATTCATCTTTTCTTTCTATAAAAGTTCCTGTTCTTTTTCTTAGCCTTAGTTTTTAGTACCATACTCACAATTTACTTCACCATTGATTAGCCTCACACAATAAACTTCAAACAAACTGCAAAAATGATCATTTAACTATTTTAAAATTATTAATTACTTGTTCAATGTTTAGATCACAGCGGAAAGAGGAGTTATATCTGTAGGTAGGCTAACAGAATCAGACACAGAGCTTCTGAAATAAACCAATACCAGCTGCTCCCATGCCTCATTACTCGGCAGTAGCTGCTCGCCTGAAATATTGTACGTTGCAGAATCGTTGGCTTTCAAAAGCCACACAGACTTTAGAGAGGATGTAGCTGTACAAAACAGACAGACACTTCCCCCAGACAGAAAAAAAAAGAAAAAATGAAAGAAAAAGTCCTATACTTCAGAGTATATGTGCAACTATTTTCCATTCTTAGGCACATATATTTTCCACCACCATGTATTTTAGTTATTTTAACAGGTGAAAGCAATTAGATTTTAAAATTATTACATTGTCAGTGGTCCCACTTCTAAAAGAATAATTTAAAAATTCTAAACTAATGAAATATCTTTTTGATTAGTAACACATAGTTTGTGCTTAGAGAAGATTTTGAAGTAGGAATTAGTATCATAATCAGTGTCTGATCATTTAGCTCACTAAGAGAGGACATATTAATGGGAGAAAAAAATTGGCTACAGATATATATCATGCAGTCAAAACTGCTATCCACATGTAGCATTTTGTATGACTATAAACACACTGTTCAAAACCAGAACTTCTATAAAATAATCACTTTCCAAAATCCTTATTAAATTAGTTGAGCTTGCTGTATTCTGCAAAAATTAGATTGCAATGCTAAAACTCTCAGTAAAAGGTACTGTCAGACCCTCATCATCTCCAACAGTCATTAAGAAAGCCTAAAGAGATTCACCTTCTTGAAACACAGAAGTAATTTTAATGTAAAAGTTTACACAATTAAAATTACAGAGGTTTAATTTCCAACAAGCCCCAAAGAATTCAATCTTCCATGGCTCTCAGGACTCATCTTCAACACAGAGGGTTCGTTTTAAACATTTATGTAATACATTTGGTAATAGAATTAAAAACTTGAGTATGTTTGAAAGAACATTTATATTCTAACAGGAATCAATTGTGTACTTCTAATTTGCCTACTCTGAAGATAACATTTTGATATACACAAATTAATTAGGCAGAAAAATCAAGGCAGACTTCTGCTTTATTGAAAAAAAATATTAAACACAGTGTTCCATAGGTACTATGGAGTATCATTTAGAGGTGGTATGTCACAATATCATTCTTAATTTTAAAATACTAAAATAATGAAAAGCGAGTTCTGTGCTGGTACATGTTTCAGAACAGCATTGTCCTTTTATATCAACCATTAAGTGTTTTTTCTAGTATTTCATATCTCTGAAACTGTCATCTGTATAATAAAATAAATTCGACTCACCGTTTTCAGTCTAATAAGTGCTTACTGGGTATTATTTGCCTTACTCTCAAGTGGAAAATTATGGAAATGATTATATGAAATCTAAAACGTAAGCAGTAACTTGCAGTAAGCATGTTAAGTAAGGCAATATCTCATAAATTCATCAGATAAATTGTTACATGTTTAGAGATTTTCTTGCCTTTTCAGTGGAATGATATGGTCAGCATTATACCTTAGAAGACCAATCATCCAATTTTAAATCACTTCAATTTAAAAATTCGCTAATAAATAAAACACGGAAATCTGAGCTGAAAAAAACCTCCTGAATATTTAATTTAAAATATAATATTCAGCTGCTTTAAAGAAAAAAAACACTGTTTTCAGTAAAATGAGGCTTCTCTTTCTCTCTATTTGCCAGATTTTAAATAAATTGTACTCAATATTCTGGATTGCCTTTGACAAAAAATACCTACAAAAATTATCATGAAATAATAGAGGAAAAAAGGTGTCTTGGGTCAGAGAGGTGGAGCAGCATCCAGACAGTGCAAATCTGGACCACAAGTGATTTCCTCACTGTTGGACACTCATCTTATGAAGCAATCAGGCATAATTTGCTCCACCTCTAGCAGAATTACAGCATAGCCAAGCTAAGGAGCCTGGCAATAAATCAGTTCAAAATTCAACATTTACAGTGATATCCCTTATACTAATGACACATCCATGTCTGAAGGCCATAAATTCCTTACCAAGTAAACACAGAGAATGAGAAAGTGTAATTCTTTTGGCATTGCTGTGCCATGGCACTTAAAAAACAGCTGAAAGTATAACTACATTCCCAAAACATAATGTTTACTAACAAAACCCGAGCTACTGTCAACAGAATTTTGGTTAAATCAGAGCTTTTTCTGCCATTGCTTCACTGAATCTCAGGAGCCCCCACCCCCATATTTTTAGGGCAATATCTGTAGGCTACGGATCAGCAAAGATAGCATGTAAACGTTGGATGTGTTCATTAACACAGTGTGAACACTTAATATTTGATTTCTAAGCACAAAACTAAGGTCCATCAGTAATGCTACAAGTGCAGCCTCAGCCATACACCAGCCAGATCCCTGAAGTGAAAGTTTTTAGCAAAGAAGTGTACTGGGTTTGTATGGCAAGGTTTTGGTAGCAGGGGGCTACAGGTGTGGCTTCTGGAAGAAAATGCTAGAAGCCGCACCTACATCTAATGGAGCCAAAACAGCCAGCTCCGGGACAGACCCGCTGCTGGCCAAGGCATCACCAGCTGTGGAAGTGCCTCTGGGAGAAGGTACTCAAAAAAGGGGAAAAGTTGCTGCACAACAGCAACGGCAGCCAGAGAGAGGAGTGAGAACATGTGAGAGGAACATCTGTGCAGACACCCAGGTCAGTGAAGAAGGAGGGAGAGGAGGTGCTAAAGGAGTCAAAACAGAGATCCACCTGCAGCCCATGGAGAACCCCATGCTGGAGCAGGTGGATTCTTGAAGAATGCTGTGACCCCACAGGAAGCCCACACTGGAGCAGGTTCCTGGCATGACGTGAGGCCCAATGGACAGAGAAGCCCAGGCTGGAGCAGGTTTTCTGGCAGGCCTTGTGAGCCCATGGGGGACCCCTGCTGAAGCAGTTTGTTCCTGAGGGTCTGCACCCCGTGGAAGAGACCCATGCTGGAGTAGATCATGAGGCACTGCAGCCCATGGAAAGGACTCAACATCAGAGAAGTTCATGGAGCTCTGTCTCCCATGGGATGGATCTCACAGTGGAGCATAGGGAGAGCATGAAGAATTCTCTCTCTGAGGAGGAAGGAGCAACAGAGACAACGTGTGATGAATGACTGCAGCCCCCGCTCCCCATCCCCCTGTACTGCTGGCAGAAAAGAGGCAGAGGATTTGGAAGTACAGTTAAACCCAGAAAGAAATGGGGGTAGAGGGATGGTGCTTTAAGATTTAGGTTGTTGGAGTCTTTTTCATTGTCTTACTCTGATTTTGATTAAAAATAAATTAAATTAATTTTCTTGTTTTGTTCATTATGGTAATTGGTGAGTGATCTCTCCCTGCCCTTATCCCAACCCTTGAGTCTTTCATTATCTTTTTCTCTGCCCTGTACAACTGATGAGGGGAGTGATAACATGGTGAGCACCTGGTGTCCACTCAGGATCAACACGCCACAAAAAGGCATATAAATAAGAGGAAACCCGAAAGGTGTTAATAAAAATCCACAACCAGTAGGGCTTCAGAAAACAACAGCCAATTCTTTAAATGTAATTGAGAACGAATAAGCATTTAGCAAATCTCATTTTGGGAGAAAGGAAGACATTTTATTAAAAGCCAGAGAGACCATTTATACCCCAGAAGTATAAAAGCCAATGGGGAGCAATTAATGCAAAAGGAATCCACTGAAACATTAATGCTGGGTTTTAACAAATCTAGGGATACTCTACAAGATCAAGAGAACTGCAAAATCTTAATGTTGTGTTCCTTGTTTATGAAGATCAAACCTGAGAAACTACAGGTTGGCTGACATCAAGCTGGTGTAAATTCTAGAAAGGTTGATGAGTAAATAATTAAGAAATGGTAGTATAATTCATTCACTTGTAAGTCTTGTCAACTAAACTTGATACCATTTTTTATGCTACAACAAGTTTGGCTAATAACATTAACTTGCATTGTCATAGTACACTTAGATTGCCATAAGATTTAATCTTGCATGACATTTTCAAGCACCATACAAAATCAATACTCTACATTACATGGATTAAAATTGTTTAAATACACAGATCTTGAAAACTCTAAGTGGAAAATTGTCAGACAATGTAGGTTCTCTGAAAAACTTTTATTGTCCCAAATTTATTACTTCCATTGTAAATCAGAGATTAATTTTTTCAGATGACCTCAGCCTTGATACAATGGGAAATATCAATCAAACAGATGGGCCCATCTTTCTCGGTATAACTCATCTGAGCCTCACACAGCTAAAATGTACCTCTCAAATTGATATATTAAAACTATAATCCAGTTAATTTATATAACAAAGGGTTAAGAGATAACTTGCTAACCAACTGTAAGTATCTATAAGGCATGAGATACTTTAGAGTAGACAGCTGTTTAATTTAGCTGAAAAAAGCATTTAGGAATCCACTGGTAGAAACCTGTTACTTGGCTGTTTTCATGTAAAAGTCACATTTCTTTTTTTCTAAATAATGAAAATAAATAACCTGTCAGTACCAACTGTTGACAGATATGGAAGATTACTTACATTTTTAAATCTTTATGTCTTTCATATCTTTCTAAAAGAGATCTCACATTTCAAGTGGAAGTTATAGTATCAAGGAATTCACAAAGTCTTTCAGGAGTTTCTGACATCTACCCACACTATGTAATGAGCCCAAGTAAGTTAGGAGGACTAGATTACCCATCTTTTCACACAGCAACCCACCAAAAACAAGAGAGAAAAGCAAAATCTTGCCTTAACAAACATATGCCAGAAGTTCTCAAGGACTGGAAGAAGTTAATAACATAAACAAAAGGACACATTTCCAGCTATTTAGTAATCCCATCTTTTCTGGTTTTCTCCACAAGAGGCAGTGCCAAGAGTGAATCTACAATTGGGAAGTTTGACAGTAGTCAAATCTAAATTGCATTACTATTTTCTCTACACTTAAGAATGCAGGGGTTTTTACTTCAGTATAGTTAGAGCAAGTAGCCTTAAGAGGATTGGACTGCCCCATTTATTACAGTCCAGCTGTGCCTTAAGAACACTGGCTGGCTAGTTGCATTACAGAGGCTCAGAAAGGCAATACAGGTTATGAATATACAGGGATATATATCCATAGAAATAGACAGATCTATCTGAGAAGAAAAAAGGAAAAATGCATTTATTATTTATGTGATTAACTTTCTAAAAGAGCTACAGCATACAGAAAGTGCTAGACTTTTTGTGATGAAACAGCCACGTTTTTCTGTGGGCGCAAAAATAGCAAAGCTCAGGTACCTCCAGAAAGAGTGTATAGAAATTTCCTCCTGCAAAATGTTCTCCTTCTCCCTTTTTGTTGCAATTACTTTAAGTTCTGCCCCTCTTCCCTAATTCCTTCTCTTTTCCTATCCTATCCCATTTTCATAAGAGAATTTTCCCAGCTCTCTTCTACCTTTGCTAACTCCCAGCTGGTTAAGAGCCAGCATGTGCTCTGAAGACTTCCACATAGACATGCTCTTTGCTGCTGAATACCCATGTAGTGACTATGGGACAGAGTGAACAGCTAACAATAGTTATTAAACATAAATTCAGCCTGGCTGTCATATTAACATATTGGTTAGGACATCAATCTAAAAATAACTTGTTCTTTTTCCTGATGGAGATTAGTCGGTTCAGTAGTTGGTGCAAAGGTTTATTTGATACCCAATACCTCAATATGATCACACACACAAAAAGTATCTTGGTTTAGACTGTATTGAACACTATTATACAACTGTGATGAAATTTGGCAATTCAGTCCTGCTTCCCACAACCTGGATTGTCCTCAGAAATAACAAAAACCAGTTGATTAATAGATTTGTGGCAGTTGCTGATTAAGATGGTCAGATTTTAAAATGAATACACATAAACACATTCTTCACTCATATGCTCACTGACTAAGCCTTCCTTTTTCTTATCTTACCCAAGCAAAACTTGTACTTCAAATTCCTTTAAAAAATCCTTTTCAAAATCCACTTCTTTAGGAAGTCTTTTCATCTCTTAACCGTTTTACCTCATGTTTGTATTACTGCACAAAATCACAGTGCTACTTTTTCTTCTGCTGCTTTAAGTACGGATTCAGAGAGGAAGAACTCCAACACTGAAGGATATCTTATTCTGCAAGGTCTGGGAAGAAAATAGTTTTGCAGATATAGGACATGGGTTCTGGGGGCTTCTAGAGCATGAAGAAAGGTTTCGCTTTTAGCTGATGAGGAGGTCATAAGTGACAACACAAACGCCCAAAATGGTGAGTAAAATCTTATTGTTTATTGTTGTTGGGTTGGTGAGGTGTGTGAGTGTTCACAGCACTTAATGCATGAAGTTCTGTTAAGGGGCAGAAACTCTCTAAAAACACACATTTGTGAAGTGCTGTGGTATTCCTTGGATCTTGCAGGAGACTTCTGTAAGACTTGGTATTTATCTATAGGATAAATGGTATCAAGTACACCCGTAGGTGCTGCCTCACTTGCATTTTTTTGACTTGAGCTTCTCCTCTTCCAATAAATCTTTAGTGTATTCCACTAAAACTTTCATGTATTGTTAAAACTTCAGAGTGTATTTGAAAGGTTAATATGCATGTTTTAATTCAACTCTGAATACACTGGTATTACAAACCTAAAAGCTTTCTAGGTCATCCAGAAATACACCATCCAGACAAATTAAAACCAAAGTTCACCTTACTGTGGATAGATATTGATAGAACTATGTAAGAAAATCTGTTAAACCTTTCCACATTTACAAATTAATACTTGTGACTTTTAAAACAATTGTTATACTAGTTTGAAGAGAATCTGATTAATGCCAAATGAAGCTGGCATCTGGAATAATTTTGAAATGCATTTTAAATACTCATGAGCACTGTTTTCTTTTTCTCTGAAAAGAATGGATTTGTCACTACTTATATTACGTTCACTATGAGATGCCCACACAGATTCCATATAAGAATAAAACAATTCCTTACAGAATTCTAGAGTTTTTTAGGTCTCTTTTTTATTAACAAAATGTTTTCAAAAAAAAAGCATTAGCACATAGAGAAACCACTCAGAAATGACATCTAGAGCTGTCAAAAGAGAAATGCATGTTTATTTATAACTACCTCTATGTATACACTTAATAATATATAAATAAGAATAAAATCCACACTGATTAACAATCTAACAATGACAACAAGAATAATGTATTTTACTAAACTCTTATTTAAAATTTAAATGGGAGGAATCTAAAATAGATTTAAAATTTCATTGGAATTAAAATAGCCTATTTTTAATCACGGACTCACTGTGACATTAACATAAATGCAACAAAAGCAGTATTAACAGTAAACTTTTACAGAAAAAAAACCAAAAAACCACCAGCAACCCACTGGAATTGCCAAATATAAATTTAGAACACATTTCACTGAGGTACTATTCCAGTTTCCAAACTAGGAACCTTTCAGGAAAGGTTTTCCCCATTTAATTTCATACCATTTCAGATCCTTACTAACTCAGTTGGTTCATATGAACACACTAAGCAGAAAATCTGAGCATGGTGCGACTAGAGGAGGTCTACTTTTTTTCCCAAATATTGCAAGAAGCAAATTTTAAACTAATCAGTCTAAACAACTAATAAGTTATAATATTGTTCATTAAATACTAGTTTTACAAGCAAGTAATTTTTGTGAAAGATATGCAATAGGATTTTTTACATATCTAATAAAGATGAGAGTTTTTTTAAAAATGATTTTAATTTACTTTCTGTGGACTTCAAATCCTTTTCCAATCTTCCTTTAATTATCAAAGTAAAGGTCAAACTAAAGGGACGACTTGTAAGTCCTATAAAAAGGTTTGATTTTTTAAAAACATCACTTCTAGAGAAACATCTGAAGGATAAATACTGAGATGGTTAAAGATAAGTTATAAAGTTAAACTAAATTTGATCATGATTTATTAAAAAAAATTGATGTTGTTTTCTTTTAACAAAAAATGTAACACATGTAAGTGTACTGGGGTAGTACCATTTTAAAGAAGTGACTCAGAATGCTAATTACTAACATCTCAATAAATATCCAGACAATACGCAGAAATATTTCTAAGTTTGAGATTACCGCTCCATTAAGGAGATGTTTACATTTCCATTTGTCACCAATCCCTGATCTGCCCCAGTGGTCCTACCAGAGGTTATGTCCTGTTGTAATGATAAAACTGAAAAAGTAACTGCAAATGTTTCTAACACTGGAAGACGAAATCTAACAGAGGCTAAAACTCAGGCACAAAGCTAAGTGTTATCCTGACCAGCTCTAAGTAATGCCTTCAAGAACTTCAAGTTCTGTGGTTAGTATTGTATCATTATGTAAATTTTTTAATTAGGAATACCACAGTATATTAAATCAATGGAATTCCTAATACATAATCTGAGAAAAATACTTGCACTCACTTTGAGCATGAACATCATTATCTGAAATCACATACCATTAAAGATTTAATTCCTAAATTAGAAGACTGAATTTGGCTCAGAATTTCTTTTTTGTGAATGATACATTTTATGGACAGATAGTTGCACTTGGATTATTTACCAATAATATTGCTATTGTATTTTTGGCTGTTAAGTAAAAACTTTCCAAGTAAAAAAGGGGTGAGGTGGGTGTGTCTTCTTTAGTCTATTCTTCAGTCAGGCTTAAATTGCCATCAGTAAAACTTATGCCTTTGTGAAAAGATAACATTTGTTAAAAACTTTTGATTTTCTTTAACCACAATGAAAAAAGAATGCAACATTCAGACTTCAGGGGTATGTAATCTAGCATTATTTAAGATGAATGTACACTTTGAAAAACAAACCTATTTCCAATGTAACTCACCAGCCTGACATTGAAAAAGGGATTTGCATTTAATAGTGATTTTGAATTTCCCTTTTTAAAAAAAGAGTAGCAATAAAGACTTTCTTCCTGTCAACCTGAAAGTAGACCATTTGTTTCAAAGCTGTGATAATTGTCATTTCTAGCTCATTCTAGAATAGCAGATGTTCATAAAGGCTTGTATTTATTCTGAATTCACACTCTGGAACTAAAAAGCATTGGGTTTTGTTATTTTGTAAATAACTTGTGAAAACATTTGAAAGAAAAATACTTAAAGAATATATAAAGCATTTTCAAATAAAATCACTCATGAACTTCTAAGCATGCTGTAAGCATCTGTTGGAAACATTCATTCCAAAGTCTCAAAGAAATTAATGCCTTCTCAGTAGAATGGTATACTGTGCAAATTAAATACAGTCATCCTTTGAAATCACACGTGAGCTTTAATCAATATGTAATTTACAATTAAGCAATTATTTTCTGATTTACAAGCATTACAAGCATAACAAATACGATTAACCTAGTATTTCAGACGCAAATTAGCTCAATTAATGTACCCCACCTCTGTGCCACTATGAATATATGTACACTTTTCCATTTTGATTTTTAATTGAATATGAAACATAACTCTAACAGAAAAGTAAAGATCTAATGCTAAATTATTTGAGGACGTATGTGTTCATTTTAAAGCAATGATGCAAGTGTAATGTTTGTGCAGATGAACTATGCAACAAGTTAGACAAGTTTCTAAATCAAATCAGACTATACCAACAAAATACTATGTATGTCCAAAAGAGTTACAAGATGAAAAGTGATTAAAAAAATAAAAACAAACAAAAAACAACCTTTGAAACAAAGTAATTTCATTCTCTGTGCTTTAGGGGGTGACAATTATGAGTCCAGACATAGTGGGGAGCTATCTCATAATCTAGCTCAAAGAGCTATAAACTCTTATATATCCAGAAACACCAAATGCAGTTTAAGCATCTCTTAAGCTGAGATAAGCCCTCCTTTATAAATACCTATTTCTTTCCATTGACTATAATGAGTATCTAGACAATGTTCTCAGATCTTGATAGGCATCTGCAGTTGGGTTTTGTAAAGGCAGTTTGTGATACCTGTTCCTGCAATGCATTTGGATATTTGACTGGGTATCTGACCTGGTATCTTTTTCTTCACGAGTTTTTTGTTATTTAAATATTTTTTATGAACTTATTATTCGTTCATTTGTTTAACTATCCCTATCCTTATCTGTCTAAATAGAAAGGATAAATCAAAATAGTTATGTATGAACTTAACAGAGTTCAAAAGCTAATTAATGTTTCAAAAGGGAACAGATATAAGGAGGTTTGTTATTCAGTCATGCTAGCTGGCAAAGATGTAATTTCTAGACAGACAAACCCTGTTAAAATTATCAGTGTATCTCAGTTCAGTCAGTGAATAAATCCTGTTTACCCTTTAATATGGGGTGTACCGTTTAACTTATCTTTTTCAGTATTGTGAAACAAAACAAAGAAGACATTTGAGGTTCCAGGAAACATTTGAGTTCAAATTCAACATTTACTTGAATTATGTCAGCAAAATAACTGATTTCAGTTCAACTAGAACATTACAAAATTTTAGGTCATCCATGACTGCTAAGAATTTTGTGTGAAACAAGCTCCAGCTCAATTTTAAAAAGCTTTATTTTTCTAAACATCATTTTCTATAAATATATATATCAACTACATATAATTCCATATTATCAGACAAGTTAGCTTTTCTAAATAGGAAACTAATGCAAATGTGAAAAATCTACAAAAGACTGGTTACATTCTAAAAAAAAAGGGAAGCCTACATACACTCAGATGAGTTACATTAAATAAATATTTTGGAGTCTTTTATCCTACTTAAGAATACTCCACCACATTACAGTTCCTAAATAATAAATAAAGTGTAAGACAAGTCAAAACAAACACAATTATAGTTACCTATCTGCATGAAACTGCCCCTATTCGAGAAGGGTAAATAGATATGAAGGATCAGTTACAGTCAAGGAAGCCTCTATTCAATGCAAATTAGGGGAGGCAACAGAGCATCCCAGCACAGTCCAAATTAAATGCCTGTTGAATCATCAGTTGTATCACTAATCTAAATGATACTTTCAAAAAGCACTAAACAGCAACCTTTACTAATGCACAGAGAAATCTGTCTTCCACAGGACAAAAGAGAAGATAATGGCATACAGCAATAGTGGGATAAAAGATGGAAGATAAGAAAATTTAAGATGAATAAAATTAAGTTAAATTATTTATGAATTTGAGATAGGGCTTGGTACCAGAAACTGCAGGACTTAATAACACTGAACTACTGGAAAACAAAACAGTGAACAGTGTTCAACAGAAATAGACATAAGGTGATGTGTGTTGATGTAAAAAGCTATCCCAACACTACCTACATGATGATACAACCTGGATGACCAATAATCATCAAGGAATCAGGTCTTGGGTTATAAATGAGAGTTGATCAAAACCAACATGTAAAAACCGCAGTCAAAAAAGCAAATCTATTATTATCAAATGTCAGAAAACAGATCAAAAGAAGAGAAAGGAAATCATTAATACACCTATTATTTAGCATCCAAAAAATAAGCTTAGTAAATAAAAAAATTATTTTAAAAAAATGCAAAATGCCAAAAGTACTATTCATAATTCAATTATTCAACTTTCAATTAATATGATGATATGGAAAACTTAAAAATTAAGTAATTATATAAATACAAAACCTCTGCATAAACTATTTGCTGGGGGTATCATCTCTTTTACAAAGGTATTTATCTGAACATTTTAGTTTTCCACGTTACTAGTAAGGCTAGGTAAATTCAAAATGCTGTATTTTATCAAATCTCGTAGCACACAAAAGAACAAAATTTCAGAACGATTTTTGACTTGGAGATTCAATCTGGGGCAAAAAATATGTTGGAGTAGTAGCATAGTTTTAAGTAATTAACAAAGTTATCTGTAGCTGCAAAGATCCCAACACAGTCAGACCAGGATTTCAGCAAGGAAAGAATAATCCTTCATTTTTAGTACCATTTGCAATTACACTTTTATTACAAACACCTTGTTTTTGCCTTTTACATCTCCCAGCTTTGATGGCTTTGAGTCCTGACCAATGAACTTAAACCTCCTTATCGTATGTGAGAAGGAAGAATAATTTTAATTTTATAACAACTCTGCTGCCTGTTTGAGGATTAGCCCAGTCTCTCTCTCCTCTAAACTGATTCACCACTGATCAGATGGAGGAAGCATTCCCATTTAGAAGTGAGGATTCAGAGACATGGGACAAGCAGATTAACCCTGGATATGACAGGGAAAGGATTAAGAGAATAAAATTCAGCCTTCAATGATCTCAGTGTAAAAAGGCTCAAATCAATTTCAACAGCCAGACCATTTCACCCATTCATGTACATAAACTGATTTTATTTTTCATAGCATAACTTTGGTGATGATACTCAGAGCTTTTTTTTAAATCTCATAATGTTTGGTGCTTTCTCCTAAAGCTTCAACTGTTGGGATCTGGAAATTTTAAAGAATTACCTTTTTTTTTTATATAACTTTCCAGTTCTCATGGGTACAAATTACAAACACAAAACCTGAAATGTTCAGAGACCAAAAATTAGGTAAAAAGAATAAAAAGTGTATGTTTAAAAAGCCTTCCAAAAAAAAAAAAAATTCAGGTGGACAATTTGCAATTTCCATAAACTATTTAAATATAACAATTTTTTTTACATGTCGCCAAAGGAGCTAAAAACTTTCTTTTCTGTTTTTTGTATCCTTTCTCTATTGGCAAAATGTATTGCTATAATACTCATAGAGGTACTCTTGCATCTGATCCTCATTATGAGTGGAAACAATTCTCAGCCATGGTTTTTGAATTGCTCCATCACTAGCATTTAAGTGGCATTCAGCACTGATTCAGAGAAATCTGTTGCTTATTGTCACCAAAAAGCACTTTCTCTGTGATGGCAGAACCTGTATGTAGACCTGGAAGGATGAGTCACAGCGAACAAAGTGTACAAGAAATTTAGCACTACTTTGGGTCTATGCTTTATTCACAGAAAGGAATGATATTTTACAAAACTATTCAGCTTTTGAACCCAACTGTGCAAATAAAATTCATATTAGGATTATGTGCGGGTTGCTATTATTTTTGCTATTTGGAACTTTTATCTAGTATTCTCTGGTTCAAGATATAAATCATGACAGTTACATGTGTTACGTGACTGAATGACCAAAACAGCAGCAGTTGGGGAAGGTGGTGTGCTTGTCATCAACAGGTTGCAGTTTGCTGAGTGTTGGCTTCTCTGCTGCTTTCACAGATGAGTCCAAATTGCACCTCAAAATTGATCATACGTTGTGTGTGTATGAACACAAATTGGTGCTTTATTATTAGAAATACTCAAATGACTCTTAACTTTGCCCCTTCTGAAATCTCAGGCATATCTATCACAGAAAACACACACACAATCCTCTGGTTAGTCTGAAAGAAACAACTATGCAAATCTCATCTGTAACACAAAATAATTATATATTCACTACCACCTGATCAATTCCTAACCAGAACACTGGTGTTTATTCTTGTTATGGCTTTACGCAAAACCAAATAATTTATTTTTGCAACCTGTTCAATTAAGGGTAAGCTTCACTATATTAAAGAACACAAAATTTTCTCAAGAATTTAGGAGTGGTAAAACCCTTTGAATTTCATTTGATTTCTTTTACCATCGGCCATTTAAATGAGCAACTTCAAACAATTTGCAATTGTGTCTAACATACTACTCCACAGATTCATAGGTAGTTGCTTATACTTTGATTCCACTGAAGGAAGAACCCCAGAACAGTGACAACTGGAATGATTGTTATGTTTGGACTTGTTAAATTCAAAACTAATTTAAAACTTCCCAAGTTAGGGCTGAAATACAATTTCTTAAAGTATTTTTAGCTTACATTCTGGATAATCAGGATAATGCCCACCCAGGCTCTTAACAGACTGCTTTCTCTCTTCAAGGAAATGAAACAAAGAATATCAACAGAGAAAAGCATTTAAGTATCAGTAACATTATATTGATGAAGCAGTTTACACATTTGTCATCTTTCTTTAAAAGTATTATTTTGTGGCAAAATTTTAATATGCCTTATTCTATAATGAAAAATATTTTAATGCCATGTAGTAACAGTAATCCTCCACATTGCAAGATATGTATTTTTCATCTTCATTTGAACCATGGCTAAAGAACTTGGTTTTCTCTTTTTACTTCCCAGTCTACAGTAGTTCCGTTTCCATATGGTATAATATACAGATATAAGCTCTAGTATAAGCAATTGAACTTTTTACACCCTCAAAAACCACAAAATCAGATGGTCCGTGGTTTTTGCAGCTGGTACACCGCATTCATATAGGGTAGTGTCATACGAAAAATATTTCAATCCCCAAGCCCTAAAGAGAGTCACTCATTAATGAAATGCAGGCAGTACAATGAGATCATATAAGGTATAGATTTCAACAGCCATACTAAAAACAGTAAAGGAACACTGAACAAGAACACAAATCAAGCTCCTCTGCCAGAACAGGATTTTTTCTAAAGGAATGTCGTCTTAGCTTTAACATTTGCTTTGAAAACAACTGCTAACCACTACCCAGAAAAAACTTCAGTACAAGTGTTAGCAGACTAAACAATCACAATTTGGCAGAGGAAAAACAGTAAATAACTTCAGACACAGCTACATTACAGGATGTCTCACCCTAATACACCACTATCAAATCACAAAATGATTTACTTAGTACCACATATGGAATCTGTTTACTTAAGAAAATAAGCTGTCACCAGCAAAACTTTGTTTAAAAATAATTTCAGGGCTGAGGTTTATCGAATTTCACTTTAGTTTGTTTTTACAGAAATCTAAAAAAAAAAAAAAAGTGCAGCGGCCATCTAGCTGCAAAAATATATTAAGCCCACTTACACAGAAAATGTATACTTAGGTAGAATTTTTAAACTCTATTACTAGTACTCTTCATTTAAACAACGACCACAACTTTATAATGCATATCATGACATTCTATTGCAGTAAAATTTATCAGAATAAATTATTTCACTTCAGTCTTTCTCAAACGATATTCATCTGCTTTCCTCAATCTAAAAGGTTTCTTTAACTAAGAAAAGCCTTAGCGGCAGAAATAAACACCAGACAATACAGCCAAGGTACTTTATGGACTTGGTTCTCTTCTCACAGACTCTGATACAACTCTGTGGACTTCAGTGGCCTGAATATGATAGCTGTAATTGAGCTAAGTATCAGGCTCTGCACAACTACTTTATAAATCTAAAGACTACAGCAGGTCTGTTTTATCCTGGGGGAAAGTATATCCAAGCAAAATAGATTATAGCCTGTATCCTACCCTCAACAGCCAATGAGGATATATTCGTAACAAATGGCCAATTATATTTGCATTTCTATTACATATTTATTTAGCTTCTAACACAACAGCATTCTGAAAATCTCATGCAATTGGGATAACCCTTTAATATAAAGATAAATAAAAAGAACCAGCTGTAATTTAGTAATTGGAGACCAGGAGACCTGAGAGGTTTTTTCCTGCTACTCATCATTCTTCTATGCTTTTCTTATACAATGTAGAAGAAAAAAATTCACTGCAACACTTTTGAGAAGCAGCTTTGGCACACAGAAAGTTATGATCATTCTCTCTTTGCAGTAATTACTCTTGTAGTAATTTATACGCTTTTAATTGTCCAATATCAGTCAGCATAGAGGAATTATTAAAGGCTGTATCTCTCAGCCAAACAAGTATACCGTGCACGAGATAAATCCCTCCATTTATCTGCATCTGTTGTCCATAAAATGTTTATATGCCTCATTCCTGCCACCTGGCAATAAACTCTAGCTTACACTTGAAACACTACACGGAGTTGAAATAATCCATAGTACCATAGCTCAAATACAGCAAATTAAATATGAGCTAAGAATAGAGCAGCTTTCATATTAATCCTGTATCAATACCAATGCAAAACCCTAAGGAGTCATAAATACCATATACACCAGGAAACAAAATTCTGCACGTTTTCCAGTCATGCATTTTGCTGCAAGTTTCCACAGTTACAAACTATTTGTTAAAAAATAAAATCCAACCAAACCCACACCCCACCAAAAAAACCAAACCAACCAACCAACCAACCAACAAAACCCCAAAAATCCCCACCACCAAACCACCAAATAAACCTAAATCTAACTATATTATAAAGCGACAGAATCATAGAGTATATCAAGGTGAAAGGGACCAATAAGGGTCCAACTTCTGCACTATTTATCTTACCATTAGTAAGTAAATATTACAAATTACTATTAATAGTAGCAAAAGTAATAATAAAAAAAACCAAACCAGAAACTGGACTTTACTGTGAACTTCAGTGACAGACAGACAGCAATCTCTTCAATACCTCTTATTCAAAGTTCCTCATAAGAAATTGTATTGCACACTGTGAGTACAACCACAACGTTTTTATAGACTGAGTTTTGAAGTTGCATAGTAAATGGGCCAAGTTTATATCAAACTTTCAAATAACAAGTCTTCTCAAATAAAATTATTCTACAAGTAACTTTAAGCTAGAAAAATTGTTCCTCATAATTCAGAAAATTATATAAAGGAAAATCAGAAAAAAATTTCTTTAATATACGGACTGTCTCCATGTCTTTTTTATCATGTATCAATGAAGTATCATACTTCTTAAATATAGAAGTTAGGAATTTTTAGAGTAACTTTGCTAGTATTAATAAATTTCATCACTGTGTGTTCAAACAAAATATTCAGGCCTCTAATCTATGGCCACCTTTTACTTACACCTGGTTTTAAGCAAATCATCCCACTTCAGTGAAAAAATACTTTCTGTGTGTTAGCTTGCAGAGCACCACTCCAGGACTTCAAAGCAAGAATGATACAAAATTAACATCAAAAATATGTTATGGATTAGAATGGATTAGAAACAGACAAATCAGTAAGTCTCGGAATGTAATTGCAAACAGGGAATTATATTAAGGGCATTTGTAAGAGCGATCTGCCCTGATAGGTTACTGGTCCCATACTGTTTCACTCTTTTATCAATGACCTTCAAGAAATTGCAAATTCATTACTGATGACGTTTGCTGACAATACAGCAAATGATAATGAGGAGAGCCAGCTACTAGAATGAAATTATCTGAATCTCTGAAAATGTTTTACTTAAAAGGAATACCTTTCATACCACCACATGTGTAAAGCTGCACTTCTAGCTACAAAGGAAAAAGTCCATAATCAGAGGATGAAACATGGTGCTTCAGAAAAATTACAGACATGGAGTTACGATGCATAGTTAAGTCCCATGGCACACTAGTCAAATGGGCAAAGACCCTTGACAACATCAAGAATGAGAAAAGGAAGGTTATGCTTTTTTAAATCCCAAGGTAACATAACCATTGCAGAACACCGTGACCAGTTCTAATGTTGACCATAAATTGGAATAGTTTAAAAGACAATTCAGCTAACCTGAAAACATTTCTTATATATTGAACTCACAGAGTATTCCTCTATTCAGATTCTCAAAAGAAAGGTTAAAAGTATGTGATAAACACAAAGTTCTTCACTATCACATAACATCCAATGACTGCAGATTGAATCTAGAGACACTCAGATGAGAAAAAGCACTCCCTTCTTCATCACCGAATTATTTACAAAATATCTACAGATAGACCAACACCTTAAAACTTCACTTATCACACTGATTACCAGTGAACTATCTAAATCCAGTCTGCCATCCAGAACAAGAAAATCTGTAAGCAATGGCTTTAGTTGGAATAAAATAGCCACCCTTCTGTACAAAATGTGATTGCATACTACAGCCTCCTCCAGTCCCACTCCAGAAGCGGCTCCCTGGTACAGTCACCATTATCTTTCAAGACAAAGACACAACTATCATGGGGGCTCTGAGAACACACCATGCCCCAGCTACTGTTCATACTGATGTTAAAGCCATTGTGGGTATCTGGTCACCAGGAATTTGACACCCGATCAGACAATACAGTTACTGACTGAATTGAACCCTTATGTTTCATAAAGCACAGGAGGAAATGCAGCCTGTTAGATTACCCTCTGTAAGTATCATATTTACATTGCAAAAAATGTAATCTGAAAATTTAAGCATACATAATAAAAGAAGAAGTAGGCATAGTAGAATTTTGTAGCAGTGATCTCTTCTGAGTAAGGAAAAAGAATTATTTGAAAACGAAAATGAAGACCAGAAGACCAGATAGGAAAACTAAAAATCTTCCAGGAATACTTCTTTGAAACTGAAGGTATTGTATTCACAGGATATCTTCACTTACCCAAATACCTTCTGGGTAACAGAATAAAATCTCACCACAAAATGCCATGTCTTATGCAAAACACAAGTTTATATTCCAAGAGTAAAAAATCGCAGAGAATCTTCCATATTCTCTATTTCATAAACAAAACAAGACTATTGAAGGCATGATTGAACTTGAAAAATGTAGAAAAATTAAGTATATGATTATGCTCCTAGCATACAGAAATACTACCTTTGAATGATCTTTAACTAGTAAAAAATTATATGTATGACACGTTACTCAGAATATGACTAGATATGAACAAACAGACTAATGATACATGATAGAAAGTGGAAGATGGAAAAGAATTTTACTGCTATACCCACATTCTGTTAGGAGTAGTCTTGTCTTAAAGTATCCTAAAGTAATAGATTCTTATGGTTCTAGAGATTAATGTGAATACCAGCACCAAAATAGGCCATTCGTAAAAAACTTGAAAAACGCTGAAAACTGACAATGTAAACATGTAAATTACTGTTTTACAGAAAGACCTTAAAGAAGATTAAAAACATCCATTCAGCAGCACAATACAAACTTTTTAAACTAGACGAAAAAATTAGTATCTCAGATTCAATGGGAAGGAATAACCCTCACAATAATATTCAAACATCCCTAAGTGTGTTCCTGGGTAGAAAATCAGATACGAAAAGGGACAAAATAGTATAACATGGCAGAGGACAGAAACAGAACGCAGCAACACATAAATATACAAGTGCCATCATTGTGAAAAGATCTCCTGTACCTTCACACATTTGTTATGATATCACTCATGCTTAGCTGGGGCTCTGGTGTATTGTAAAGCCGTAAGGTAGCTAGAGTTCCAAAGGACTGTAAGTATTAAGGGAAGAGGTGAATTTCTTTGCTTTTCTACAGCACATGGCGCAAGAGAATCCATGATAATCAAAGCTGCTACTTGGATTCCTATCCCAATGACCACAGCAGGCCAAGGAAACAGCAGGCCAATGACCAGAAGAAAGACACAGTAAAAAAGGAGGACAGCAAAAGACTGGGTTTTCACACAAAGTATCAGGGAACATACAAGCTCAGATCTGACCAGAAATGTTCAATGTAAAGTAAGCAACAGAAAAGCTGTCGGGATCCCCTTGCCCCCTGCCATGTAGCCCTGGGAGAGGGGCCCTGAGGGCACAGACACGGGGTTTCCCTGTCCCTGCTCAGCCTCGTTCCCATTGGTTGGTTTGTGTTCCCCTGCGCGGGCAGAAGGACCCTCGGGTCCCATGATTGAGCAGTTCCTCGGCAGAGCCCCGGCCATGCGGCTGGAGAAATAAACATCTCTGAAACATCCATCAAGAATCCATCCATATATATTTCTTTTCCACGGGACTCCTTGTTTGATACCCGTGTTACAGAATCCCCACTGCAACAAAAAGCAGTTGGCAATGAGTGACTATTTTAACTTATTGTAAGAACCAGTAACTTAAATTCTTCTTTAGTAACAACAGTACAAGGAGCATTGAGAACTGCATCTATCTTGCATGGAACAGGAGAACCATGCAAGAAGCTTGCAAGAATATGAAAATACCCCAGGCCAATAAGACAATTTGATTTTTCCAAACATTCTACTAGCTCTGCATATGACAGTTCTTCACATGTAAAACCATAGCTGCCGAGGAGACCTTTTGACTTGTTCTCAACTACAGCATTGGAATTCAGAGCAAGGCAATGATCTGTTGCATATGTTGAGTAAACCTGTGAAAATCTAACCCAAAATGCAAAGAAGATTGTTCAAAACCTCTGGACCTACAAGGATGAGATACTTGTTCTGGTTTCATCTTTTGATCTTTGCAACAACTAAATACCATAGCAAGCATGCCTGAAAGACAGACACACATAGTTTCAGAGAAGAAACTAATATGTATGATCCTTGTTTCATTGATAGAAGATCATATTAAATTACAAGTGTAGACAAAAATAATTCCTAAAAGTAAGAACCACATTAGTTAAAGTAACTGAAACAGCTTGAAAAGAACTGGACTTAGTTTATACCACAACATTTGTGGCTTCCCCAGGTGCTTCTGCTTCCAGCCCATCCCAAAGAGAGTGTTCTGAGCTGCAAGGCAACACGGGCTGTTGGAGAGGTGGCACCACCTCTTCAGGATCAGGGGCTCTTGAAGGATGAAGGAAAGGAAGTCAAATCAGGGCAATCCAACCTCCACATCTCTCCTCCCATCAGAATTAAAGAGAAGAGACCCCTCAGAAGATTTTTTAGTAGGAAAAAAAATGAAACATGCAGGGAGAACCCAGACACGGTCTACGTGGTTAGAAAAACCTGTATAAGTAGCAGCAGCTGCAACATCAGCTCCCTGGGAGAAATTTCAGTAGTTTTACAGGAACAATTCTTTCCTATCTATCTTGTTAGACATTTGGACTAATTCTCTCTTATATTCCTCAAAATTTATTCCCACAAAACTTAAGCTTATACCTCTTAGTTTTTTCTACCTGGCCCTTCCTTAAATTCCAAAGCGATATAGAAAGAAAATAAATGGAACTAGCATAACAAAAATCATAAGACATTCACATGAGAAAAGAATTGGTACCCTCCCTTCTTTGGCCATCACATCTCATGTATATTAATTCATTTCTAGGCTTTCTTCTAGAAGAAGCCAAGAAGGTAACTAGTGCTTTCCAAAATAAATAAATTCAGACACAATTAAAAGAAAACCGGTTCCTGGGCCTGCTCCAAGTTGATAGCATGGAGTTGTCATCCATGTCATCATTGTTGCTGTAAACCTGCAGTCTGCAGCATCTTTTTTCAAGAATCCCACATGTTGCAAGACTGTGGCCACATCGTTTCAGGCACTCTAAGACAACAATTCCCCCCAAAAATATTAACCACCATGAAGCATTACCTGTCTCAAAAGCGAGACTTTTATTATAGAGCCGGAGTGGCTCAAGCATCATACTGCAACTGCTCATTACCATTTAACCCTGGCCAGTGTCAACAGGCAATGCTCAGGCGCAGGCAGAGTAGGCAGAAAGCAAGGACTGGCCCAGCACACAGGAGGAGGCACCTCTGTTTGGGCAGTCAATACAGCTGGTGAAGGGAAAGAGAGTGTAGAGACAGGGACAGAAGACACTGCGCCACTTTCTTTCAGGGGTGGAAAACAGGCCGCAACTCAGAGAGACCTAGGCCACAAGCTCCATGCAGGACATGCAATGTCAGGCTGCTCAACCATGGGCTGTCCTATTTCTAAACAGGCACAAGTCACTCCAAGTGACCCGGCTGGACCAAAACCTGGCCACTAGTAATGTAAATGCAGCCCCCATCATTCTCCAAATACCAGGATTTACTACCTTCTCGGTCTTTCTCCACATCCTACTTAACTCATGGTAGGGTCTCTGATACTTTCTGATTTTATACATTAACAATACCACAATATATGTGTTACAACTACTTAAAAGTACATTTTCATTCACTATTTCCTTGTTAAGAAGTTTGGATTTGTGGCCATAATGGTGAAAGACAGGAGAGTGGAAAACACAGCCGTGTTAGAAGTGGTTTGTAAAAAATACCTAAAGCAAGTTTACAGGTTTCTTCCTCACACTATGCTACCTCCCCCATATAAATCTTTACTGAAAGTCCAAGGGTTTGGGCTTTTTGTAAGAAATGCAAGAACTCGGAAATATTTTTCTTCCTAAATGAAATACAGTCTGCAAATTTAGACTCTTAAGTCTTCCCCACAGTGAATAGCACAGATCTACTTTAAAACGAAGTACAAAAATACTAGTATCAAGTGTAGACATAACACATTTGGAGAGATTCTTTTCAGGCATAACCTAGAAGACACTGGTCCCAACTGAAAATCATCAGCAATAAGCCATCCAACTCAAATGCTCTCCATTACTTTGCCACACTTATAAAACTTCTACTCAAACTGGGGAACTCTGCTGCTTTTATTAATAGTAGACATTAAAGGACTTGAGCTGAAAACTGTGCAAAATTCATAATAACTTATACGAACTGTGGCAGAACAATCACACCATACTGCCCCTAGGAAAAAAGTAGAAACAAACTATGGAAACAGATTAGGGAAAATGGTTACAATCACTGACTGTACATATTTAAAAGATAAAAGGATCATTTTTGCCCCACTTTTCAGCCCTAATACTTAAACTATTGCAAAAGAAGAACATAAAATACAAAGAAAAAATCTTGAGTGTGTAAAAGAACAGCAATCTTAATTTTGCATGTAAGAGCAAGAATAAAATCAAATACACTTCATTTTCAGAGATTTAACAGTTTGCCAAGAAGTGACAAGAAAAAAGTTGAAGTGCCTCTATTTTCCACAAAAAGACCTTTTTGCTCTGAAGTTACAGAACCATAAAAACAATTAGATTACTGAAGTTATCTTTAAATTTTTTTTTTTTTTACAAAGACTTGTTAAATACACTTTGTTTAAAGTCATGGCCAAAATGACGGGTTTAGAAAGGTTCAGTGTTTATATTAGAACTGATGCAGTTCCCCAAACAGTCTCATGTCCATTGTGTAGAGTACACCTTAAGGCAGTGCAGCCATATATGGCAAAGGAGGAAATCTCTTTAGGAACAGATTGTATGTTTTCTCACTTTTTTCTCCCCACAGGTGAAAAACACATACACAAATGAGTTTATGCTTTTCACTTCTTTCCTTCTTTATGATGTAAAAATAGGCCAGAAAGGAATTTTCCCAGATTTCTCTCCCAAAAACATATAGAACAGAGACAGAGGTTACCTGGTTTCTTAGTTTAGACTCAGAAGAATAATCACATTTCTCACTGCAGTTTCTCTAAAAGGGCTGGAAGTCAAATGAACTGGAATAGGAACTTTCAAGTTGGGTGGATGAAAATATTGCGGATTTTTTAAATAAAACCTGACTCTGTTTTCCAAAGGAAAGCAAGTTAAATTAAGTTGGGTTAATAAAAACAAATTCTAAAATTTTAGGAAGTAGTCTGTCTCCTGTAACTTTCTGTATTTCCCTAGTATACAGCATGATCTGCATACTTATTTTCCAATCTTCTAGAAAAAACTGAAGGGAAATTCAACAAATTAAAAAAAAAAAAACACCAAAGAAAAAACTGATAACTGAATTGCTAAGGATCAGGAACATCAAATGTAAGAAAATTAAAAGCTTTCATTAAATATTTATATCAGGGCATTAGCCTTTAATAGCACAAGCCTCCATACAGATCTTACTTTCAGAAATTGCAGTGTAATAAATTATAAAGTATAAAAGTAGCAATTTTAGGAAAATCAATTAATCTGAGAAGTCATGCAGTGAGAAACACCTATCACAGAACAGTGCATCTGAACAACTATGTTGAAAATAGTCAAACAGTGGAAAAAACCTATAAGCCAGTCAGCAGCCAGGTGTCTCTTGCTGTTCCTAGAACAGCCCACCTGAATGGGAGGCAAAAGACTTGCCCTTCGCAATGCATTAATTCCTTCCTCTTGTATAATCCCCGTCTACCACCTGTATCTCGTGTTGGATCAAAAAATCCAATTAGACATCATTTCACTTAGACCAGATCCATGTCTGTTCCAAACTATAGCAAGATTCAGTCCATGAACTTTTCTGCTGGCCAGCTATCACCGGAGTACAACAGGAGACTGAGGAGTGGGAATCAGAAGAGTGGCCTAGGGTATTTATTTCATCACATTTGCCAACTGATCTGTGAAGCACAGCAGTACTTTATTTCAAAGCATTAACTGTTTCAGATCAATGCAGAAATAGTCCATAGCTGTGCAATAACCCCAATATTGTTTTCAAAGGTCCACAGTCTATATGACAAAATCAACAAAATATATTTTTATTACATTATTACTTGAAAACTACTACACAGAACTATTTTATTTATAGTTTTTCTGGGTTTATGTTACAAGGATTATTGGTAAAACTTTTTTCCTGTTAAATTTTATTTTTCTCATCCTGAATCAAGTTTAAAGTAGGAAGATTGTGAATCATATGGATCAAAGACTATCCATCAGCGTGTTACACACCATGTGGCATTGTATTTTGCCAAGTCAAAGTCACGCTCCAAGTTTCAAAACTTCAAACAACTGAAATACCACAACATTCATAAAACAGAACTGAGCTACTGGGAGTAAGAAAAAAATACAAAAAAGGTAACAGACCTCAACAGCAGATAGTAAAATTAACATTTCAACAGTTCTTGCCTTTCATCTCGGTCTCCATAGTACATTTTTTCTGGAAAAGCCACAATTTAGGTTTAGCAAGATGCAGAATTACATAAAACATCTGGAATATGGGACAAGGAATATTGGCTTATTATCCCTGGTGGACCCTCCCTATGAAAAATTTAATAGGTCTGTTTTGGTAGTTTTAATCTCCAGAGCACCCCAAGCTATGTTATGGAAACATCATCTTGGTAATTTATATTAGAAAGAACACCTGGTGATGAAAGCAAATACACCCTCTTTAAAATTGTGAGTGATTTTTCTTTAATCCTCAAACTTTTCATCTTCTTAAATATATAATTTTTAACAGCTTGACTAAAAATTAGTTTTTGTATCTTTGAGACTGATCACAATGTAACCATTGTGAACTTAACACTATTTTATTAGAGAGCTACATTTCTTCGTTCCTGTCTTCAGAGAACAAGTCATTTTGTCTTTACTTTGACATTGGCCTTTTACAGATTACAGAGGAAGCTCTGTTGAATCTTATATGAATATCACAAAATCACTTAAAATGTTGTCCATTTATTACTGCACCACTCAGAACATAAAGGGAAAAAAGAACTATTAAATAGCTTTCTACTCTTTTTATTCCTATCTCTGATTCTAAAGGCAGAGTTAGCCATAAATAATAACAAATACATAAATTTTGTCACAATTTATTCTAGGACCAATTTCATGTGACAGCATGCAGCATACATAAATTATATGAATTCTGATCTATAATTGCTTTTTTGGTTTGTATTATGTTTAGCATATCATTTCAAAATAACTAGTAAAAATCTATATATGAAAGCAGTAAAATTGTTTTCCATTAAAATCATTAACTGGATTCCTCTGAATAAAAATACAAGTGAAATGGTATATAATTGAAAGGAATTTTACATGCACCTTTCTAATGTCCCACTGCCTTATGCTTTATTATAAAAACACATTTTTTAACTGTTGCTTATTTATTATTTTATCGATTAATGAGAAATTAATGAAAGTACTGGTCAATCTATAAAGCAATTTACTAATAAAAATGTATTCTATACTTCCCAGCTACAAGGAGGTTTCCATTTACCAAATTTCTAAAGAAACAACATATGTACAAATTAATCTGTTTTTATCATTTAATATGCCTGACTTAAAACATATCCTAAAACACATTTTGTATTTTCTAACAAAAAAGCCCATAATATTATAACCTATAGCCCATAAAGATTTTCAGAAACATTTTTTATTAATTTGACACTGATACGCCTCCTTTTCTAATATCCCAACCCTGCAACATTTTAAATGCAATTAAAAGTGGTTATGAAAGAGTGTGTACTTCCTTGTGAAGTAGGAAATCACTCTTGTGATTAACATGCAAACGAGCTCATGCTGGCAGAATAGATTGGGGTTTTAAAACCCCAATTACTTTTGTATGATTATCTATTTACCCGTACACAGACTATTTTCATTTTTCATCTAATACAAAGTCATCCTGCTTACATTTTTAGCACAGCAATTAATATTTACAATAATTATGACATCAAGCGCCATTGAGAGTACGCCAAGTAAATCATTTACCATGTTTTTTAATATATATGTTATTAAAACAACATCTATGGTAATATATTGCAGAGGATGGAGATATATTATTGGCCTTTATACACAATCTAGCCTAATACAATGCTCTATTGGCTTTAAATTTAGTTAAGGGGCATATTATTTTTAGTATCTGAGTAGGTCAACTGCTGTTCGTTCAGATTACAAATGCCAAAACTCTCAAGTCTGTAACTGCTTTGTATAAAGTGTAAGGTTTGTTTAAACTTTCACAGTAAAAATAACAATAAAATTACTTCCTCACATTTTTATTTTTCCCCCCTCCTTTCTTAGTAATAACAGACAATTCTTAACTTTCACTAACACACTTTGATTCATACCTGCTACAGAGTGCATATATACACATTTTTTCCAGACTTCTAAAGAAAATTATAATGCATTAATGACAGGAACTATGGTAATGGAAAAAGGTCACCCTCTTTTGAACACCTTCTGTTTTAAACCATTATATATGAAGACATTTGAGAAAGCAAAGAATTAAAAGGCAGCCTTTGTGCAACCCATTACTGAAATATTATAGAATAATCTATATCAAATGTAGCGGAATAGCAGATTCTTTTGGATCTAAATTTACTGCAGCCACAGAAATGCTTTTATGCTTATTATGTATCTGCATGTTGATTCAATTATTAAAAGAACACCTGACAGCAGACTAACTTAATTGAATTAATTAAACTTGATGAATAATCACAGAATTACTATTGTATGAAATTTGTCCTGAGAAGTAACACTGGCATTGTGAAATTGCAAGTAATTTGAATGGTGAAATACACTGAGCAGAGCAGTGTTCACTTACTGTATTCTGGAATTCTTCACCTCATACATGAACAAATGGGACATATAAATGAATAGACAGCTGTGAGTAATGAATGCTTTTCCTTATCTATTGCAATTTATTACTTGAGTCCAGCTACATCACTATATCTTTTAAAAACTTTTTTAAAAAAATTCAAAGTAATAGTCATTTTAATCTCTCTCTATAAAATGATACAAGGGAGTGGACTATTAGATACTGAGAGAGAGGTAGTGTAACAGTGAAACACGTCTGTAAAGCAGTATTTCTAACCAGAATATCTAGAAGATATTTTAATATGTCAAATTGAAATTATGTGAGTATTGTTTACTGACTAAAGCAAGCAAATTAGGGACAGCAAATTATTTTAAAACATAAATTGGTACAGTGAGATTCTACCACTGATTTTAGCAACAGGAGCAATTTTCTTTAGTGATTAAATGTTATGACATACTGTATATAAATACATTCTTTTTAAGATCTACTGAAACAATTTTTTCTTATTATTAAAACCAGTTTACTGATTAAGTTCAGAAGAATATATTATGACCTCTTCTATTTACCTGATTTGATAATTCACTAAATAGAAGTGAAATTTTACATGACAGGTTTTTTTTTTTTAACACACATTTTCTCTTGCCCCTGATTTCACGTAACAAAAGGACACAGAAGAGCCTCAGACTTCTCAGAACAGAAGTTTATACTGGCAGAGGACATTCCTGGAGTGCAAGCACCCATCTGGCATATATCCAAACCCCAGCTATTAGCTCTGCATCACCAGTGGGTATTTTTCTTACTTCCTCTTGCATGATTTTTATTTTGTTTTGGTTTAGCAACAATCCCTGTAACATAGAAATGTACAGAATAGTCTAATTTCATATGAGAGAATGGTGGGACTGGATATTTATCTTACTCTAAAGTAATCTGCAGTATAGTAGAATCACACCCATCACCTTTTTTTTTTTTTTAATCAGCAATGTGTTTTCTCTTCCTAAAAATTAATATTGATGATTCTACAAATAGAAAATATTAATTTAGAAGTGATTATTAATTTATATTACTAAAAAGAACATGAACATTTATGGGCATTCAGCCAGAATGTTTTAAAATTAAATAATATGACATCTACCATCTATATACTATAAATCACTGACTTTTTTACATTCGTATTTTCCCTCATATTCCTACTTGAATATAATTCATTTTACAAATATGTCTGATCCTGCCTCTGACCTTACTACACTTTAAGCTCTTTTCTGCTCATGGAAATCTAATTTGCATTTTTTAAAAATGTGTCTGTATTAATGATCTAATTTACCACAAAAAGGCTTTATATTAAATACAAAAAGGCCAGCCATTAGCTTTCTTTCCACAATAAAATCAAAACAAAAAATAAAATATCCCATTTGTACAACAATTAACAGGGTTTTTTTTCCTAACACAATGCTAAATGAATCTGTACAGTTCAGCATTCATAAACACTATATATTGTGCAGAATTCTTGTTCTACAATCAAAATAAGGAATATTATAAATATGCAAAGTTTTACTAAACACTTTTCTAAGAAAACTACACATCCATTTTAATACCTATATTAATAACCAGAGTGGTTAGATTTTTCTTTTACATAAATTATACAAAGTATATTGGAATTACATACCATTTTAATACCAGTTTATTATAGCTTTATTTCATAATATTGGAGGTGGAAATGGAAACAGTGCCATCATGTGATACTATTCAGGCTACTTCACTTCTTTTATTTCCAAGGAGTGAATCTGTTACAAATAAGGGTTCCTAGAAAATCACGCAGTGGCAGCATAATTTATTATATGTTATGCTGTAACTAGGTAATTTTAGGTGTTTTTGTGCATCAAATATTGAAAACACCTTCTAAATCTGCAAAGAAAAAAAAGCATATGATCAGTACAAATGTTACTTAGCTCCTTTTATTAAAACTTTACAAATTATCCGACACAGTCTTGTGAAATTCCTTTCAGTTTACAGTCAAGATATTAATCCGAACAGCTTCATTTTTATAAAAGCGTGCAGAAGTTAAATTCCCTGGTTTTAATTAGTACTGGGCAGGCTTCTTGGAAAAAAACCCTAACACGCGAAATCGTCACAGGCGTACAATATCAAAGCCAAATCCTACTCGTATTATATTTACTATACAAGATATTTTTAATGAAATCAGACACACAGTTATTTTTTTCTTTTGTATCCATTTTATATTGAAATAAAGGCATTTTCCTCCCTAGTGGTCAGAATAAACTAGAAAATCCAGACTTGATACTAAACACACATATTTCACTTATCTCTTCTGTTTTCCAGAGATCAAGACAACCATTTGACAACTGCATAGAATCTAGAAATGAAAGTAATCTATTAAATCTGAAATCCCACTTTACTGTACTATTCACAGCTGCCAAATCTAAATGCTTTACAGTAGTGGGGTTTTTTAAATAGGGTTTTTTTTAAGAGAACGAAACGCTTACAGTGAATTCATTGGTGCATGGATGAAAGTTGATAAAAAACCCACAGAAATTGCAACTTTTAAAAGCGAGGACAGATGCTACATGTTTCTTAGAGTGTTTCAGAATTTATAGAAACAATAACTGAATTCTCCAAGATTAAAAATCCTTACAAAATTTAACTGCCTACAGTTCCACGGGAAAAGTATTACTATTTATGGGTTTATTCCTAAGTACATGTACAGCCATTTAAAAGTGTTTCAATTTCTTTATATGACTCAAAAACTCACGGTATATGCATGCAAGCCACCTATATGAGTTACATTCAAGTGTGTTTTGAGTCTAAAACAAACACAAGGAGTTCTTATTAAAGTATATTTCATATATCCAGAACTCCATTAAAGGGTCAGCATTTCAGCTGGTGAACATAACTGCTTTTGCTAAAAGGTAGAAAAGCAAATCCCTCCACCCGGAGAACCTTCAGAGACCAGGATACCAGAGTGGAAACATTACATACAAGGAAAATACTGCAGTAAGAAAATAATAGGGAGAAATAATGTTATGTTCTTACTTAAATTTAATGTGTACTACTTACAGGAAACATTTTATATATCGTTTGAACAAAACCATATTGCATTTAGCAGGTTGAAGGCAGGCCAATGGCACACTGCGTAAGTACTGAATTGTACATTTAGTACAGGGAAGCTTAATTTTTATGTTTGCAACCCAGCAAGCAAGTTTTTGAGGAACAGACTAAAAACAAGAAGTGAGAACTACTGCTACTGCTGTTGTTACTTCTTCAATTGCTTGATGTTTTCATTAGTGCCAGCAATAGCCAGCCTGGCTGCCCACCTGACATTTCTACTTTACAGGCTAGACAGAATTCTAATTTGACTGGAATGTTACCAGCACAAGTGATATATGGAACTCATTGCATGGTAAAGACAAACTGTAGCAAGGTATTTAATATCTAGTATAGGTCTTTTTAAATCTTTTTAGTTCTTGTTGGTAATTATCATTCTTAAGTGTGGTAAAAACTTCTCTTTTTCTATTGTTAGGGTTTAGACTTAGTCCTCTTCTAAAAATCAGTAACAATTTTCTGTCATGATGAAACACATAAACCTACATCAACACTTACTATGCAGTTTTATTACGTTGATTATGAACTAGATGATGAATATTAACAATATGACCTTACAAAACACTGCCAGGATATCCACACTGCTGTCCAGAAACAAGATTATAAATCAGATAAAATCATAGCACTCTAACTACATTAAGCAATAAGTAAAGGGAATCATAATCTAGTGAGGCATTTGCTGGTTGATCAGTTGAGACATTTGAGATATCTGGAAAAGGGAGCCAGAACTCTGGTCCTTCCCAGTAACCCTTCTGCAGTTAGCAGAATAAGAATTTGCTTGTTACTCGTGTTCTACTACTTCCTGTGGTGCCAAGAAGAGGTGCTTATTTAAGACTGAGGTAAGTTATGCTGCAGATGAATACTCAGAACATCAGTGAAGAACAGTGTTCTACATAAACATCTGTGGAAGTATTTCTACAACTGTGAACTAAGGGAGAGGCTGCATCACCCTCCAGGTGAAAAGACAATATTACATTTTTTATCTGTATTCTTATTTACCTATTTCAGAAATACAGTGCTTTACACAGAAGGTCAAGACAGCAGAAGGAACACCAAATATGTGATGGGGAAGTTCTGATATCTCACATTTGTAATTGAGAAGACAGAAATTTCAAAATTGTAAAAAAACCAGAAAAGTAATTTTTTCATTAGTGCTGAGACCTTTAGGTAAGTTATTGTGTGGGAATTACATAGCAGAGGCAGACTTGTACCAGAGGCTTACACTTGTCTAGCCATGTAGCACCCACCTATTTGAATAAGCCACAAAACCTGAAAGTAATTCCAAAATTCCTAATTTAATTACCCCAATACCGAATTTTGGGACTTGGATGAATCAAAATTAATTGGACAAAACATATAATGTAGAACTTCTCAAGGAAATTATTAGATATTCTCTAAGGTTTTGAAAATTTTAGGAAGCACAGTTTTGACGAGGTTCCATGCATACAGTTAAACCATCTCCCTAATTCACAGAGAGACTGAAACCAAAAAGAAGAGTTCCCCATACTTGTCAAGGTATTTTTGAACAACAAACAAATTTAGCTTTTGTGCAAGGCTTTCTCAAATAGAAATATTGTTATTCGTGTTAATTTTCCAACACAAACAAAATGTCAGATAAAATAAGATATTCCGTCAGAAAAGAAAAACAAGCCACATGTAATGGTTTAAGAACAGGAAAAAAAACCCAGATAGCTGCAGCACCATATTCTATCACCTGAGAACCACAGGTTGTCTTACAAAGAGAGTCACATTATAAGGTGATAATGATGGCCATCATTCACTGACATGGTTAGAAACCAGGCCTTTACTCAGCAGTTGCCATTCAAGTTAAATAAAGGAACAGATAAATGTTCTTTTGTGTAGAGACAGCTGAAACAAGGCCCTGAGTGGGAGCAGCATGCACATGCCCATGAAGATCTCCAGTTAGAGGTTACAAAGCAGTGTATATCAGGATGTATGAGACATGGAAATGTCTCACTGAACAATGAAGCTCAAAACATCAGTCTCCATGAAACACTCTGTTATATTGAACTCTGAAGTTCTGCAACAAGGAAAATAAGTGTTAATTCAGTAATGGCTGCACTGAGGTCAAACAATACCTAAATAAATTATTATTAACAAGGCAAGTAGAAAGTTGCACAAACTGTTAATCATAAAATAGCAAAAAGATATCATAATCACAGTATAATTGAAAATATTTTTATGTTTGATAATATTCACAGTCAAAAGACAGAGATGGTCAACATATGGCTAAATATAACTGGACATATTTTTCTATCTGTAGACTGACAGACAAAAGGAAAATCCCTAGAGGATGAACTCAAGCTTCAAGACAGCTTAAGTATAGAGTTTGATGTGTGCAAAAGACACAGGAGGTCAAGTAATCCCGTTATGGTTAGAGAATATATAGTAAAAATTCTATTTGCTTGCAAAGTCTCTTTATTTCACAGGTCTTTCAGATCAAGTATTATGATTAAGTGACACATGGCCTTTAGTGGGATGCACTGGTTTCTGGAATGGTATCTACTACTAGAAACCTGATAGAAGAAAAAAAAGACAGAAATAAAGAAAAAGATCTGACACAAAAACTCAACAAAAAGAGCTTAATTGCTAAGTCACTCATTTTGGGGTGGAACAGAGCTTCCAGACTTACTCTAAGACTTTTTTCCCAGTGAACTTAATCTAACTTCTGAAAAACCTGCCTCTCTTCTATTTGGACTCATCTTTTTAACAGGAAGAGGGAAAACTTTTTAATTCCTTCATGCTACCAGCAGGGTTTCTGGGGAGCTGCTAATATGGAATTGGAAAGCACACACAATACATTCTGTCTCCAAATAAGCCTCTGATGCTGGTCCCCATACTTAGTCACTCACTGCCACCTAAGGCAAGATTCTTAGGAAGTTAATACAATTCTCAGTAGCAAGGAGAAGCTCAAGGTAAGTTTAACTAGTCTTTCGTTGTTTGATTTAAAGCAGAACAACCACAGCAAATGCAGTTTCTCTGAAAAGCAAACAAGTATTTTCAGCTCAACACAGGAACAACACAAACACAACATCAAGCAGTTTCTTGATGTTATTTTCAACTTCATTTAACAGAAATAAATCAGGCTGACAAACATGGAAATTCTGAGAGACGAATTAAACTACCAGAATTTGTATCTCTTCAGCCTGTGACAAACAAGTAGAATCTTAGACAGAAAAATTAGCACTGGCTCAAGATGATACAGGTGATATTCTCCTCTGTGTATTAACAATAAATCAATACCCAGCTTTGCCTTGAGAGGAACACACTTGGATTTTGGCTGCTCGCAGTATTTCAGATGAACCATAAAACAGAATTCCTGAACACTTGTGCTTACAGATCACATTGCACTTCACAGCTGTTGTGTTTCACCCCAGCAGAGGGTGCATTTAAGCGAGTATAAAAAAACAATCTTCTTTTAAATATAGCTTAAAGTGCTTAGGGGTCTTTCTGAATGACATGTAATGCATACATATATTATATTTAAATATGTTAAATAATTCACAGCAAGTAATTATTAGGTCTACCTGCAATGTTTGCCTCATTCTCTTCTAGTTCCTCATGTGCCACAATGAACAACAGCAAAACACTACAACTAGCTGGATGGAGCAGTGAAGTCTGAGGAGCAGACCTAAATTTCTCAACATTGTGATAAATACGAGGTCAGTAAATCTGTGTAAAGGAATTCCTATTATGATTACTTTTTAAAAAGGAAATTTTTGTTTTATCTTCTACATTAAAAGAACGCTGAAGTTGCAAAAGCAAAGCATTTAAAAAACAGAACATGCCTGAAGTAAAGCTGTTCATGTGGCATCATTTCAACCTCCTCTGCATGACCTTTCCTCCATTCTTTGTTATTATGTGCCACAGTATTCGTTTCCCCAGGACCTACGTTTCATCACTGCATTGGACAGACTAAGTTTTTAAAATTAACTGCTTTTTTAAATACTTATATTTAGTATTACTTAGTGCAGACAGTGTTGTCTCTGTCCTGTGTTCCTTTTTGTTGCTGAAATTGAAAGGAATATGGCTGAGGTATGCACACTTTTGGAACTGAAGGAATTTCTTAGGCAAGCAGAATGCCATTTCAAAGAAATGTATTTCTGCCACAAATAACTTTTCACCATGTTCCTTAAAAAAGGGGGGGGGGGGAGGGGAGGGGGAGGGGGGGGGAAAAAAAGAACAAATTTCCATTCATTACAAATTCTTCCCTTTCTAGATTCTCAAAGACATCTACCATTATGGTAGTTAGATGTAAATAAATACAAATCTTCCTTAAAAGCTCATGCATATTCTCTGTTGCATGTAGTCTTCAATGAAGTCTCATGATGTAACGCACTTTCACAAACATTTTACTCCTCTGGCCAATGTAAGTCAAAATTCAGAAAAGAAATAGTTCCATAATTATCTTCCTACTAATTTTCATTTCTCCTAAATGAAAAAACAACGAAACCTCACATTTTAATGATTAAATGTCAGAGTCAAAAAAGACAGCAGTCATTCTTTATAAAACAACACAAACTGAACTGTATTTGAAGGAGAAGCACATGAAGCAACTTTCAAAGAAAACTCTCAAATAACACGTGGCAAGTAGTTCTACACCCATAACAGCAACTGGACATGGAAAAGATAAACAAAGAAATCATTATGGGTGGAAGCAAAATAACAACAAAACTAGGTAGTTTTGTAAGCAATGGAACTTTATGAATGACAGCATGGGCATTCTTAATGCTGCAGCCTTTTTCCTCAGCGGATGCACTATCTTGCGTGTTTCTGTTACGTAGTCCATCTGTTCTCATGCATATTGGTGTCTTTCAGGCCTCTACTTCTCCATCAAATTTTCCTGAAGTTGTTCAACAGATTCAAGACTATTTGTGGGGGACTGACAGATAGTATGACTGCATCAACTTATAAAATTTCTGTTTCCTTACAAAAGTGTGATAAAAATAGCAAGTCTAGTCTATGTTAGCCTAGGAAATAGACAATACCACAGCAGGGCACTTTCTGAAGGGAAGGCCAAGCCAGGAAAACACAGGAACAGAGTGCTCATGTCTAGCAGTAAGAATTCTCAAGCTGATAGACTGTCGTAACACAAAAAAGGAGAGCAGATAAAAATACGCCCAGTACTACACCAAATATTAAAAATAAGATTAAACAATTAGAAATATTAAATAGCATTCTTAAAGAAAAAGGCAATACCATATTTTAATACACCATAATTAGCTGTCGTTAGGATCTTTTGGTTAATTCTGCTTGAAAAGTATAAAGAGGTCTTAACATAAAGAAGAGCTTGCCTCCTTGATTTCAAACAATAGCCTGGTATTGGTTCAGCAACAGAACACGACAGACCAAATTAATTTAACTTCAATACTTCAGAAGGCATTTTATCAAGGATTAATACAGCACAATACTTCCAAGTGTTATGAGCATGTGGACATCAGCTTAGGTGGAGTAACTCCCCTTTTAATAACTCGGTCATGTTTTGAATACTCCAGTGCACATATCTCACGTCTTATTTATTCATTAGAAGGAAGGCTGCTTGTAAAGAATGGCATGCTTTTGTTACAGGACAACTAATACAATAAATGTAATGCAATATAATATAATATATTTTCATTTTGTTTCATTCATTATTTTGGTTAGTATGAAATCAAGACTGGGTCACGACTGCCATGGAGGAGCTGCCACACTGAAATATCTTACATATCATTACTGGTAAAAGGACCCTAAGCATCAGGCTTGCAAAGGTAACCAGCACTCCTTCAGTCATTTGGTTAATCTTGTTCCACAGTCCCAGGACATAATACAGTACATTCAGCACATTCCCAAGAATGGAGTGATATTTTTTTCCTCCCTTAAGTCAGTACCTCTGCTAAACAAGTAGCAGAAGCTGCCTCTCCATTTGATACACTTCTTGATAAGAAGACTGCTGAGGAACTCATTCACACTGGACTAATGTAATGTATACGTTAGTTATGTATCCTAAGTTTCTCTTTCATTCTGTTGTACTAGACATGAAATTCATATCCACCTTATTTGGTTAATGAATGGGTCTCTCTGAATATAAAGTTACAAATACACAAATTTACATAATCCTCAATGGCATCACAAAAGGGATGTACAGCTTTAATTCTAAAGCAATTGAACACAAATTATGGCTTACACTTTACTAAGGAGAATGGTTTCATATCCAAAATACTGTAGTAGAATTAAATTGTATGAGAAGCAGCACAATATCATTATAAAAGACAGAAAATACAGTAATAGTAAGAAATGGTGAAACCTTGCATTAAATTTCACAGCTGCTATACACATTCAAGTAAGTAAACACAGTTTTCACCAAAGATTTTACAACTGGAAATCAGGGGGGGAAAGGAGGTGGAAGAAACAAAAAAACTAAAGAAGTCTCTAACATTAAACAGTTTCATTTGTTTTTTTAAATGCTCAGTTACAGATAAAAATTTGGAATTAGATCACATGCATCAAACTGTCCACTTAATGTAACAATTATTGCATCTCGCTGATGAATCTGCCATCAATTAGAAGCTGTAAAATATCATTAAACATATACTAATCATAGCTAGCACTGTAACATGACCTATGCATGTATTTCATGTATCACAACATGATAACACTGCATTTCTATATTCCTGGTACCATCCTGAGGACTTAAAAGTGGAGGTTTTCAGAGATAGGACTGAAAGGCAACAACAGACAAGAAACAAGGAAGTTGCTGAAACAGAAACAGAGATAAATATGCTGCAACATCTGCCTGAGGCAGACAGGAATTCAATACATAGGCATATATGTTCAAAAATAAAACAAATAAAATACAAATGCTGAACTACATGACCATATTTCTATCTTGATGTCCTAGTGACTGCACAAAGTAGGCAAGCTTTGCTTTCATGCTTGATGGCCTCCTAAGAAGCTCCTCAATGCTATTACAGCTCACTAATCCATAGCCGCCTTGTATTTGTTCTAACTGTATTATATTATTATAGATGTTATTAATATTAATAATATGTAAAAAACCCACAGAATCATTTGTGACATCACTGCATGCTGTTCTTCAACTGTTACACTTTAATTATTATATACGGTTATATATATATTTCACATAAAATGGAAAGGAATGAAGGCAGTCTAACCATCAACATCACTAACGATGTGACAGAAACGAAGTTCAGCATAGGTTTTACTTACGGTCTTCACAGGACTTTATAAGATTGCTTCCTGGTTTAATTCACAAATGACAGAAGACATGTATTACACACCTATTCACCAGAGTTCTTCTAGTCTATTGTCTTTCTTCCTTCCATTCTGACACCATTAGCAAGTTCCATCCTGTCTTTTGTGGGTCCTGAACCTCTCCTGTATTGTGTCCCTGTCCTGAACGACATCTTTTCTCTTAGAAGGCTAATAACTATTCACCTTTCTCTGCCATATGTACATATGATTCTTTTTATACTTCTGAATTATTAATTTCCGTGTACATTTTCCCCTCACTCCTACTTTTTCCCCTATTCCTTGGGATTAGAATCAACACAGAAAGATCAAGACAGTTGGGAGACCAAATATACTGGCTCAGCATCGCTACCGAGCAGCATAGAACATTATTTTTAACCTTTATTTGTCAATAATTATGACTTAGCCCTATTACCACCACTGGAAACACCATTCCAGACATGAATAGCTTCTTACAAAGTCGACAAACTTTAGTCCACTTTTCTTATAACACTATTTTACCTACATACTAATCAAAAACAACCTAACGTTATCACATCAAATACAGATTACTCAGTCTATCCTAGAAAGCTATCATTAAGCTGGTGACTTAGAATAGAAAAATCATTGAAAAATTTGGATAGCGATAAAATGTAAACCTTTTCCCATCCCTGGAAGTGTTCAAGGCTAGGCAGGATGGGGCTTGAAGCAACTTGGTCCAGTGGAAGGTGTCCCTGCCCATGGAAGGGAGGTTGGAACTGGATGATCTTTAACGTCCCTTCTGCTCCAAACAGTTCTATGACTCTGTGATTCTATATCAATTAAACAAAACCAACCTCAGCTAAAATAAGTTATGAAATATCAAACATCAGACTAGCTGCACCTGTTCTGCAGGCACTTCTGCTACACTTCTACTAGGGCAGAAAGTGAGAGAGGAGAGACTTCCTCAAAACAGGAGGAGAGTTGCATCAACTCAAGCTTATCTTCTCACGTCCCTTTAAAAGACCTGGACTGAGGTTTAGGCACACTGCAGCCACTGTTGCCACTACATCTACCACATACTTAGTGGAGCTAGTGTGAAACTAGCCAGTCCCAGTGCTGTGACCCATCTAGCCATTACTCTGATAAACTCAGCACAGGCTGCAGAACCTGCCTGAGAACCAAAATAAATATGCAATTATTAACTGTCTCTGTACCTCCTGTCCCACAGACATGGACACTGCAGAAATCCCAGATCACTACACAGGGGAGAGTGACTGCTGATGAATGACACTGGAGTGCCCACGAAATAGTTCCAATATAATAGTTCCAAGAAAAGCAAGAAAAAACCTTGCCTTTATAGTGAAACCAGATAAGATAAATAGAGAAACCAGAACTCAACATAGCTATCATATACTGAAGTCCAATAAAAAGTTAATAATTTTGGAGAAGTATTTTTAGTATTTGACATTAATATTTTACTACCTTTTTTATATATATTCACACCCCTACCTCTTATTTAAAAAATTATTTCATTTACAGGAAGGTGTCTCCAAGATCTGACTATTTTCTGTATCTTCTCCATTTTATGTCTTTCCAAATAAAAATTATTGACATTTTGGGACAGAAATAACTGCACTGAGGCATAAAATGAACATTTTATTTCAAATGGTTACAAGAGAGTGACACACAAAACTCATACCTGAAAGGGACACTGTACCTTCCAATGGTATTTTAATAAATCAGGTTCTAAAATACTAATAACAAGATCTGATTAAAACTATATATTAAAAGAAAAATATTCTGCAACCCCCCCACACACACCCTTTCAAAGAAATGGGATAGGAACAGAGAATTATTGTGTAGCCCCAGATTTGGAACTTCAGAAGATTAGTGTATCAAATTCAAGTAACTGAAAATCCCAGGTGGCAATTCTAGTTAACATGTATCACAAAATCAGTAATCTCAGTATTTCTGTAATTTATCCATCATGTACAATTTATTCAAATTGTCAGAATTTTTGAGCTTGCTTTGTTTGTTTCTTCCATTTGGCTGAATAAAAAAATTGGGTGAGGAAGAAGGCAGGCAGGCAAAAAAAAAATCTTTGATGAATGAGTAAACATAATTCCACTAATTACTTTAATAAATCTGCATTTCCTAGCAAGTGGGTTCCCATACATGAGAATCCCAAATAAGCAGCCATGGCAAGAAGATTTTGATAACATAACAGTCTCTTCCACTTTCTGTTGCAGTTGGACAAGCAAGGGGTTTCTGTACACAAGAAGCTGAAATCTGACTCATAGCACCACAGGCCCCTTCTGCGGGTTAACATACAGAGTACACCAGTACCTGCATACACTGCCACTGATAATACAAGACAGACAACATTTTTCTTAAGAAGTTCTCCATAGCTACTCAGGTAATCAGAAAAAATATAAAAAGGAGATAACAAACTAACTCTCAAATAGTATCTCTCGTATGAAAAGAATGAAGGATGCCAAGTTTCAGAGATCTTGCTTAAGGGCTTTACAGGATACATCTTCAGGGCATACAAGTATATTAAATAGTAAGTTAATTCATTTGCATAGCTATCCATGAAACACAGTAAAATGTATTTCAGCAGGTAAGCACACTCACTATCATAGATGGATGTACAGGGTCCTAGTTAGGATTGTGCTATAGTTACTACCACATTTCCTGCTTTCCAAAAACCAGTGAGATTAAAGGCACCTCTAGCAGATGTACACATACAATGACTGTTACCTGAGTACAAAACAATTTAGAACGGACAACATCGCATAGTCCTATTTCCATTATCTTAATGTCCTGACCACGACTTTTGGTTTTCTGAGGTTTGGTCCTGTGGGGTTCTTTCAAGTGTTTTAGTTTAGGTTTGTTGGGGTGTTTTTTTTGTAGGTTAGGCAGGGGGGAAAAGAAAGTGATGCTTTATGAACCTTGCCAGCATATATGTTTCACTCCAGAAACTTAGAGGAACACTGTCTGGAAAGAACAAACTCCATTTCCATACTCATGATTCTGCAAACTCTTCATAAAAATACTAAGAAAACAAGTAATTCATGACTGCTACCACAGCTGTTTAGAATAGCATAGCACAGACTGGATGAGGTCTTTTCCAGCCTTAGTGATCCTATGTGTCTATAGGATAGCAGAGCAGAGCAGAGCATAGGATAGACTATTTTCAGTTGGAAGGGGACCTACAACGATCCTTTAATCCAACTGCCTGACCAATTCAGGGCTGCCCAAAAGTCAAAACGTTATTAAGCGCATTGTAAACAAAGGCTTGAGGAATCCACCACCTCGTTAGGAAGCCTGCTTCAGTGTTTGACCAACCCCCCCCATAAAGAAATGTTTCCTAATGTCCAGTCAGATATTCCAGGTGCAGCTTTGAAGCATTCCCACAAGTCCTCTCACTGGATCCCCGTGAGAAGCGACCAGCTGCTCCCTCTCCCCTTCCCCTCCTCGGGAAGCTGTAGAGAGCAATGAGGTCACCTCTCCACCTCCTTTTCTCCAAACCTGATAAGCCCAGAGTCCTTGGCCACTCCTCATGGGGCATTTGCTGCAGCCTGTTCACCAGCTTTGTTGCCCTCCTCTGTATGCATTCACAGACCATCATATCCTCTTAAGTGAACACAGTATTCGAGTGTTGCTGTACTTGGTCAGTAATGACCTCTTTACCCTAACACCTAAAGCACCTATCAAACTATGACAGAAATCATTCCAAAATTAAATACTCCTATTATATTTCATCCAAAATGGACTTCAAGTAAATATCACATTAAGCTATTTATTGGTAATAGTAAATATATATGGGCAAATAAATGCAAACAGCAACAAATGAATACTGCTTTAACAAGAATGTCCTGGAAGAGATGACTATTGACATGTACAGTTCTAAAAGATGATAAGTATATATCACAATTTACCTTAATTGTTAATGAATTTTTTATTTGATTTGCTAATCTGGTGAAAAATGTTGCGCATATAGAGAAAGGACTGAAATCTCAGAAACACTGCCTTGTATTTCACACAATTTCATCTGACCTTGAACAATGCTGGTGCAAAGAGCCCAGACAAATTAGATTTTACATTTACAAGAATTCCACAGCATAAACATCTAAGAGTGTGAATGCCTCCTGACAATTTTTCCAGGTTGTTCTCAGAAACAGGTAAGAATTTCCTTGCTAGAACATCAATTGGCTCCCAATGGGAGTTACTTTAGGTAGGCCTGAGGAATAAGAAGCTTCAGAATTATGGCCTTTCCGTCACAGTACAGCAGCTCAAGAAAAAGGACAAGAGCAAGGGATTAAGGAAGCTTAGATATTGTTCACAATTCAAGTTAATCTTTGAGTAGATGATGGGTTATAAGTGACAGATGAATAAGGGAGCAGAATTTTCAAGTAAATGTTGCTTCTGTCCCACAGCAGGGAAGATTTGCTTAGCTGAAATGCAGTTTCCTCAGTGCCTGACTGATGCAAGGACAAACAACAAGGCATAAATTTAAGCTAAAAAACTTACATTTTTTAATAAAAGTTAAAGAAGAAATATAGTTTTGTTTTTTTACTTTTTAAGCAGAAAGCTGGTAAGTCAAAAGAGCAAACCAAGCATGTAAAACTTACAGAAGAAGAACAGCAACAAATACCAGTGCTTGAGCTCTCCTAGAAGTCAGTCTCTCATTTGAAAAGCCCTTCTATCAATGGTAAGAAATCAGATGTGCTCAAAGATTGTTCACCTATATTGCTGTCATAGGTTAGCAAGCATAGTCCCGGAAGGGACGTCCTTGCTAAGGGGTGCTTACAGTTTCCTCTGGGAACTGATAGAACCTATCAGCTGGCCAGTTTGAATATGGACAATTCTCTAAGCCACTTAAAGTTGTGATCACCTCTGTGATCCACATTTAAGAATAGGCAAACTCCCCCTCCAAGCTCTCTCTCTCGTTTCCGGCGCTGGGACAAGTGGCTGCAGGCCCCGTGTGGGGGCCAGCGGGCCCGGCCAGGCCCTGCTTGGGCCAGGCCGGGCCGGGCCACGGCCATCCTGGAGCCATGGACCTGTTCCAGCCATGGAACCCCCCCCCACTGCCTTGCCGTGGGCAGCCGGAGCGGCTCGGCTCTCCCCCCTCTCCACTGCGATAAGAAAAATTCAACATTCCAGCTGCAAAGCTGCAAGGCCGAGGTGAGATTAACCCTTTTATTGCTGTGAAGAGCTGAAAACCTGAGGGAAGAGAGAGAGGAGATGCTTAAAGCTGAAATTCTGTTGTGAAGCTATGATATATCAGAGTATCCCGTTGTAATTCCATGAAGATATGGGGGGGTGGAGTGTTCCGCTCGTAAGCAAAAGCACCTGCGCTGAGATAGGCAGATGCTGACGCAGCTGTAATTTCATGAGAAGTTTGGACAGGGAGAGATGAACCAGATGAGGACTTTTGCTCCAAACGGGAAAGGAGAAAACCTCAGTCCGTAGAGATGAACCAGATGAGGACTTTTGCTCCGAACGGGAAAGGAGAAAACCTCAATCCGTAGAGATGAACCAGATGAGGACTTTTGCTCCGAACGGGAAAGGAGAAAACCTCAGTCCGTAGAGATGCTCCCAGAGATAGTCCTAAAGATGAAGATGATGAAGACCCTTTGCTCCCAGGGAAGGAGAAGGGCCTCTGTTTTTGTTTCTGAACGGCTCAACCTTAAAATTGTACCCCAAAAAACTTCAAGAGTGGACCCTCGAAGGCAGTTGCGGGAAAAGCTGCAAGTCGGGGGAAAGGACTCACACGCAGGCAGAGAGACTCCTCTTCCTAAATGGACTGAACGATATTTGGAAGTGGGCGGCTGTCTCGTTGTGATAATGTTTTCATAGCATGAGCAAGAAGAGACTTCTCTTTCTAAATGGACTGAACAAGGTTATTATGGAAGTGGTAAACAGACTGAACATCTTAAGGGTTGTCTTTTCACATTGTCAGTGGGAGAAGGGAGGAAGGTGGGGGGAGGAGGAGAGTTCTGAAGGTGGTATTTTTTTTTTTTTTCTTCTTTTAGGTCTGTTAATAAACTTCTTTATATTCTTTCAAGTTTGGTGCCTGTTTTGCATTTCTCCTAATTCTTATCTCACAGTAGATAAACAGTAATGAGTATTTTGGACCAAACCACTACACTAAATTGGTGTTTCCGCCCGGTTACAAACCGAACCCGCGACAATTGCACAAGAGTAATATAATATATTCAGAAAAGCCTAAGTAAACATGAAGCATCCTATATGTAATTATCCTTTATACAATTAATTATAAATTATCATAATATTTTTTTTAATTCATAGATATTAAATTACTCAATTACGAGCAAGCTTTACCTTTTTATCTTGAAGCGTGCATAAATATCCTTGACACAATAAATGAAAAAAACCCCATCAAAATCACACAAACATTAAAAAACAACCCAAATCACTTAAGACTAACGATACCTATTTAAAAATGCAGAAACCCAAAATGTGAATAGTGTAAGCAGTCGTGTGTATTGTACTTAGATGGCCTTTTGTCATACCATGTGTTGGTGTATCAAAGCAAAAAATCTGTTTGAGTAAGTATAATTACTTAAATAAATAAATGAAGCTGTTCAGGACTGACTTTTAAAGCTACTTGATTACACAGAGCAGCATAGCAGTATGTTTAAATTTTTTTATAAAGAGGTTTAAAATATTTTAATAAACGCCTTTATGTTACAGGATTTTGTATTCCTGAGATGTAAATAAAACAATAAGTCTGTAAAGCTCAGAGAATAACTACATAAGCCATTTTACAAGGATGATATACTTTTCCTTCCTTTCTATGAATGTATAAAGCTCGCCGTGAAGCTCTTACTAAATCTATTGATCTGTGAAACACAGTGCACTCCAGGGAGGCAATTCACTTGACGTTATATATCAAATGATGAGATGAATAATGATCATACCATTTGATAATTAAACATCTTACAAACCTTTTAACTGACGGAACGTCAGAAAGGTCAAATGAGATCAAACCTATTTTTTTTTTGTTACCAATTTTTTTTCATATTTGCAAAACAAAAGTTACATTTAACAGTAATTATTATATTACATGGCAAAACCAAATTATTGAACATACTTTTCATTCCTATTAGACAGTTTGAATCCATAAGAGAAATAGTTCTTTCATCCCATGGTCCTATTATAATCTTCTTTTAATCTTACAGAGAAGTAGCCACTCACCAGTATAGCGCAAATAACTAGCAAAGTTATTAGATTAAGGGAAATGAATAGCACATAGAGCAAATCTAAAATATACCAAAGCACTAAGAATTAAAAAAACTCCTTGACAACTTCCTGTAAAATTGTAGGAAACTGACATTTTATTAGATAGCAAGTAAGTCCATTTCAACAGTTTGAAGACATTAATAGAGTTTGTCAACTTAAACATTAATTTGGAATTTTATCTATTATTATCTAGTAATAATTTAAATGTTTGACTCTCAAAATAAATCCAAAACATTTAATAAAGAAGACACCTACAACTGTAATTTCATTAACAATTTTGTATTTTGCCTGTGAATTTTTAAGTTGCAAAGGCAATCAAAAGATGCAGCAAATATTTTTTTTACTACAGAGTAACAAGTGAAAATCACTTGCCTCAGCAGCTAATGGCTCTGTCAAACGGGGTTTCTAGAAAAGACAGCATCTATTCACATACATCTTCAGCATAGCCATATGGGTTACCATAAATCAAGACCTTCATTGCCAGAAAGAATAAATTCCTCCATCTTCATGCAAGCTATCATTAGCCTTCACAGTCCAAATCTAATCAGATCCCAAATATTATGGAATGTCTTAGGATTTCCCTCTAGTTACTTTCTTAGAAAATGAAGACATCTTTATTAACTTAAGAAAACATTCAACATCTTTCTCAAAAACAAACTGGGACAGATCCAGTCAACTCTCACAAATACACAGTTGCACAAACACACAATCAATATGTGAAATACCTGAACACACCCAGTAACAGCCTGCATGTATGTGACAGTTGTGTCTTATAGGCGAGCAAACTAGCCAGTCTCAAAAACCAACCTCAGTTTACTGAGGCCAGTATCCTAGCGTTGCTCCAGGTGCTTCTGCACAGGTAGAGCTAATCTGGAGAAGAGAGATCTCTGGGGCAGAAGTTGAAACAAAGAGAGAGGATTTTTACAGGGCATCTAAAGAAGTAATAAAGCTAATGAATTTGGCCACCAAAAAACAGAGATTTACTGGAAAATCTCACATCCATGCAGCAGACTGGCTACTACTATGGGACATGAGAGAGATGTGAGAGATGATACCTTCATAATATCAACTTCCAGTTGCTCACAGAACTTTGTCTTCGTCTTGAGGCTGGAAACAGAGGTCAAGTTCGCAAAATGAAAAAGAGGTAATTAAATCACATGCTCTATCTTCTGGGATCTTTCAAGTATCGGACAGGGTATTCAAGTTCATAACAAAAGTTCGTAACTTAAAAACACTGTCCTATCAAATACATTCAATCCATCCAATATACAGCTTTTTCAGGCCTAATAAATCAAGTAAATTTAAAATACCTTTAATGAAAAGTATTTCTAAATCGAAAAAATAAAGTAATATAAATGATAATACTTCTTCAGATCTCCATTTCTGAAAATGTCCAAACGTACGGTATTCAGAAAATTTTCTAGAGACAGAAAAATAGCAAACACTCATTTTTGTAAAAACTCAAAAATGCAAAAATCAGGGGGAAAATGTCACTTTACTGTAAGGAACCGGACTATTCCATTATACTTTAAAGGTAAGTAAATAACTGTGAGACTTGCACAACAGAACAACTTCCCTAAGAAAAACAAATAAGCATGTGCTCAGATCAAATTTTAGGGGAATATTACACATGTGAATTAAGCACTGACCTGGGAAAAGATGTTCTGTGGAGGCTCAAGGGCTTCAACATATGCTCACTTAGCAAACAGCTGCAGCAGTTAAGGCTGCTCCTTTCCTCTCCTTCCTTTCCCTACTGTTTGTTACCTTCCCAATGCAAGAGCTGCCTGTTGCCACTCAAGAGCTGGCAAAATGACCATACAAAATGATCATATGAGCAACTTTAATGGAGAGCCAAGGAGCATGGTTTAAACTGCAATGGATTTTCTATGACATTAGCTGGGCATCCTTTCCACATTAATTTTGTTCCTTTTTAACAGGTTGAAGAAGAGAGACAAGAAAGAATGCAAACACGAGTTCTAGTGGAGGGACAATAATGAATTCTGGAGAGAGGGAAAAGATACCCAGAACTGAAGTACCTGTTCATTAAATAATTATGTTCTTTACTTAAAAGGATTATCAATAGAGCCTAATACTTCTACAGTGAAGATGAAAGATTTAAAAATGGAAATGCTTATGTTCCACATTCTTTACAATACTCTTGCTCAAAAAAGTAAATGTAAAATGATTCTGTCATAAGAGAAAACTTTAAATATTTTTCCATTCATTCAGTAATTCAGTTCAACATTTCAGCCTTATTTTTAAAAATAAAATAAACAATAATGCTGTCATTCATTTAGTCCACTTAGCCAGCAGAAAGAAACTGACCTGAAGCAAAATTTCGGTATAGAAGTTTGTTTTGCTGAGTAGCGGGTTTTTGTTGGGGTTTGGTTTTTTTTTCTGCTTGTTTGTATGTTTTTAAGAAGAAGAAGGAATCTTAGAAGTAAAATTCCATTTAAGAAGAAGGAGAGCGATGATGATGCAAAGATCCAGAATTTTTTTAAACAAGTAGCAGCAATCAAATTTGAGAAAAAATACACCTACCTAAAGCTAAAAGCCTTTGACTGAATTGAGTAGAAATTTTGTATATGATATGGTTTTAATTCTTTATTAAGTGATGGAAAAAGAGAACTGGATTTGCATTACATCATGAAAATGTATCTTAGAGCAAAGAGAAAACTAAGTAAAAACTAATGACAAGTGGCCATGTAAGAAAATTTTCATCTTGAAAAGAAGAAAGTTAAATATTCACCAACTTGATGGTAGCATGCAGATAATAAATATTAGTCTCAAATAAACTGCAAAACATTTAAGACATGAGGTCACATGTCCTTGTCATAGTACACTATCCATCTGCTCTAATTTGAAGTGTTTAGCAAATAGCTTCACCCACCCAAGTAATACAGAATGATATTAGGCTGGAAATTCAATTACAGACAGGAACTATATATCTATAGGTATCTCAACAGATCTAAAACAATATTTAATTTAGTTTCTCCCTCAAGTATAAAAACATTGAGTTAAAATTACAGCCCATTTCCCATTAGTCCTGTTACCTATAAAACTACACTTAACCAAAGTATATAGATTCTAGAATTAAATTTCTGTATTTTACATACACCTTATTCTTGAGAAGTCACATATATCATGCAAACTATACCAAGCAGTGTTAACTTTGCAGCCTCAGATTACATGACTGGCAGTTTTTCTGCAAAACCTTCATTGGATCTGTCATAATTAAATGAATTTATTTATAGGTACTCAAATCTATATGCTTATGTTTGGATGTAGGACCAGAACCACCATATGAACCAAAACACAACCTGCTTTGCTTCCCTAGAAAACTCAAGCTCAGGAAAAAAAAAGTTTCTTCAAAAATTAAATTGTGAATATTTTAATTTAAAAAAAAAAAAATCATGCAGGTAAGCACAGTTTTTCCCATCAAATCACCAGTATAGGCTGTGACTGACAACAATTACCACTAAATAACTGTTTTACAGACTTCATTCAAAATTCTGAGGTCTAGTTCCTGAGGGACAGTGATCTCTGTCCGATTCCTAGATGACAGTGGCCACATTAAAAAAAAAAAAAAAAAAAAAAAAAAAAAAATCATTACCTCTTTCTTCCCTAGATCCCATAATGCATTTTCCAGAGAAGAAAAGAAATCACTCCCCAAGACAGTTAACAAGCACCACTTACAAACACAAAACTCATGTAAAATCAGCTTTTTAGGGAGGCTAACTCTCAAAGCAATCAAATAAACATCTATTCCATTTTCAAGATCCCATTTATTTTCAGGAATTAGATGTGATGTTATTTCTTTCATATGTAGTTACTTGTACTGAATTGCTTTCTTTGTTGCCCACATTTATTCATTTTTTTTAATAAGGATTTAAAACAGCTAGTTCATCATATTTATAATAGAATGATTTCTGGATAAGGTAACTTCAAAAGCATGTCAAAAATACAGATTTTTTTTTTTTTTACTGTGTTGCTGAAGAACATAGGAAGTAGTAACATGAAAATCAGTCTTTCAGAACTACTTCAGATACAGTCAAATAAGAGACCATGCTGAGAAAAACAGCACAAATAAGTTGTTCTGAGCAATATGGGAAACCACATTTGATTTTCTTAAGTTTTAGAGAAATCCCAAGTAAACTACTGTTGATGCTTCCTTTCCTCTTGATAAAACTAGCTTTTATTCTGTCTAAATCAATCTATGTTAGAGTGCTCACAGGCCTCAGCATTTTTTCTCAAAGACTGTGCTAATGGCATAATGGCTTTACAATTTAAGTAGAAAAACGTATGAGAGAGAGAAAAGGCTACATAACACTGAAGTAAGTAGGGATTCATTGTCTTGGACCTCCTATCACAGGAAAAAAAAACCAAAGCAATTCTATGTATATAATAAAAATCAACTAAATTAATTTTCTCTGTTCCCTCCGAACAACAAGACTTTCCAAGAACTTTGTTCCACATCTGGAAAATGAAAGGTTTAAAACAGGGATTTGTGGCAGAGTTGCGTCTTCTATTCTACCCCAAAGAAAGACAAAGCACTTGATGACCCTTTTATCCCACGGAATGAACAGGAAGAGTACTACCATAGGGTAAGTGCTGATAGTTTAAGTCTGGAACCGCTTTGAGAGCATGAAGAGTTTGGCCACATACAGTCATCAGCATGGCAACAAGAGAAAAAAGACCTGGTGCCAGTGTTCTGCCTTATAAGTAAAACAGAGTAATTTTTGTTCTTAAAAATACATACAGGATGAGAAAAAAGAAAAGTATCACTCATGTTTCTTAAGTTTATTAACAGTCTCATTGAAAATATGATTTTGACCAACACCATACCTGCCACTGAATACATCAGCACAACTAGCTGTGTACTCTGGCTAACATTTAACCTGGAAATCCATCCTTACTATGTTTTTCTAGTCTGTCAACTCACTCCTGCAAGTCATTTTCAAATAGCTCATTCATAATTTATTTCTTACCCAATATTCTTGAAATCTCACTAGCATCCCATCAAAAAGTACAAATAGCACAATCTTTTACAATCAATTTAACTTAAAAAAAATCAAATAAAATTGATACATAACATCCATCTCCTCTCCACCCCAAAAAAGAGCAGATTTTGTTTAAACATAAAGAAAATACAAAAATTAGTATTGGATATGTGACTGTGTTTTCAAGGGATAAACCGAGGCTGCATCTGACAACTTCGTTGATACATTTTTTACTTCTTTTGTATTTATTTCCTTTATTAACTCTGAGTTTGACATAATTTATTGTACTAAACTAAAATACAGGTGTGTCCTCCTTTCTTGAAGAAGTGGTCCAACTAGTAAGGAGTCTGCTAGTGTGACTAAAAAGACTAATACTTATTTTTATCCACATAAAAAATTTACAGTCATATGTTATCTATTGTATCTTTAGTCACCTATTATTATTATCTTATTTCTAAAAATAGCACAGACATACTACAATGCTTATGTACACAAATTCTTTATGAAATAAAGATGTTGTGAAGAATATTTGGGGCTTCTTGACCATTATTCTGAGCAGGTTTTCCACTAGCTTCAGCAGCTCATTTTTTTGCATACTGCATCTCTATACTTTTAGAAATGTCAGGGCTTTTTTAGCAACTTTATTTGTAATATTCAAAATTATGTCACTTACTGATTATTAAAAATCTATAAAAGTAATAATCTATTTTGCATTTCACAGAATTATCTTCTCAAATACTAAACTCGCCCTTAGTTAACCTCTATTATTTTTTTAAAATTAAATTTTAAGAGACTGGCTATCTTTCACCAGTCTCTTCAAGAATCAGAGAAATAAGAAAATAAAATCAGCATATCCACTACTTTTATATTAAAAACAATCCCTCTGTTTGAGAGAATTAACAATTTAAACACCAATGGAAATGATATTTTCAACAATTATAATTTTGGTAAAAGCCATTAATAGTGTAACATCAAGTCAGTAGACACCTTTTCCTGCTATATTGTGCATAAAAAGTATTCCCATCTGTTTCAATGCTCTGGCTTTTTCATGGGCTTAAGCCTGTCAAATTATTCCATTTGATTTCAGAGAATTCTCATATGGCAATCTATTTTATTTACTTTATCTTCAATAAAATGGTTGAGTGAGCATTAGCAACTACGAGACACAAGTTTCAATCAGTCCTCTGGCAAAGGCGTCAATCTACATTAGACCTACAATGCTGTGAGCTGCAGCCAGAAAGCTGGAGTGAGACAGGGCAACAGTGAATGAGTGAGCAAGACCTAATAAAGCAGCAGTGAAGAGAGAGAAAATTCCCCCTAGACACTACCATACACCACTTATATAATGTGTGTGCCTAGCTCAACACACCAGTAGCTCCTTAATAAAGCTGACAGCTAAAAAGGAGATTCAGACTCCAACTTCATTTTACATGACACCTACAGTAATGGCCCTCTGTTCTCAAGCAGGTCACATTTAGAAACCTTCAATTCAGTTAAAAATTAAGAGTTCTCACCTCTCTCATTCATGTCACATAGGAAAAAAGAATCATAAAATTATTAAGATGCACACCATTTTCTCCTCATTTCATACAGCTGAAAAAAATTCAGGATTTAACTAGCTTTTCCTTAAAAATTTCTGTGCTATAAACCACAAAACAATCAGGGTATTTAAGCAATAATTCATTTCTGAAGACAGCATCATTAACGACTAATTCCAACAAATGTGGGGTATCAATCCTAGACATTACAAAAATATCTCCCAAAGCACAAACTTTGTAATAACTGATGCAAGTTCCTACTTGATATGGGCTGTGAAAAGAAGATTATTTCAACAGTGCTCTTCCCAGGAAATCAGACCATTAAGACTGTACTTAACTGCTTAGCTGAATTGAAAAGCTGGCCAGTTTAAATCCATAGTTTGATATTGGGTATAATCATAGCAAAAATTTACTGCCTCACATTTCCAGGTCACAAATTCAGTTCTATCAATGTACACTACTTTTTGAACAAAACTTGACTTCAGGTTCCCCCCAAATCAGTAATTTACAGCTATTCAAAATCACCCTGGAAAGATAATTCAAAATTCTACAATAAATAGTGTCTCTGATCTAATACTATTCCATTAAAGTATAAAGTACTGTTTATGTTTCAGACTCTTCCTGTTGGAAACCAAATTTAAAACAAAGCCCATCAAACCCCATCTAATTACTTCTTGCAAACCATATACCATCTTTTTCTTTCAGCATTATGCTGTAGATCCTCCTTTCATTCATTTACAGAAGTATTAAAACTCATTTGCCTTCTGACCAGACATGTGGAAGGGTTAGACTTCTTTGTGGACAAAGTCAATGCCAATCCACTATGCAGCTAGTGGAAAACATCATCTCTTTCACACGTTGGTCATCAATGTGGTCACCAGCAATGAGTCCTTAATGTAATTGTTGAGAGAACTTCAGTTCAGATGCAAGATACCTGTATGAGATATTCTTCTGTACTATTCTAACAATATAATTATGTTTGCCCTACAAAAAATAAACATATCCATATAGACTGAATATTTAATAGTATACAAAATGTATGCATATACATGTACATGAGTTGTGATGTTTCAAGTTTTTATTTCTTGTAGTACCAGAAAGAAACAGGAAGGAGCACAATGTCTCCTGTTCTCCAAACTGACAACAAAGAAGAGCCAGATCAATTTAATAATTATTAATACCAGAATTTATGTAGCTTTTTCTTTTAAACCTAAGTAACTCAGAAAACAGAGATGTAAATGTATCAATAACAGTCTCCAAAACTGTCTATTTAAGTCATCAGTCAAAAAATAGAACATTTTTTCTCTGCTTTCACATTTCTCCAACATGGATTTTTGTCTTATTTTCAGTTTTTCCCGCTCTATCTCAGTTTTTCTAAAACTTACTCCTAAATAGTTAAGTGTTCTACTGAGAGGACAAAAACCAGAAACATTTTTTCCTGTTAATTAAAAATGTATTCATAAATGCAATTTTATTTTTATGCATATCTATCACTACATTTATGACTAAATCCCAGTTTTCAATCAGTGCAAACACACCGTATCCTGCCATAAAATAACCTATTAATTCTAAATAACATACTGACGAACTAGCATTCAGAATTTACTACTGTTTCCTCATTGACTGCAAAAACATTCCTTCTCCACCTTCACATACTGCAATAAATAGAGACCAATGCTAAAACGGCCAAAAAGATTTTGGCTTCCTTTACAGAAAGTGTTTTTATAGAATATATTTAACTTAAACTTATGGAAGAAAATATTGCAGGAAGCAGAACAGCAGTTACTTTCTTTCATATGCTTTAAGTTTCAGACATACTGGAATTCAATAAAATTATGCTGCCAAACTACCATAGATGCACAAGTCAGTTATACTGCATTTTGGACATTATTTGTCAGAACATAGTAAACTTCCAGAAAAAACATCCTTTAAAAATTAAATCACTCTTGCTGACTCAACAGATTTCAATTACTACACTTTCTATCAAGCCAACCAATTCTCCAAAATACTGACACTGTCCATCAAGAAACTATCTAATCTAACTATATACAAGTTACACCATTCAGACATGTACAAATATGTGAGACAAATCCAGCCATATTTCCATCGCTACACAGAAAGCAAAGAATCTGACATTTCTTACTGTTTTTTCTATTGAGGAATGAAAGGAAAAAACACTGTTTTGAAAATATATTACTACATACTAACATACAGTCATACAAAGGTTTGCACATGATGCCAGTAATATCTACAGTTTCCCTGTATAGAGCTGTATATCCTTTGATTTACAACACTGTTACATCTAACCTTTCTTCTTTTCCTGGCTTCACCATATTCATACAGTAGCCTTCCAACCAGTGCCTTAGCTCCTTGGAAAAAGGTGAAGTTAAATCGGAATAAAGGAATTTTCCTTTCTTATTACCCAGTGAAGACAGTCACAGTGAAACACATACCAGAACAGTCTTGTTTTACACTACTTTGAACTAGGTTAAAAAGGTCTGTGCTTCCTCCCAGAGGGTAAAACTTTAAAAAACTTGTTATAAACATAGTTTCAGAACTAATTACTGTCACCATCATTAACTCCTCTGGAAGAGCTTCTTTTTCTTTCCTTGCAGAGGCATCAATACATTAAGAAGGATACACCAATATTATGGAGTGTATAGGTATATCTGAATATCTCATAATACCTTAGCAGTTACTACAGATGGCATATAGGGAAACAGTATATATTTATTTCAGCAATACGTATTTGTATTTACATTTTTTTTCTACTTACTGGGGTACGTAAAAGCAATTTGGCCTGGTTCTTATTATAATTAGTTTGTTGCACCCTGTTGAAATCTGCATCTTAAAAATTTAGTACCAGGTCCAACTGACCGTATTTTACAATTTATATGCTAAAATATTGCCTAAAAATTTTGAATTTGAAAAGTTCTGGGAATATTCCCAGAAGGTTTTATACCTTGTAGAAAATGTAAAATATGAACTACTGCAACACTCAACATATAGATTAATTCTTTGTTGCAATAGCAATTATGAAAAATCCAAAATAACTGTGACTGGCTTGCTAAGCTCTGATCTTAGGCTAATTCCTCCAAGATCTCCTTTTCCACATCTGTCTAAGTTAAAAAGACTGGACAGCCTCTTGTACATGATTCACTGAAGATAGCTGTGAAGGTCTGGAGCAAAGCAAGGTGTTCAATGCAGGCATGCCAAGTGGCAGTATACCCACTGACAGTGTGGTGTCACAGGCTGGTTCAGCCTATTAGCACAAAAAGCAGTTGAACTCACAGTCCTTGACATCATGGAATATTCCTGGTTATCAAAGGAATAAAGACTGTCCCAGTTTCAAGAAACTAGGAATATCCAAACTCAGGTATTCTTTACTATTTATTATAGTATATTGGCCTTTTAAAATTTTACTTTTTACAAGAAATAGTCTAAAAATTTTTTCAAAAAAAATTAGCTTAATTATCATACTCCTAATACAGATGATGTAATGGAACTGTACAGGGTAAGTTAACTCCACAGTTCAAGAGACCTTGGTGAGAGAACCATGGTTTCACTTATTTTCAAGGCAGAAGCTGAAAAAGCATGTAGGGAAACCCTAAATGAATCAGATATTCTCTGCTATCTAGTCATAACACAAGCAGTCATACATCCCAGTGAATTGGGGAAAGCAGAGACCAGCTATTTGAACTTGCATTGGTAAGAAGGAACAGCAATTCCAGAAAAAAAGAAAGTTGCAAAAAAAATACTCTTAGATTTGTGATGCTTGACCTGTACTCACCTGCTTCTTCTAAGCCTCAAAAAGACCTTTTAACTTCAACCTTGAACTGAAGTGATGTCCAAAATCAATTCTAGTACCACCATCCTGACAAAACAGAGAGAAATGTTTACAGCTACTTAAGACATCATTTAAAAAAAACCAACGCAGAATCTGGCCTTATCACTCCCTCTAATTTGTTCCAGATGTGCATATGCTGATTCACAAGTAATCTGAAAGAAAAGGAGCTGTAATTTTAAATTTTTTGATTTTGACATAAAGCTGGTTGAAAGACATAGCAAGTTAAAAGATTCTCTTAACAAGTCGTAAGCTTAAATGTAGTCCACAAAGAAATATAATTGTTCACCTAAGTTTCTTCCTTGCAGTAGAGTGACAGCTATGGCATCACTCAAATTCTAGTCTTATATTTTTATTCTATTTTTATTATTATACTACCCAAGGGCAAACAAAAGGAAGGCTTCCCTGAAGTAGTTTGTTCCATACAGAGAACTGCACACAATATCACTACCAGTAAGTTCACAGGGTCATCTGAAGGAAGGAACAGAAGCTGGGAGACAGCATGCCAATAAAATTTAAATCTATATGTATGTTAGGAAGGACAAAAGGACAAGCAAAAAGAAAAAAAAAAGCAGCACTGAAGCTGAGACTGGAAGACTGCAATGAAGAGAGAAGGTTGGACAAGACAGAAGAAATAAAGAACACGCAGGTCCATAGAATATTTAGATTACATCTATGTCTGAGCACATTTCTCTTTTCTGAAATCAATTAGCAGAGATAATCCTACATCTATGCTGGGCATAGTCACATATGCTCTGAAACAGAGGGGCTGCATAAAAATTGTCTAATGGAGGTGGTCAAATAAATGTCTGGGAATTTTCTGGAACAATGTTGGTTTTCAAAGACTTTAACTGTGGCAGACACCTGGAAATATTTCCAGGCATTGTTTAATTTACTAATATAGACACAGACTTAATGCCTGAAACTCTGCTATCTCTGAAGTAGGTCCTACCAGCCTCTCAGTGGTGCCTCTTGGCAATTCTCTCTTGCTGACAAGGTCAGACAGAAGCAGGCTGAAGAGTAAAATGAATGTAGAATTTTATAAAGAAAAGACTGCTTTCCCACAGTTTAAGAAAAAAAATCTGTGTTCCAACTGGCATTATTAATACACACTTTGTTACAAGATGTTTGGACATTTAAAAGAGCTGCAGTTCTAACTTGTTCCTTTGTTTGTTGAGTGTAACAAAACCTGCTGGGAAGGTCGAAGTTCCTAGAAAACTGAAAGCTACCTGGCAGCCTCTGTAGTAGTGCAAGTGAAGAAGGGAGAGCAAAGAATGACAGGCTGAAGGAATAAACACTACATGAAACCCCTGCACAGTAGGACAGCACTGGGAAATGAGAAGGATATCTTATGAGCTTAATACAAAGCAAAAAAAGGTAAGAAAATGTTAAAAACAGGTAAGGATCCTAAGGCAAATATGAGGAGGTGAAGGTGGGTGTCAATTCTTAAAAGTTGTTGGAAAGTAAAATATGTGTCAATGAAACTTTGCTTGGTGGTCATGTGGTCACCCTGGATCCACAACGTAAATGTCCAACCGAGTGAATAGCATCTCACTGTCCTATTTCCCATTAAAAGGTTGCAGTTTTGCCTCTAAATAGCTATGCCTCTAAGTCTTTGAAGTTTCCTGTGCACCTAAATTCTAGACAGAAATACACATTAAAGTTATTTCTTCAACACTAGATTTTGTTGACAGATAATATGTAAGCCTCAAACGTGAATATTCTGTATTTCTTTTTTCCTATAATCCATTACACCAAAATACTTTCAAGTCATCAGTTTTCTTAGGTTGGATTATATTAAACATCACATCTTGCTTCACCTCGTAAAGCCAAGACAATCACAGTTATTATATATGAAATCTTATATCAAAACATGACCCATTTTGTTGAGATATAGCCTTTTTAGATGAAATTGTCCATTTTAACATTTTTTGGTAATTGGTCTTAATATGAAAACAACCATTAATCTCGATGATTATAATTTTATCTTTGGTCTATTTCTGGATTCCTATACTTTTTCAGAAAACAGTAAGAAATATTTAAAGTGGTGAGGATGGCACAAAGTAGGTGTGACAGATACGTCACAGGCAAACAGCAGGTCTTAATCTATCAATTCTCTTCTTAACGATACAAATTTTCATTTTTAGAAACTTATCTATTGACCTATGTTTCATTTATGCTACATTTCAGTGTGGTTTACCTGATGAAGGCAGCTGACTTTTAAAGAATGATATTACTTCTGTTATAAACACTGATTTGTTTTGATTTTTGTTAGCATCCTAAAACCTGGATCTGAGTCATTTCAGTTATTCCAGTTTAAGACCAACATTTCTCTACCGTCTCTCCACCTGAGCTAGCAGATTCCATCCCTTGGGCCTTAGCAGCTAGATCTTTAATTGTTTACCTATGCCCTACTGACAGTGCTTAAAGAGATATATTTCCCATTCTTCAATATCTAACAATCCTATCTGAACCTTAAAAATTTACAAATTTACAGACCTTGTTTACCAAAACTTTAAAAGCATCCTGACAGAATGTTAATTGTCATAATTGTGTCAAAAACCCCTAGAATATTTAATTCAAAATGAAAGTCAAATTCATTCCTGGATGAAGACCTTCCTTAGAAACTTGACTTAAAAAATACAATGCCCATACACTGCAAACTACTTCTTTAACTCATTCATTTACTTGCCGCAATCACCTCTTAGCTTATTCCACATTTAGATCACAAATCATTAGGATAAGTTTACCTGTTATATGTTTGCACACTGCCTCTAAGACAACATTTTGATTTGAGACTACATGCTCTTATTCATTATCCTGCCTTACTGGTGGCCTTTGGTATTTTTTAAAATGTAAATAACCCCACCAAAGTGCACCACAGCGCTTAAGCAGTTCTAGTACTTGATAGATCAAGTTGCCATGATGTGTCACTATTTCAGGTAAGACATGCTTGTTCAGATTTCTTCTATAGTAAAAATGGTTCAAACTGCATTAGAGCTTGAAATGGGTATTTGTATAAAATATTCTAATGAAGCACCACTCATCAAAGCATTCAAGAAGATTTTAGAACCTGGTTGAGGGCCATCTATATAAGTTATTATTAGGTATGCTTGTTTTGAGTCAGACAGATTGAGCCGAAGACACCACTGGTTTCACTGAAGCAAAAATTACTTGCTAGAGAGACTGACTAGTATTTTAAAGACATAAGCATTCACTGGTATCTGTAGCTTCCACCTTTTTATCATATAGGACTCACACAATTAAAAACAAAACTCTTAATTCATAACAGGACTTCTGAGGAAGCCTTAAATTGCACTATGTCAATGGGATGTCCTGAATTTTATTTGAAAATACATCACCTACATACAATCTATATCTTGTAAAAGTATGAAAAAAAAGTGTAAATCTATTAAATAGTCAGACTATGTATTTTAAAATATATTTTAACTACTTCAATACAGTAACTCACAGTAGAAAAAAAAGATTTTTAAAGAATATTATATAAATTGCAGAACTGCAAATAGTAAAGAAACGCCCCTTTTCTTCCTGATTCCAGTAATTCACATTTCTGTGATAGAAAGATACTCAGAAGTTCATAACCAGATGAGCACTACTGAATGCCATTATAATTAACAAGAACATATAAAATGAATTAGAAGTTACGTTTATAATCAGTCCAAAGTTAAACGATACAATGAAAAGACCTTCATACTACTGTGATCTCTCAGCTAATTTTTACATACTATTTCACATTGGTACTTAGACAAATGAAGGCTGGATTACATTATCAGTGGTTCCCAACAGAAGTTTTGTGGCAGTAGGAGAAGCATATATTTTTTTCATGTGGCACAGAGAAAATAATGAATTCCTGAATGATTCTTGAGCTGTCAAGCTTCCCCAACTACACAGTTTCCAAATTTTTCAATGCTATGTACTTATAAAGGTTCACATAATATTCTACACCACAAAAATTATTCTTGAAGTTTTACACCATGGAATTTACTGTGAAAAACACCCATACTCCATTAATCCAGAAAACATGTAACTGTGTAAAGAAGTAAGCGAAGGATAATAATAAAATTTACAAAAAATCATTAAAAATTTAATATTAAACACCTTGGAAATTGCCCAGTGACAGAAAAAATGTCCATATGGACTAAATGCATCATCTACTTCCAGTATGTCCCATCCACTGTGTAACTGATGCACAGGTTACATACAATTCCTCTTGGGGAAGAGGGGCTGGGGGGGATGTTGTTCCACTTAGGTCTTACTTGTCCTGAAGACTAATAGGACACTGATTACCTGTACTTAGCAAAGCACTCTGGAGAAAATGGAGACAGTACCAATGAATGGGAAGCCTGGAGTGATGGAAAAATCATCCCTCAGTCTTTTCTTCCAAAATCTCCACAGCAACATTGTCTGAATAGTTGGATATACAGACTAAACCATCCCTGAGGCAGGTCTAACTTGCTTGACTTGCCCTACATGATAGATAACCTGTGCTGACACTAATCTTATAAGTATGCACGATACCAATATCATATTTATAGAGATTTCTGAACACTTTATCCAATGTTCACAGATACCATACCTTACTTTATCCTCAGGCATGTCTGTCTTTCTTCTGAAAACATAATTTATTGGAAGACAACTCAGAGAAAAACCTCTTTCCACTTGTTGAATTTTCTTATTGTAATAAACTGCAATAGTCTACACTAACTGGGGAACAAGAATATAAACAATGATGAAAGCAATTAACTATTCTTAAACAGTTTGTTCTACAATACCACTAATAAAATGGCACTGCAGTCTTGTGAATTCCTTCCAGAATTACTATGTGTTTCTCCCTTTTTCTCCTCTGATGTGATGAGAAGGAATTCAGAAATACTATCAGATGAGAATGTAGAACAGCTTTAAAAGGTAGTATTTCATAAGTGCACGTATATGGTGATCCCCCCTGAGTTGTCTCACATATCAAGTTTGTTCCTGTAAGGAGATGTATGTATAGATTTATAACCTAGTAACACATGAAGTCAAAATGCACCTGACCCTTCTGCCATGCTGCACCATATCACAGACTCTCCCACCCACAGAGTGGCTGATGAGTAGCAACTGCATAAAGCACCTGAATTTAGACTGGGTCACTTAGTACATTAGACAGATGCACCTCCAAAACTTTCAAAAAAGGTGACTCCAGTTCCCGGTTTCTCTAGGCAACCGTTTCTGTTCCATAATTATCCTTCTACTGAAAATCTTTTCCTTTATATTGAATCAAAACCTTCACACATAAGAGTCCCATCCATTCCAACTGCTCCTTCACAAAAAGGGCAACCCTCCTACTCCTTTTCTGCCTGAGCTTTTGTTGAGCCATCCATCACTAAACCCCAACTTTGTAGTTGTTCTGCCACTTGGCAGTTTAATCCAGTGATATCATCATTCTGGATCTGCATGCGGAACTCTAGCTCCTCCTGTTTCTTTCCCACCCACAAGAATCTCATCTAAATAAATATATTGAAAACTCACTAAAACCAACAACAAAACATAGAAAATTAAAGAGTCACACGATTTGCAGGGAGAAAAAGGAACACCAAACAGTGTGAAGTCCACACCTACAAACAATGCAGAACAGAAAACCTAACACATACAGGCTCCTCAAGCTCCTAAAGACCAAAAGAAAACAGACAAAAAAAGTTATAAGTAACTCAAGCTAATTGTGAAAAAAAAATTAAGATTAAAAAAAAAAAAACAAAACCACAAAACAAGCAAACAAAAAGAGGTTCCAAGATAATCTACCTGGGCAGGCTCAATCTCCTGCCAAATATTCCACCATAAAAATAAAGACAGGAAGTTGTCCCACCAATTGCTGTCATCTCCATTATCTGACTGTTGGCAGCATCTCAAAGTATGTGTTTTCTACTTCGGGTGAACAGCAGGTAACTCCCCCATCAGCACAGGATCTTCCTTGGGGCTTCCATAGCCCTAACACATTGTCAGTTTGGGCACCCCAAGAACTGCTCACATTGCTTAGGAGGTTGGTTCAATACTGATATGACCACCACAGTTAGCTACAGATAATTGTCACAAACTAAATGTCCATAAGATGACTGGATCCTTGCAGAGGTCCCTATCCTAAACCCAAAATTTGACATGATTTAATTGTGTCTTTAGCAAACAAGAACAGAATTAGAACAGAACTGTATCCTTGATTTCTTCTCAAGGACCTTGCCTCGTGACCGGAGTAATAGGTCTCTCTAGAGGATGCTGATCACACTTGCCCATCCTCTGCTTCTTGATTTCTTATTCAGAGCTACATCGGTCTGAGGAGGGAAAATTCTTACACATAGGCCAGTCCTCCTTACAGGCACAGCACATCTTCAGCTATGCTGTATTTTGATATGGACCACTTCAGATTACTGGGCAAGCTCAAGGATTCCTTTTTTTTTTTTCCACTCATTAGAGAATGACTCCTCTTGGTTATGAGTTTGTGCCAGTTTGGACAAACTTGGAGGAAAAATATCCTCTGATAGAAGGCAGGCCACAACCACCCCTCCCCCACCAGGTTCAGCAAAAAAAAGAAATTTTCCTTGGAGGAAAGTGAAAGAGATAAAAACTATTTATTTAACAAACACACAGGAAAAGGATAATAATGCTGAATAATAAAACCTGTCGCTGTGGAGAGAAACCTGGGAAGATTTCAGAGCCCTTTGGTAGGTGTGGTCTCTCACCTCCTCCTCAGAGTTGGGTCATGAGCCCACCTCCAGAGCCTCGGTGGAAAATTCTCCTGATGTGCTCTGATGTTGAAACAGTCCAGAGAAGAAGGGAAAAAAACGAAGTCCAAGGAAGACAAGTTCAACTCTCCGCCTCCCTCCGGAGAAAAGGAGCCGAAAGCTGGCTGAAAAGCAAGAAGGGTGCTTCCTTCACTCTTGCTGCTGCAGAAGCAGAGGAGTGTGTACCTGTGTCCTTGAACAACTGCTTTGAAAAGTTCGCTTGATTTTTTCCTCTCCCCCCTCTCAGGCTCAGTTTAAAGGCACAGAAAGGCACAAAGTTAATTTCTGGGCATAGAGCAGCAATAGGGGATACACATCATAAAGCCACCCCAAGACACAGATCCATCTGGCAGTTAGCAGTCCATCATGTTAAACAACCCAGAGACTCCCTTTCAGCAATGGCCAAGGTAGATGACATCAAGAAAGACATAGGATATAAATATGACCCATGCTCTGGACCAATACCTAAAGACACCTAAGAAACAGAGCACCTTCGTAACACTGAAAAATGTCCCTGGAAGTATGGCAGATAAATATTAGGGCTGCTGGAAATTTCTGCCTGTCTTGTACAAGCACAGGCCATATCGGGGTATGACTCAAAGTAAATTTCTAGCCACAGTCAATAACTGCTTTGATGTAGATTGGAATCTATGCCCTTGAAGGGGCAACAAAAGCCAAAAAAACTCTACCACCATTTCAAAGAGGGTCACTGAATAAAAATGAGTAAGCTTGTTACAAGGAAGAAAAAAGAATCAGCTACAAAAGTCACATTTTTACAGGTGGCACAGAGACTGATTAAAGACACCTTTTGCAAGCTCAGAAGAAATGCATACAACCCATCAAAAAAGACTGAGAAAATCCAGGGAAGGGAGCTATCGTGAACAAATGGGATGAAGGAGGCTACTAGAAAGAAAATGGCATCCTTGTAAAAGCTACAAGTTGCGTCCAAGTGAGGAAAACAGAAAGGATTGTAATCTTTGGGAGGCTTAAACATAAAACACAGTCCAGGGTCAGAGGGCTGCAGGGACCAGCAGCTCCCTATGGGCTGGAGGCCAGAAGTTGTGGGGGCTGTCCATGGGCAGAGCAGGACCTGGCTGCCCTTGGGTACGGAGAATGGCAGTCCAAGGGGAAGCTGGGGGCAACCCTGGCCCACAGCACACCAGGCACCTCAGTGGGGACAGGCCAAGGCTGAGGTCAGAGTCAAGCTTAGTGAAGAGCCTCCCACAGACAGCCACCTAGGGGCTTCTGCTGAGGCTGGCAGAAAGCAAGGGCCACTAAAAAGCTGGGGTTTCATCCACACCGGAGAAGACTGGAGAAGTTACTAGGCCAGACATCCTCCTCAGAGAGATACATGAGAGGATCTGTCTTAAACTGAAGTGCCATTAGAGAACATGAGAACAAAAAGACAAACTGAGCTCTAACAGATTATTACATTGGAGTATATCCCATCAACAACTCTAAAGGAACTTGAGTACGAAACAGCTGAACTTAAAATAGAAAAATTTGCCTGCTTCAAATTGTCCTAAAATCAAAGGAAGGTGGCAAATATTAAATCAATCCTAAAAAATCTAGAGAAGGTCCAGAACGCTACAGATCAGCACACATGGTGTTCACACTAGGCAATTTTCTACAGGCTACAATAGAGTTTATGTGTATGTCAATATAAACAACATGTTGGGAAGGAGTCAACATTCCAGTATGAAAAAGGACATGCCTTGGACGATCTCAGTTATTTTGAGAAGTCAGTGAGAAAATGGACAAATGAGATCCACTTGTAAGTCATGTATTTCCAAAAATCACTTTATAAGCTCTCTTACCCGAAGTCTCTAAAAGAAACTAAACTGCATGGGAGAAAAAAATAAAAAAAAGGAGGTCTTTTCACTGCTAAAAATTTAAAAGAGAGGATATTAGGAAGAATAAATGACAGTTTGCAGTATTTCCTAGAAGGATATCATAGAATCATTATTAAGGTTAGAAAAGATCTCCAAGCCCAACTTTTGTCCAAACACTACCATGCCAACTAAACCATAGCACTAAGTGCCATGTCCAGTCATTTCCTGAACACCTCAGGGATGGTGACTCCATCACTTCCCTACACAGCTCATTCCAAATCTTGGACATCCCTTCCATGAAGAAATTCTTCTGATGTCCAACCTGACATTCCCCTGGTGAATCCTGAGGAAATTTCCTCTTGTCCTGTCGCTGGTTCCCTGGGAAAAGAGACCAACCCCCACCTGGCCACAACCTCCTTTCAGGTAGCTGTTAGAGTAGTCAGGCATTGGAGTAAGTGTCCCAATGGAGGTGCCTAACTCATCACACATGGAAAGACATCGCTGTCTGGTGCTGCGTGACGTGGTTTAGTGGTTTAGGGGTTACAGTGGTAGTGCTGGATGGACGGTTGCACTGGACAATCTTAAAGATCTCTTCCAACCGTATCATTCTATGATTCTATGAAATCTGAATTCAGTTTTTGAAAATAAAATGTATGCAGGACCCAAATGTTGCCTGCAACTTTTGGAAACTGCCTCACATACCTGCAGAACTTCAATACAACTCTTCACACTCAGTAGGATTCTGTAGGTGATCCCACAGTATATACAAAGGTAGTATCTTCAACAATTATTTTGAATTACCTTTTGGACAATACTGTTAAAGCAGCAAATCATCTTACTCTAGTGATTTAAACCAAATAGTAAAAGCCAAAGAGAGAGGGATCAAATCTTTCATTTTCCTAAGATAATAAAGTGTGTTTGTTCATAAAGAAGCAAAGCTGGAGAGGGACTTTTTACAAGGGCATGTAGTGATAGGTCAAGAGGCAATGGCTTTAAACTGAAAGAAGGCAGATTTACGTTACTTAGAAAGAATAAATTCTTTACTGCAAGAGGGGCGAGACACTGAATCAGGTTGCCCAGAGACTTGTGGATGCCCTGTCCCTGGAAATATTCAAAGCCAGGTTTGATGGTACTTTAAGCAACTTGGTCTAGTGAAAGGTGTTCCTGCCCATGGCAGGGGGGTTGGAACTAGAGGATCTTCAAGGTCCTTTCTTACCCAAACCATTCTAAAATTCTGTGCAGTGTCTGTGAATGAGTTTAACCTCTTTAACAGATTGAAAAAAAACACCAGTTTTCTAACAAATTAAGGGTTCAGGTTAATTTAGGCATTTGTACTAGTTTCAATTCTGCATTAACTTTCATAATAAATGAGAAGATTCTCGTAACAACCTCCTGCATGGTGTGATGCACGTGTTGCTCATAAAACATAAAACATTTATCTGACACATACAAATCAAAACATAATGGGAATTTAGATAGCTTTTATATTTTAAAAGCACTAAATTTTCTTGGACATTTTCTATTTTTATGCTTATCTTGTGACTTTCTTCAACCCATCAATTTTACATGAATAAAATGACCCTCTTACAAAAACCTTCAGGCATATAAACTCAGTATAAAATAAATACAGTAAAATATTGATAAGCTAAACTATGTAGCTTTGCTTTCCAAAATATTAACATGTATTTTCTTTTAAAGAAGCATGATTGAAATGCATAGGGTAAGAGAATCCTGGCAAATAAGAACTTTTACTTCAAAAAGGTACCATGTGATTACTTTTGCCAGGAATGTCAATTGCTTTGGCTGATGCAGAGCCAACAAACTTTAATTTATGACAATTGACTTCATAGTACCCTGTGGAAATTTCTGTCAGAGACATGGCTGCTTCCAGCCACTCCAAGCCACCCACTGCAGGGTGGTGCCTCACATGGAAGAGGTTTAGGAAAGGGCAAAACCACCACACAGGCAGAGGAGGATTGGTGGGGGCAAAGTGTGAGAAACAGCTTCAGAACACCCGTGAAGGTCAGTGAACAAGAAGGTGAGCTGGTGCTGCTTGAAGAAAGCAATGCTTTCATTATTTCTCACTACCCAAATGTATTTTAATTGGAAATAAATTGGATCCATTTTTCCCAGGTCAGACCTGTTTTGCCTGTAACAGTAACTGGTAAGCAATCTCCCGTGTCTTAATCATAACCCGTGAACTTTCTGGCATACTATTTTCTCCCTCCTGCCCTGTTGAGGAGGGAAGCAACCAAGTAGCTGGCGATAGCCAGCCCCTAACTCTCCTACTGACCCCAGAGAATCACAGCACTGGACATTTTGCAAATACTTTGAAGGATGTTCATGTACTATAACACTGTAAAAACTGCACATATTCTGGAAACTGATAGCTCTAAAGCTGTGAAATTAAAAAAGCAGCAATTTAATGTAAAATTTTCTACTGAGATATCTATGGACCACAATATAACTTCTTCAGAAGTCTTTCCCACATCACTGCAATATACATAACAGCATCCCAAGAAAAAAATTTTTAAAACTTCTAACTCAAACAGGTCAGAAATTACATGCTCACAGCTTGTTTCTGTAAGGAACACAAATATTGTCACAATCACTGAAACTTTTCTCCAAAAAAGACTATGTTACGCAGAATTTACCTTGATCCCATTGCAACAAACAGAAACTGATACAAGCAATAAACCTTTTTAGTAAAAGAAACATAATTTTCTTGTTTCACAAGCAAATTTAATGAAAGAAATGTGTCTGTTCAAACTGAAAGGAAAACAGAAGTCAAGTGCCAAAAGCAAGAGGACAATAAGAGCAAGCTGTGGAAGCCAGGATAAGTGATGGTGGAAGGGGAAAAGAAGAAAAGAACAAGTAAAAGAACTGGCAGACAAGCATGTCACTTCTGGGTGTTGTGGGTTGTAAATTTTAACTACATTGGGATAGCTCCAGGTGCACATATGACCATGTAAGCACAAGGAAAAAGGTATAATTCCAGTAAATGAAAAAGATCAAGTAAGCTCATATTTAATGGCCTTAGATGATCTGTCACACCACAGCAGATGCACTTCAGATGTTACTCAGCAGTAGCTTTTCCACCTGCCCCTTTTCCTGAGTCTTGTGCATAGATTAACAGGATAAACACAAGGAGCTGAAGAGTTGAGTAGTGAAAGCAGAAGAGAGGAAAAACTAACGAAAGACAGATGAAGGAGAAAAAGACAAAAAAATTAATGGGAAAAATGAAAGAATAAACAGTGGAATTGCAAAAATGTGTGTGAAAACAAGCACCAATATGTTGGTGTCAAAGGTAAAGTAAAAGAGATTAAAGTCATGCATTACTGATGTCAAGAAGCATTTATTTAAAAATGATCTTGCTGCCCTGAACTGTAATACAAAAAGGACCCTTTTGAAAACTGCCTGCCAGCAGTCTCAGAGAGGCCTTGTGTTGTGTATTGCCTGTGGGAAATTTAAACTGTCCTTGATTTAAAGCAATTGAAACTTTTCAGTGAAATACAAAAAATAAATTTAATTTCATGTGATGTTACCATTAAACACTATACCGTAAGAGGTCCTTTCATAAATGTGACTACATGAAAAAAAATTTCCAGGGTAGATCAGGATTGATGTAACTAGGCTACAATTCAACAGCAAAATTCCCACTGATTTTAGCAGAACAGATTTAAAACCAGAACTGAACACTTTTGAAATTCCTTTATTTATGGATTCCACAGATGGAATTCATGCAATGCTGTCATATCTATGACTCCACCTTGTCCCCACACTTTTCGGTAGATATGTTATGAGGAGAAATAGATATAAAACTGGGATCCTTTCATCTTCTCTGACTCAGCGTTCTCTTGACTCTACTGGTTTTAATAAAACTCTTTGCCTGAGACAAACAAACAATATCTGGCCCCTCATTTATTCAAAGTACTTTGTAGGAGTCTTTCTATAGATTCAATAAACCCAATAAAAACAGAATAATTTATTACATTGCAAAGAATAAAAAATATCTTTCCTCTTGGTAACTCCTCAGACATGTCAGGCTCTACTGAGCTGCTCACAGAGTGTCCAAGGTAATCCTATCTGCCCTACAGCTGTCACTTCAGAAGGGTGCAGGTGTCCTGTGTCATATCTGACAGATGACCTCTCAGGTTATCTCAGATTTGCAGGACACATAATCAAGCCCACCCTGTCAAGTATAAAGCTACTGGGCTACTTCTGGGAGATTTACATTATTTTTGCAAGGCTTCAGTAGTGGGCAATTACAGCAACATGTAAATCTGTTCAAGTAAATTCTTACATTTGGAAGCTCTTCTAATGTTTAGCCAAAGAATTCCATACTTACCCTTGCTCTTTTTGCATCTCATCCACCTTACTTTTAGCATGAATTTATAAACCACTTTCCTGCTGCCAAACTCTCCATATGATTTATTAAAATTTTAGCCCAACAAATTAATGCAAAATACATGCTAATACTAATTAATACTGATTGCAAAGCAAACACTCAAATTCCTCTGATAATTCCAACTTTACTTTTTCATGAGCCAGACAGGTATTGAAACAGAGTTCACGGACACACAGTGAAACATATATATATATTTGCAAGGTATTTTTAATCTCTTTCATTGCTGAAGTCAATAAACTGACCAAATTCCAATGGGTAATTGTACTTCTTCTCTTTCAATCACCGAAATGTAAAATTGAGGGATTTTGGTTGGTATTAAGTGTTAATTCCAACACAAGTTTATGTTTAGTGTTCTACACCTCTATGTTATATGTGAAGAAAGTAACAAAGCAACAGATGACTTGAACTGCTTGACTAATTTTGGTGAAAATACAGTACCGCTGTTTCATTTAACAGCTAAGTAATCAATTCCAAAATTTACAGAGATGTCAGGTATAAATGATTTTTTTTAATACCTTTCCTTAAAAAAATTTAATCCAAGTGGAATATATATTTTCTACTGTTTTCATATTTCTCTGCCCTACTTTATCATCACTGCTTAGATGGAATGGAAATACCCACCAGCTGCAAATAACATAAATACCTTGGATGGCAAATACATCTGATGGACTACTCATTGCCACTTACACATTAGTAACTTCAGCATTTATCACTTATTGAATTCTAAAGTATGTTTATGCACACAAATTGTTTATGCACCCAAGTTTTACAAACCCTGACACAAGTCAGAAATACTTGCACACAGGAATTTCTGAGATAAGTTTTGCTGTTATGATTCATAACATTTTTCCATTCCTGCCATTACAACTCTGCAATTAGAAGAGCAATCAAATAATATACTGACAAAAATCAGCAGCTGCCATCATGCTGTTCATGACAGAAATATTTTGCTCTTCATTGAAATAACCATCATCATCAGATGTATTCTGGAACCATGTGTAGTCTCTCTGAACAAGAGGCAACTGAAAGATATATGGAGATGATGTAACAAACCAATTTAAGTTAAAAGAAATAATACAGTTGCCATAACACAATGAGAAGCAACTAACTTAGTACTATTAGAATTTCTGAATACATGTTTTCCACCAGAGTATTCTACAGTAAATCTACAAGTGCCTTCTGGGCAGTGCATAACCATAAACAGGAACTCAGGATAAGTCTTCAGTGAAACCTTTGCCTCCAGGAGATGTGATGGGACTGGGGGAGCAGTAGAGATTCACCACTGTCAGAGAGGGCAGGATGGGGCTCCTGTCAGTAATAGGTATCTCCTATCTTCCAGATGCAATTCCAGATGCACGAAATAAGTCAAATGTGATGGTATGATCAAATTTCTAATGAAAGCACAACTTTGCTTCTTTTTTTAAAAACATTTATAAACTTCAGTTACAGAGATGAGAAAAATCAGCTAACCATTTGAAACATGGTGAGCCAAATGGCTCCTGCCTCCCATCAGTCACAGATCACCCGGCCTCACCTCAAGAACACAGGCTGACTGCAACGTTTTCTGTAACACCAACATCTTTTGCCATTTTACACAAGGATATTTGTTTTGTGGACTCCTGTAGCATTCACTACGTTATTATGACAACTTTTCCCCACTGCAGACCAAAGAGTAGCAGAAAGAGCTATGATTCTAAGAAAGGTAAATATGTGTAAGGAACCAGGACTATTATCATTATGGGATTAGCAACACAAGACTAGAAGCACGTTACCCAACTCTTCCTAGAGCTGCGTCACTAGAACTGCTGGGTAGGTAGGATTACAGCAAATTTCCCATTCTACCTAAGGTATAAAGAAAGAATGAGAAAACAATGAATATAAACCTCTTTTAAGATACAAGATGTAGTTGTCCCGGGGCCTTGAGAAGTCAAAGGGTTGTGCAGAGAATGATCCCTCCCAAAAAAAACCACTGGTAACACACTGGATGTAGTCCTCATCTTCCTCTTTCTGGTTCTGAGAACTGAGTCCTTAAAAAAGCCACATTCCAAGAGATAAGCACCAGAAAGCTGAACATAGATATAGTCTCTGGTTTTGATGTATTTGCAGCTATTTTAAAGCCCAATTAACTTTTGGCAAGGTAAAGATCTTGCTTTGCTTTGCTTCTTGCTGGAGAACATCAGTATGGTATTCCTTACGATACCCTAAGGTGTGCACTAAAGTGAATCACAGATTCTCTACATTGCCCAAGCTCCAAAAGAACAAATTTCTCATCAGCAACCAAGACCCTGAGTTTGGAGGTACTCCAAGTGTGTTTTTTGAAGCCTTTTAATGGCGTAATTCAAACTGCCAGGAATGGCAAGAGAAATATGAAAAGATTTGTGCTGCAGATACATTTTGGATCATTACATTGTATCAGAGAAGATAACCTCAGTAAGGCATATCTGAGAGAGTTCCCATTTAAAACTAAAGACCCACTTATCCTATATGCTATACAAACAGCAGAAACACAATTTCCCAGAGACAGAGGCTAAAGGAAACAAAACCAGAAGAATGACAGAAGCAATGATAAAATATGTTATCAGCCAGCAATCAGAATGCACATCATTATTTCTTAGTAAGAGTTAATTTCCTTACACATTTGCTTTAGTCTTGAAACAAAAGAATGTATTAATTTAATTGAAATCCTCAGTAGCTTTTTCAATATCCCTTTTTAATAAATCAAATGCATTTTATTTATATAGATATATATGACATTTCCCCCTCTAATTTTTCTTGTAACAGTAGTAATAGTAACAGTAACAGTACTAAAAGCATAGTGAGCAGTACTTACATTCAACTTCTGCCTGTTTCAGTTCTTTAACAATCAGACTTATAATAATCCTTCCCTATTGAAATACTGTTACAATATTTATGCATTTCTTTTATAGAGTTGTTACTGTTGCTTTCTATAATTGTTTTTAAAAGTATTTACATTTGAAAATACAGAAAGAACAACTGAAGCTTGTCAAACAAATGAAGAGTATTTCTGCTAAAATGCAAACATTCTGTAATTTTTACATTTTCCCTCATAGTCTATGATTTCCTATGACTTCGAACATTATGTTTTAAAATATTCCATTTACACAACACATTTACCCTACACTGTCACATAACTACAATTTAAGCTATTGCAAGAACTGCTCACCAGCATTACCACAAACACAAGTCAGGAGTGACAAATGCTGCATTCATCCATGAACAAACAGTATTTGCTACTACACTTGTGGGTTTTTTCTGTTATTTTTAAAGATGATAAAATTGAAATATATATATATATATATATATATAATACCTGAATATATGACATACCACCAAGCTCTTCAGTTTTGCATATTTTCATGGTTGAAGCATAAACTCCAGAAAATATTAACCACCCACAGAGATCACCTTGACATGCTTTTGCTGCAGAAAATAGAACATTATACAAACTACTGAAGCCTGAAGCATACTCAAAACATCACATCCTATTTGTAAAACGCACAGAAAGAATAATGGGATCAGTAAGAACATTTAAAAAGTAGTGTTATATTCAGTTTTAACTCTATAAAAATGAGACTTCTCAAAAAGCAGGCATACTTTTTTTTAATATGATCGGACTAAGCTGAACATAACTGTTGCATAAATCCTTCTTAGTTTTACCCATACAATCTCAAAGACATTAAGGAGTAACACTAAGCCATATGCACAAAAAATATGTCTGCCTCATATGGACATATGAGGACAACCTACTGGAAAACCAATGCCCTCATATGAAAAACTGGCAATCGCACCAGTATTTCCCAAATCCATATTTGAAAGGAATCTAGTATACAATTCAACATACTTTGAAGAAAAATAACATTTATAAATCTAAAAATTACAATGTACTTCCAATTATGACTGTTCTTGATTTTAGAGAAATCAGTGTCAAGGTTCAGGATGTACTTCTTCATGCATGTACAGGTTCATGCAAAGTGCCACAGAACTTCTGGCAATAAAAACAGGCCAATTAAATCCATTTATGATTTTAAATAATTTTTTAAAAGGAATTGCAAAGAAAAATATGACATTACAACTGTGGTAGTAAAAAATTGACCTTAATGGCTCAAGAGAACCATTCCATCCTAAGTTCTGAGGCCAATACACAAAATCACACAAATTTATTCTGAATATTAGCATTTACACAGAAAGGACAGATAATGTAATACAATTAGAATGAGGACAAATAATACAACATTGCTTCATAACAAGTTTCATAGCCAAAGAGCCTTTATTTGTCATTATTGTGCTCCATTCCACACTGAAAAGGGAAAATATGCATTATTAAATTATATTGCATGTTTTACTAGACCTACTGAAACTCTTATTTATTCTGAGTCCTCAATGAAGACGGCAACACAAAATAAGGAATTACGTCTGTGAAAAAAAATGCTACATTTAGTCATGTTTCTCTTAAAGAAAATATTGCACGACAAGGAAAGCATTACCTATTTTCCTAGCAGGAAATACAATTGCACCACATAAGCAAGGAAAAGACCCATTAATTCTTGTAGTGTATTCACTGGCAAGACAGCAGCCTTTGTTTTCCACTATAGAGAGTACTGAGATACTCAAGAACTTGATGGTATTCAGTAACTTTTCTTGGGACATTGCAAAAAAATCTATTAGATTAGGCTATCTAGAAATGCCAAAAAGACTTCTGATATTCTTACCCCAATAAGGTCTTTCTATGCTGCCAAAAAAAAGAGAGGGAAGGAAGGAGCAGGGGGGAGAAAGCTAAGGGAGGAAGAAGGGAAGTGACAAGGGAGGAGAGTATCTCATCTACTTTAGCTCAGTTAAAACTCTGCTACAGTCTAAGTCTCATTCAAGCTTCAATAAATACAGTAATATGAATACATCTCCTTCAGTTCATTACAAAACAGCCTCTTCAACTGGCAACAGGAGAATTTAAGAACTTGGCACTCAAAATGGCACTACTGAAAAGCATACAGGCTGGACACTTCCTAAACTTTAGTTTTCATCCTTCACAGTTTCTGTGCCAGAACAAACCCCTTTCAATTTTTGAAAGACTTCAAATTTGCAATGGTTTGGAAAGAATTGCAGGTTTCAAGTTACTACCATTAACACTGTCTCTATCTGTCCACATCATCTCTTACAGGCACCTACTGTTCCGCCTGTACCTAGGGAGCAAAATCAGAAACTTCAAAATCTGCAAGCTACTGTGGTGGAGGAAGGAGAGTACTGACATGGAAGGAATTAATAGAACATTCAGGGAGGAGACAGATGAATTTCTGGAGGTTACATGATACATTGATACAGAAATTGGTAGACTCTTTAGAGTTGCTTTGCCCAAAAACCATTTTGTTTCACTGTATGTTTCATGCAATGTTTGTTTAGGCATTTTGATGCATCATTAGTACAGGCATCAAAACTCAGGTTTTCCAAATCGCTACAGCTTCAAGCAGCAACTGTAATTACACCAGCTTTAAGGTTCCCTTTTTTTTGTGATATATTTTATTTCCGGGACTATCACTCTACACAGGCTGGGTAAGTCATCAGAGTGACTATTTTTTTGCCTTGTCCTTTCATTTCTTCTCTCATGAAGTTAACTCACCACAGTGGCTCTTAGGTTCCTTTCAAAAACTGAACTCAACATATTTCTTAATTCTGCAGGATTTCACAATAATCAGGTGATTTTTTTAGAAAGCAATTTTGTCTGTCATTTTCAGTGAAAGCCAAAACTACCTTCCAGAATGACAAATGAAACAAAATAATGTAAAAACTTAAGAAATTTCACAAACACATTCTGTCAGTAATATCTACTAGTGGTAGAGTTTTCAGTGGGAGGAAAAAGAATAATTCAGAGCAGATTCTTATAAATTCCAATTACGTTTGTGGGGTTTGGAATATATTGCATACATTTTGGCAAGGCTTCACTCACCATGTAGATTTCCAAAGTTACGTACTAAGCAAAACAGGTGTGTGAACCATTTCATGAAGTAAAATTATATGAGCAATTAGCTGCTGAAGTGTCATCAGTCAGATACTGAGAGCTCTTTCACGTGCATTGTCACTGCACTCTTAGCAAATCCTCAATGTAGTCATTAGGGAGGAAGAAAATTGAGACTTATCTCAACAGAAGAGGCACACAAAGCATTTAGAAAAAGCTGCACATAAAACGTGGTGCAACATGAGTTCAATTATCTCCTTATTGTATAGTATGAGCATGCAGGATATGAAAATAGAAGGGAAATTGTATAAATACTGAGATACAGTCTGCACAATATAGAGAGCAGTTAGGTAAAGGGCAATAAACCATATTGGAGCACTGTAGTGAAGAAAAAAATACAAAAAGGTGTTGGAAGCAAGGCAGTTGATGGTACCATGGCTTGGAAAGCATTTCTGCTCAGAGAATTATGCTGGACCTTAGACCAAGATCCTTTATTGACATGAAATTAATAAAAAAAAATCTGATATAATTTTAAAGCTTTTTTTAAGAATTCTGGTGTTCACTTTATGATATTTAATGTTTTACGTATTTCAATAAAGATAGCTGAACTAAAGTCTTCCATTTACCATAATTATATATCCACAGTTCATAAACACCAACGGTATTTATCAGTATGTCAAAATTTTGATAACAATTCAAAACTTATCTAAATTACACTGAAAAGTCAGCTGCCAGAATCACACCATTACTTGCCTGTGCTATTCAAATTATACTTGCTTCGGTTCTTTGTAAATGTAACAAGCAGCACAAGTACTATCAAATACATAAGACACAATACATAAGACACAAGGGGTTCAGTCTCAGCAGGTTATTAGATTTGGTGCCCATTTACACACTAAGAACATTAATTACGATGGGAAAAAAAAGGCTAACCTGCCACTGAAAAGTATAAAATTGTTTAGGCTCTTAGTACAGAGAGCCTCTTTTTCCAGTAACAATTAGTCTCACTGTTCAACACTGCCAAGATAACACTCAGAATAATATTTATGGACATATGTGCTATCTTCTTTTGGAATCAATTCAAAATTTAAATAGAAATTATAGGTTGACACGTCTGAAAAACTTATATTTAAGTAAGACTCAGTACCTGATAAAAATACTACAATAAGGTCTCTATGTCCTGGGGCATGGGGGACAGAGATTTATTTCTACACATTGTTTCCTGCTGTTTTCCAAGTACAGCCAGTGAGAATTTCTATAAATTTTGTGGAAAATTACTGCCTCAAAATTGTAAATAAAACAAACATTTTGTTGGCCAAGTTCACAAAAAAAATGCCAAGTGTTCATTCTCAAGTAATAGTCCCAGCATAGCTAAAATAATGCTGAAATCACAATACGAAAGCTGTTTCCAAATCTTTTCAAGATATTCAAAGGTCCACGTATATTCATGAATATTGATCAGCATGAACTAGTGTCCTGGGTTGCAGTGTATTCTCTTACCATCCTCAGGAGCTGTTGAAACCAGGTGGGGCAGTGTTTCCTTGCCTCCTCCCCCCAGACTATCTTTCTGTTAATTGCCCATCATTGTCCTGCCGCCTGACTCAGAGATAACTCCCTCCAGACTATCTTCTGTTAATGAGCCTAATCAACACTTGGCCTCATGACTCATGACCCCATTGTGAGATGCTCCACCCAGAGGGAGGAACCAAGCATCCCATCGTGGATATAATCTGGGACTCTGACACCCCTTCCCACTGGATTTCCAGAGGACAGGAGCTACACAGCCACCATTGGAAGAGCAGACTGTTTTACTACAGGATCACTGCTTCAGAGGACTGCAGCCACCATTCTACCAGTCTGCTACCACCACCCTGCCTAACAGGGTGTCAGGTTGTACCTTGACTCTGTCAGTTTGACAGTGTTTTCTTTTACTTTTTTTTTCCTTTTCTTTAATTTCCATTAAATTGTTATTCTGACTTGGTGCCTCCCACTGGTTTGTTTTCAAACTAGTACAACTAGGATCATCAGTCCAGTTTAAAATGATATCTGACTAGAAGCGGCACTAGGAATCTTGTGTTGAATCTGTCACTCTCATCTTCAGGCCCCTGAAACATATCTAGAACCATTTCAGACCACTTTATATCTCAAAATGGCATTAAGCAACAGAAGCCTCTAAACAGTCAGAGAAGGGAAAAAAAAGATGTTTCTATAGAGATTGAAGAGACTTTCCACAGAACCCTACAGCTGTCTGAAGTGCTTGCTGAAGGATCCCATCTCTCTCCAGGGACTATTAACAGATTTTAAGTATACCAGACTGCTGGTGTAGACATCCAGAATAAGGCTATGAAATACACTATTCTTCCTTGTAAATAGACACTTGGTAATGAAAACTACTGAAGTTGTGTTTTCTTTTAAAAAGTTGTGAAGGCAATAAAATACTTCCTTCACATCTCTGCTAATATGAGACTTTTGATCTTTCCGTTTCTGTCCTGTGGCATCTTTATTAAAAAAAAAAAAAACCCACAGAAAATGATCTTAACATAACAAGCAATGTGTTTACTGCTTCCAGCACATAAAACCATCTGCTTATTATCTCTGATAGTATGAACTTCTGTTTTATTCTCTGCTAGGCCATCACAACACATCATCAGCAATGCTGCTCATAGGTGCACCTCAGAACATCACAGCGAATTTCATTTTAGTGAAGACTATCAATGCCACTTTTAGAAGACTTTCCAACAAGCAGCAAAGGCAGGGCAGAAGAAAGGACGAAAAATTACAATTTACACTGCATAAGCTTCTGTACAGTATGCCCAGCGGTCACAAACACCCTGCTTCCTAGTCTGAGTGCTGATTTTTATTTAGTAGTCCTGCATCGAAACACTGTTGCAATATTCCAGCATCTCCATTAGTATATGACCTCCCTGTCAAACGCCCCCATAAAAGCAGAAATATTAAAAATACAGCTCTTCCACACACAGCTGATAACTCAGCTAATTAAACAGATGTTCTAGTATTTAGCATCAAACCAGTTAGAATGTGTTTTTCATTTGCATTACAAAACTCCTATCTGGTACAAAACAAAATGTGTTTGGGTGGGTAAGCAGTAATGCTTCGTCAGCTTAGCTTAAAGCAGTGTCTGACTGAAAATGCCTCCTGTAAAATTTTGGGTTAAATCTCCAGTCTTAATCTTTACATACCTGCAACAAGACAAAGTTGGCTCAATGAATCAAGACTTGGCGCACCACTGAACTAACCAAAAAAGTTAAAACACACACATGTCAGCTTTTCACATAATACCTGGTAAAGAACAAAACAAAATATTTACAGCTTTGCACAGCTCTTCATAAATGTCTGCTTTCTCCAACACATTAATCGCTTCCAATCACTCTGTCAGCGTAACTTCATCGTGGCACACTGCACTGACGTACGACTTTACGTTAGAATGGAAATTTCTTTGACAGTCTTCTAAGAGTATGGAGATTTTAAAATCAATTTTAAATACACAACATAAAGGTGTGCTTAAGTATCTTAGATTGGTATTTTCTTTAAATCCAAGCTATTTAATTTAAAATTATTATATAGAGAACATATATAGCTACCAATAGCTATGGAAAGGATATTGCAATAAACTGTAAAAACTTCAAATGGTATTTCAATAATTTAAATTTATTTTGGAAGCTTTACAGGAAAAAACACATTCAAAAAGGTAGCCCACAAAATACACACGGGGGTAGTAGGACCTATTTTCAACAGAGCTGCTCTTCTTAGGAGTATAGGAATACAGGTTCTTTGGGAAAATTATGTGTCATTATTTTAAGGGATCTTGAAGATTGATCAAATCAGAGGTCTTTGGAAATATGACAAAAAAAAGATAACTGCAGGAATTAAAAAAACTAAGAAAAAAGTAGTTCAGCTTATTGAAGACAGAAAAATAGACAACTGAAAACTGACTGATGACACAGATGATTTCTCATCCAAATGACAGTTTCCCTTCAAACAGAATAAAGAAAAGTGAGGATGGAAAAGTCAGTATGGCTTTTTTGATGGGGAAAACAGAGCTACAGAGAAAGACTAATGGTGTAAAAGTATTTTCAAGTGTATCAATATAGAGACAAAAAAATAACTAAAAGCAGTTTAAAAAAGAAGAAAAGTTTAAAAATAAAGACTAAATAAACTGACTTTTTTTGTGATACTTATTCTGAGGTATTACTGGGACATCATATTTAAAGATTTGAAAAACAGAATAAATCAAATAGTGGTAATTACTCCCTAATATTATAGATGATAAAGTTACAAGCCATTCTATGACTTCCAGAAAAAATGCTGTGCAAAAAAAATCTGATAAAACCATCTACATTGCGGGCATGCATCCACATCTAATTATACGCCCACCTCAAAACACTGGTGCAATGTTCGGTCTTAGCTGCTTGTAGCTAATCAGACAGTATTTGTGGAAGAGCAATCCAAAGTTTTCGTATGCAGAACAGTTTCTCCCTGCGTGATGCCTTTTTCAGGATTAAATCTTGCCTGGCCCTGTAACACTTCCCCTGTTAACTTACATTTTAAAGCTATATCTCCATAAACCTTCAACCCCAGAGGGTGCTAACTCATCTGCCCATATATTCACCTTTAACTACACCTATATGGCAGACAGAGACTGTCTCACACTCCACTTATCACTGCCTTTAATCTGATCTCCTTTTTAACCACGCAAAGGTTCAATCTATTTTTTTTACCTATCAGTAGCTAATTCACACAGTATCAAGACTGACAAGAGTCCTAGATGATTTATTTCATTACTCTTTCAGAGTATGAGTTCCTGTTGGCATCTTATTGTTCCGGGCAAGAGTCAGAGTACTCCACACGGAAACTGGCACACAAGTCAGCCACTGTCTCATACTGAGTCGCCACATAATTACATAAAATAAACAAAGCTGATCAGATCCTTCAAGACAATGTTTTTCTAGAAATATAGAAAAGATTGTAGGAAGGGAAAGTATAACACTACAATAAAAAAAAAGGGAAGAAATGAACAGAGGAGCAAGGGAACACAGCTACTCAAGGCAGGTAAGCATTTCACAGGCATTTTGGCTGGATAGCGACTTCAAGCAATATAGTTTTATAAGTGTTTATTAAAAAAAAAGAAAGGAAAGAAAAAAGCTTCAGGAAAATAAATACAGTAGGGACTTTGAGTGAGGCAAATCAGAATGCTGCTTGGGGTCTTTGCTTCAAGTCCAAAGGGTCTTTTTTTATTTTTTGTATGAAAAGCAGAAAAGAAAAGAAAGTGAAATAAATAAATAAAACCTTCCAGTTTCAAGCACACAAACAATTGTCTTTCACACACACAATTTCAGAAGGGACTGAACTTCAGTCTACAGTTATTAATCCTGCAGTCTCACTGTGAGTCTGTATCATGGCTGTTTTACTTAGCTTCCCATATATTCTTCTTTGTTGCAAAAACAGTTTAAAAGGTTTTCTCATTGCTGAGCATGCCTGTAACAACATATTTTATGACAAAATCTTCTAAAGATGCCAATTGATATTTTTATTGTATTCAATATGTTTTGAGTAGGGAATTTCAAATTTCTCTTTTCATATAAACATCCAAATCTACTTACTATTTCACAGACTCTTGGCTAGAATTTCTTTATTTAATCAATATGCTTCTTACAACAATAATGACTAAAGGCACATTCCATGTTTCTGGACAAAGTCAGCATAAGCAACTAACAAGTAATGACGGCAGGAATGACTTTGCTAGTGTGCAGGTAAAAATTAATAAAAAAATATAAACTAACCAAAAAATATTTTAAAAAAGAACAAGCTGGACAAAAGTGATAATTTCTAAAAGTAAGACTGAAAAAATCCAGAAATTATAAAAAAATTTCACATACGACAAACATCTATGACATCTTTATTGACATGGTTGAGAGTGCAAGGTAATGAAATTGCATATACTTAGCATTTAAAACTTAAGTTCCTTCCAATATATGTGCATATATATAAAACGGAGGCCTGGAACACTCTGCTTCTTAATTCTTCAGAGGAAGATAATTCCTTTGAAGAATGTTGCAACAGTGCAGCATCACAGCCACCAAATGACCAAGGCAAAAAAAGGAAGAACAGCCAGTACTGAAATCCAAGAGCACCCAGCTGGTAGGTTCTAAGCTACATGGATGAGGAAGAACATTTCCTGAGCTTCAAAAGGCATACTGCATGCCACCGAAACAAAACACGGATATAGTCAAGAGGGGGTTACTTTATAAAATGTACCTAATCTGTAATTTTTAGAGAAAGACAGTTCTTCATGTAAGGGAAGCACACTTTCCAGATACAGAAAAATACATTTAATAGCCATTTTGACAAAATACTTTATTATCAAACAATAATAATATGTTATTACCACATATTGGCTTGTCACAAAAATAACTGAGAACCAGATGGGCGAACACATGATAGAATTCTCAACATTTAACCTCTGACCACAGTCAAATTTAGAATCAGCAAATGTCCAAAAGCTCTTCTCAGCTCATGAACATGTGACAACCTCCATGAAATAAGTAGATTGTATTTCCATTTGCACCAGGCAGATGTTAGCAATAGGCAATATACTAGTTACACGGAAGTATCTTGACCCTGAATGTATCCAACTGCATTCATTTCGATTACATGCCTACACACTACACAACACTGAAGGGCAAAACCAGCCTGATACTGCCCTGTAATCGTCCCAAGCACTGCTCTGCATTGCCTTGCCCAAGCCAGCATCATGCTACTGGATCCTTCTGCCCCCCTCTGCCTCCAGCCCCTTGTCCTCTTCACTTCAGCCCATGCCTGCATTACCTCCCTGGCTCCAGACTAGGGTCCCAATCCCCACAAACCCCACAGATGTCTCTGTCTCCCCAGAAAAACGATGGAGCAGCACCGGACAGCCATGAACTGCAAGGGCTAGGTTTTCATTGAGTGCACAGCACAGCATTTTGTGCCGAGAAACAAGATCCAACAGGGAGAGAAGTCTTGTCTGGACAGACTGTGGTCCTCAGTAACATCAACTCAGCTGGGGAGAAGGTTGAAGTTTTAAGAAAGGAGAGAGAGGTTCAACTCAACCCCAGTCCCAAAAGTCTATAGTACTATAATCTTATAAAAAATGTAGTGCCATTGTCTATCACTGCTGGATTCAATACAATCAGCACAATACAGTTACCCATCAGCTGGGGACCTGATGAGAGACAGATTCTCCCTTTTTGTGGAATAATTCTCTAGACAACATAGAGAAAACAGTGCCAATTATTATGGTAATAGGATGACAGGGAAGTTGAAAGTGCTGCATGGCAGCAGAGTAACACTGAAGAGAAGGCAGCTTTCCCACTCTTCACAATTCTCTAAAAGCAGAGAGCAAGTTTTAGTCAGTCAAAAAAATTTGAAGAATTGCTTATGACATACACTCAATTAAACAAAACTCTACAAAGTTAAAAAGCCCATGTTTTGAAAATATTCAGAATTATTCTGAGAAGGTAAAGGAACCATTTCAGTACTTCTATCTAACCTAAGGAGAGGAAAGTGCAGTAAAGGCAGATATAAGCATAGGTAGACACATTGCTCTTGGACAGCATTACGTGTTTTAAGGACAAAGAAATCTCCTGAGTATACCTTTTCTGCAGCATCTCCCAGATGGTTAAAGCAAATCAAAGTATCATCATACAAATAACAGAATAATCTATAATTACTAGGAAGCTTCAGCCTTAAAAGAGATGCCTCAAACTACCTGGTAATGGCTAATTATTTTGTCTTTTTACTTAACACCTGACTGGAAATCTTTGCATGTCTTTGCAGTAAGCAAATGAAGAATATAAAAGTCCTATGATAGGAATATGTACAAATGTATGAAAAATATTACTAAAATAAAAATAAATGAAGTTGAAAATTTTGTGCTGGAAGCATATCGCATGTCTGAAAAGTCAGAAATATAATTTCATCTATGACCACAGGTAGTTTTGTTACTTCTCACACTCAGGACAGGATGTGATATTTTAAAAAGCTGAATTAAATCCATACTATTTTTATTTTATTTTACTGATTTTGCAAATCTTTGTTTATTGCTGGAGAGAATACTGAATATTACCATCCTCAGGACTCATCTTTGTTACACCTCTGTAGTTTCACTCCAACTGTGCTAGAAATTATTTTCAGCTGGCCCAGAGGCATTGTCGAGTGCTCTGCGCTGCCACGGGCAAGACCAATATTTGATAGCTAACTTAGGATTCCTGCTGCCTGAACTGGTAGAGAACAAGCATGTGGTAGAAGTGATGAGCTTGCTCTCCGGAGGGTAGGGTGCCAGCTGCACTATAAAAAAGAGATAGTGTGGAATTAATAGTGGCCTCACAGGCAGGCTGTGTATTTTACCTTTCAACAGAAAAATTCATGCCTTAATGGAAGCTAGAATGGAAGAACGAAGACTCGGAAAGCAGAAACGGCAAGTACTAGCTTGCAAAATGGATTTATTTCAGTTTTTTGGACTTCAGCCTCACTACTGTAGGATGCTTTTCAGAGGCTTTAAAGGATAGTTTGCCCCTAAATAAATGTATTATCTAATGACAAACCACTACAGAATTGCTACAGAAAAATAAAGAATAGAAGCAAGTTCTGTATGTGGAAACTCTGGATTGATGTACGCAAGAAGGCAGAAGTGGGCTTATAAAAAGGATGCATAAGAAATGCAGCACAAGCTTTTTTGATGAGTTCATGAGGTTCCCTCATGGGTACACAGCTGTAGTAAACAAAATATAGCTGTGAGAGAAACTGTCTTTAAATATGTAGACAAGTCTGGAAGTAGAAGGAGGCACCTACAAGTGCAAGTGGAATGAACAGGCATGACATAACAGTTGATTATACGGAAAAACACACACAAAAGACAAAGTACAGAGATGTATTTCCTAAGATTTTGGACCTAACAAACAAACTTTCTCAAAAATAATCTATGTAGCACTTATATTTCATTTGGTTCCACTGACGTTTTCCACCCCCTCTCAATCTATTGCTGGACTGCTCAGCACATTTAGAAAGCACACATGTAAAGCTTAGTGAGTATCTCAAATTTGAGGCAAGAGGCCTTGAGAATATAAAACAGGAAGGGATATGAAAATGCAAGCAGACTAAAAGAAGGAATTCACTGACTACAATTTGCTTTAAGGAAGGCAACATTAGATTTGAAAACAAAGAAAAAGAACAAAATTGTTAAAGTTAGGAACAGAGGCAAGAAGGTCTGAGTAAGAAATTTAACAGAAATATCAAAGGAAAAAAATGGATCTGAACACTATCAAAAATAAAAAAGTGTAGGATATCGTCCTGGTCAGGATGCATGAAGCATGAGGAAAGTAAGAGTAAAAAATAACCCTGAGTCACTGAATCTGAGTGACAAGAAGGATAATGTTCTTGTCATTTGTGATAGGAAAGGAGAGAAGTGGATAGAGTTCTGTTTTGGAATGATAAGATAATTAAAAGACACCATGTTAGAGATCCAGCCTGAGACACAAGACTAGATGGAAGGAGCATTAACACTGGTGGAAAGACAGAGTTACAAGTCATCAGTTTAACAATGACAATAAAGGCAGCGCAAGTGGCTAACTCACCTGGGAACAGTATAAAATAGAAAAGAAAAAAAGTCCAAGGACACAGTCTTGGCAAATCCTGGGATGAATTATGAAAGAGAGAAAAAGGCATGGAAGAAGTAATAGGTAAGAGAAGAAAATTATCTCAAAGTGACCATGAAGGTATTAAAATACAATTAAATTACATGAAACTACGAACACAACATGTCAGAGACTAGAACTGAACATGAGTAAAGCCATGCAGACTACTCGCACTTTTTTCATGATGCAGTAAAGCAGTACACACTAATGTAGGTGAAGAACCATTAAACATCATCCAAGTACAACTCCATTGTGCGCAAGCAGCTGAGCCGTGACCAGGAAGGAGACAGCAGCTGTGACACTGATGGGGGTGATTCTTCCCTAGGCTCAAATGCTGCACTGAGCACCAGTATCGATAGATAAGAATCAAAGATTGTTCCATTTCTGTTTTGTTTTATGATGAAATTTGCATAACGCAGAATCTGTATGTTGGAGTTTGGAGTTGTCCCACTTGCTATTCAACTGAATTATTGATTCTAGATTCACTGCCATAACCAGAGGATAGTACAGGCACTACTGCTGGTGGTGATTCCTTTAGCCATGAATGTCTCCCAAAGCTTCTTTTTATCTCATCCACCTTTGGAACCAAGTGATAGGAAAAGCTGGATTTTCTGCTACGCACCGTGTACAGCTAGGCTCCTCAATGTTTAACACCCTCCCAGATCAGTTCAGAGGAATTAGTTTTAGTTTTGTCTCATGAATCAAGTTCTTGCACGATGTGACTGATTCATCATACACTAAAATATGGAAAATATCCCAGCAGTTATTACCCTAGACAGCACTTGGTTTATTAAAATGTTCAGTACATAAGGAGTCACAGTAGGTTCTTGAAGTCTGTCACTGGGCTTTGTACCAGTGTTACTGCTTATGGAGGAATTTCTAATTGAGGAGCCAGGCTGACAGCATTGAAAGGTTTAAGACATACCATGCACAGAAGAGGCTGACCAGTGGACCTCCCTCCAGGTGGATAAGAACAGTTCATGATTACTAGCAAAGCACCACAAGGCCAAAAGGGACTGCAGAAAGTCCCAAAGTTCACTTGTGCTGTTCCAGAATGGAATCAGCAGCCTGTGCCAGGGAGTTCTCAAAGACTTACAGTTACGAAGTGCTCATAGTCTCACCAGAGCATCTACTCCAATGTTTTGCTATTCTCCCACTCCAAAGTATTCCCAATGTCTAATCTTAATCTATTTCACTGCAATTTAGAGCCACTATTTCTGCTTTTAGCTACCTGGAGTAAGGTGAACAACATTGCAGCAGCTTTCTAATGCATTTAAAGATGTATCTTGCCTCTCTCATTCTCCTCTTCTTTAAACTATCAACTTTTCTAAACTTTCTATAATTGCCATTGCTTTTATACAGACTCTAGTTCCTCCCCATCTTTCCTGAAGTGCCCAGAACTGAATATATTAAACCTGAGTAGTGTTGAAAGAAAGTTTCATATATCTTCTATACCATACTTAATTTTCCAATGTTTGCACTTTTTAGAATTGTATCACGTCAATTTCTCATCTTTGGTTGGGAACTCCTACAATCCTAAAACATTTTTCTAAGGAGCTGCTATCCAGATAATTACTCCCTACCCTGTATTTCTTCAGTGGATCAGTCTTGACTAATGCTAAGCATAGCATTCTTTCACGTACACATCCCTGTTTTACCCCTTCAATTCAAGGCTACAGTGAGGTGACACTAACAGGATGCTGCCTTATGTCTCGTTGCTATGTTGAGTGAAGCCACTGATCATTACTAAATTCATTTTCTATTGGTTATAACACATGTTTTTTGTCATATTTACAGCATGTTGGAAGTATTAAAAATTGGAAGCTCTTCCCATCTGAGCAATCTCTGATGCAGACCAATGTATTTCACAGATATTATTTTTGGTATGAATAACAAGTGGGATGCTGGGTAATCCAAGTTCATCCAGGTATGCTGAAGAGAGAAAGACCTGCCAAATCACACTATGAACAGAATTATTTTATATTTGCTTTCAATTCTCCTCCACCTCTACAATACTTCTACTGAACAAACCGAACTTCAGACAAACTGTTCTCAATCTTTCAGTATGAGTTTGAAGTAAAATCAGTCAGTTTCATATAGTTTCCTATGCCATACTTAGCATAAACTTCTCAAAAAATGCCTGAGGACTATTTTCAATATTCACATTACTGTATGTGTATAGCTGTAGCATTCATAGTTTCAAGAAGATGTGGGAGAACTTCCATTAATATAAAAATATGTGATAGTTCCTCTGACATTTTGCTTAGATTTTAATTTTTCCAGTTTTAAAGACCATTATTGAAGTGTATTTATTCTTCACTTATTTTTAATAATAATATTCAATTGAAGTTCGGGTCAAAATAAATAACCTGGCCCAAGGGCCTAATTTGCAGTGAGGTCCTATTTAAGAGTTTGCTGATAAGCTCACAAAGAAATAATTAGAACACTTAAAGTGACAAAGCCCATGCAATTAGCAGAAACCTTCATGATTACTTAATATTTTCTAAGTGGTTTCGAAAAAGCAATGACAGGGTTTTATGCTACAAGATAAAAATGCTAGTCATGCAGAGAAGCGAATTACGTATGTTTACCATATTGAAGAGTGTGAGAAAAAACCAAATGTAGTAAAGGGATATTAATAAATTAACACCAGAGAGTATTACCAAAGTAAAATATTCACCCTGTCACTTAGTTCTGTCATGGTGGTCTGTGAGTCCTGAATTTATGCTGTCAGTGCCTAGCCAAAATATATCTCAATTTACATGTTTAAAAGTAGTGTATGATCATTTCAACCAATTTATATCATAGCATCTGATCAAAGAAACACATTTTAAAAACTATTTTTCATGCAGAATTCTGAATAAAGTTTTTTTCTGTAGAACAGAATAAAACTACAAGGGACCCATGCAAAGTCTAGCCTTTGTCCCGAAAACAAGCATGTCCCAAAATTCTCCGAATTATTTTCATTTATCTAACACAGTATCATTCTTGATTCTTTGCTGTTCTCAGAATACCTTAGAGCACAGTGAGAAATATTTCAGGCATTAAAGTTGCATACTACATGCTCACAAACATGCACACCTGCATTTACATATATAAAGCTCCACTGAAAGAACTCAAATCACCAATAAACCTACAATTTTTAGTCATCCCTTGGTTTTCTTTCAATTAAAAATAGTTTCAGAATGGGAAATTAAATTCTCTAAGAGTTAGTGCTACAGTGCTGCTTGGAGGGGAAAAAAAAAACTCTTGTACTTGAAATCTGCGAAAAGATTTAGCATCAACCTCCAGGTCTGGAAACAAGAATAAACTCATTAAATCCAAATACATTATTGCTCAACTGAGAAACAACTCACTTCAGAAAAAGATGTATCTGTTCAGCTGGTTAAAGACAGGAAACATTTTCTTTTTCTCACCAATAATCAGTACTAATAAATAACTTGAATAATATCAGCACATGAAAATTCACGAAAAGATTTGCAGCAGCAAGCCAATTGGCAATTTATGCAGTATTATTTATATGGAGCCTGTGAAATGAAGTGCAAGTTCTGTGCCTCTATGGAAAAATATAGAAAGTCCCCAAAACCTAAGATCTTCTGTCATAAATCCCTGGCATGTTTACAGTGCAAATTTGTATAAAAGACCACCCTTCCTAAAAGTTTTACATTATGAAATGTAGTGTCCAGTTTTATATGTGGACTACAGGCTTTCTGACATATTTTGATTCAGCAAGCAGTGTACTTTTTACTCAAGCACCAACAGCACTAGAGAAAAATGTATAAACAGGGACATTTCCTAACACAGAGCAGAGCATCCTCCTTTCCCCAATGCTCCATTCTCCCCGCTCTTTCTCCAGACCTGAGAGGAACCATTTCTTCCTCTCTCCATTGGCACGAAAGGCCATTGTTAGTTCATATGTGACCATTCAGTCCCCATTCCCATCGGCTATTGAAACCCATCCTCCTAACACCTAGGAAAGGTTTTCTTCACATAGGGTAGAATACTGCACAGGAAAACCATCTTCAAGAAAAATTCTGATGCACAGCTCGAAAGAAATTAAAATAGTTAAATGATGGGGATTTTGATTACTTCCTCTTTCGTGCAATGAAGGTTTTATGGTGATTTGCTTCTGTTAATCAGGCTACAAATGTAAAATAAGCAGTGCTGACTATTGACTCTGTCGGTCTGGTGGAATCAACACACCAAAGAAAAGAGGTGCAGCCCCCATTTGCACACAGCTCAGGGCAGACATCTCTGTGTACTCACATGTCTAGTGCTGTGGAATGCCAGGTTCCTCTCTCTTGCCTATACAAAATCTTTTTCAAGTGTCTGAATGCTGGTGATGGAGAATGTCTCAATCTGCTAGTTAGTACATATCACCAGGCAGTATTGCCTGCTTTTTAAATCATTTGCAACTGAAATTTTCCTCATAAAAACCTTTTGCTTACAGTCACCATGATTCCTGTTTCCTTAAAAATATTAGCAATCACAGGTTTAAGGCAAAACAAAAATGTGCTTTGTTGCTTAGTGACCTATTATATAAAGACTTTCACTCTCTTTCAAATTATTTTAGACGAGTTGACCATTCTCCAGATTAAAAAATCTGGGTAAAAAAGTCAGCAACAAACACTCTATTCCTCTAAAATAAGTTTTCATTATTTTCCATTGAAGAAGAAGCAACAACTGCAGTGTCTGCCACAAGATCCTTGCAGATTCTGTAGTGTTCTCAACAAGTAGAAAAATTATGGTAGCAGTCACAATCCAGACAGGAAAAATACCCAAAAGTAGTCAACAAATTTCAAGAACTTTCATGGGCAGACCTTTATCATCTCTGCTTCCTTCTTCATTATTTCATGCAACATTTTAAAATCAGCTAGGATGACACAATCTCAGGGATAGAAATACTTTCATATCAGAACCAGTCACCCTTGGTTCAATGCACCTACTAGTGAATTTAAGTCAAATGTCATTTAGCCTGGATGATAACCTTGTGTCCAAGGACACAGGCACCACTGCCAGAGAGACACTCACTGTAGTTCTCTCCCGTGGTGGCTGGAAGCAGAGCCCTGTGTACACAGACACTGCACCACGCCACACCAACAGCTCTGGTGGTTTGGCAGTACTTCGTAAGTGTCAGAAGTGTCAGATGATGATATCCTACAGGTAGTTCAGTGATTAGGGAAAGCACATCTGATGCCAGCCCCAGCCAGTCAACTATCCCACCATGGGCTTTTCAGCTGCCCTTTCAGTGCAAGAGTACTGGAAGTTTAACATTTCCAAAAACATTTCCATTTTGACTGTTTTTTTTATTTGAAGCTCACAATCTTCTTTTTGGAATACTTTATTTTCTGATTGGCAATATTTTATTAAAGATAGAGAAAACCCCCAAAGGCACTTCCATAGACCTTTCTGTGACACAGAGCTCGTTTCTTGTTCTCAGTAGCCTTTACACACTTCTTTCACTTGGTGAAATCCAAATTTCTTTTTACACTGATATTTAAATTCATTTCCATTGCCCAAGTACTCACAGATCTACAGAGTGGCTCATAGGCACACAAATTTAGGACACTGGAGAGAAACAGAGACAGTAGTTAAACCTTCTCTTCAGCAAATTTCTCCTGTTCAACACAACAATTTTATTTAGAAACTTATATAATCACGACACTGTCACCTTCATGTACTAATCTATATAAAAACCTGCATAGGAGAATATTGCAAATATATATTTAAACTGCAATGTAGTATATTCTCCAATACTTAATTTCCCCAGATTCTCATAATGTTTCTACATACAGGCTTCGTTCCCCAGTCACGTTACAGGTAATTCAGAGTAAATTAAAAACTAAACATTAAAAAAAAAATTGCAACAGACCTGGGGAAGACTATTTTTATGTATATCAAATGAAAAGTGTCCTTCTTAAAAATGCATGAGTTATTAAGTAACTACTAAGGAACTACAGAGTAAATAAATTAATTACATATTTACTGGTTACTCTGAAGCATGTCTACATTAGTCTTTTACCTTGATTGAAATGAATGCTTGTATTCAGCTATTAAATCCTTATTTTCTCTAATGCAATCAATTTTTTTAAAAGTCCATAAAACACTACAGAGAGATCTGCTGTTTACTAAATAATGCATACAAAAAATTTCATATTCAAAGATGCATTGTAAAGCACAAGACAGAGCTTGTGGAGACTTCTGTGCAAGAAAGGCATCTGTCAGGATGAAGAAAGTAAGAAAAAACATCTAGCAGCACAGTACCATGAAATACCAAAATGATAATTGCTTTCAGTTTGAAACACAGGATGTGGTATCAGGGAAAAAAGACTAAGGTAAAAATGTTTCAATGCCCACTAAAAAGTAAATAGGGTTTTTCTTTTCAATAAACAGAGAAATGTTTCATCTTTTCCTTGAACATTCCTGCTCTCTGTGTTTATTTGTTTCTAGTTCCACTAGTAGCATTTGTATCCATTTTTACTTGTGTGATGGCATACTAAAGAACAACTTTAGAAAAATTTTAAAAGGACAAAAAACAAAAAAGAAAGGAAAATCAATGAAAGAACACAATGTTAAGAAGCAGTAATGTTTAAAGGAGAATCAAAGGAGAGGAAAGGAAAGGAGAGGAGAGTAGCTAAAAAGACTGAAAAAAGATAAAGGGCAAAGGATTTAAAAATTAAACAGAAGGAAAAAGATTAAAGAAAGAATGGCAAAAGGCAATGCAAAAGGATTTAAGAAGCCACTATAAAGAAAAGACATTCAGTTACGAGAAAGGAATAGCAACTACTAGGGGAAAAATACTTGAATATAATGAATCAAAAAAATTGGAAAGAACTTAGAAATTAATTTTAAAAAGATAGAAAGTTAGAAAACTTTTTTTTTCATCCATGAAATACATACACAAGATTCAGTGACATTTTAGAAGCCTGTTTCTATTATATACAGTATCATTCAACATTTTCCAGGTTTAGTAATTTTAATTACATGAAAATAAATACAAAGCTATGCAATGCCAAGTATTTCCCAAGCAGGTGTTTATGCATCATGTGCAAAGCTGAGAATAAAATTCCTATTTAAAATACCAAATCCTTTTATTTTTATTAGTGATTGTATTAAAATTCAAAGAATTTGTCTGTCTATATAGGGTTTTAACATCATTATGAAGATCTTTAATAGTTTCTGCAGGGTTAATAAAAGCTTACAGCTGCTTCTTTTGCAGCCAGAAGCAGTGTATTGCAAGCAGTTAAAGACAAAATTAGAGCAACCAACAGATTGACTGCACTTCACAAAACACAATTAATTTATTACTAATGTTATCATCTCATTAAAAAGTCTAATAAATGTGCTCTTGCTATAATGAAAAAATTTTTTGTCAGTAAAAAATGACAGGATACAGAGAAAATGGACAAAATGTAATTTGGAATATAGGAAGCACAAAGAGTAAGAGTAGCACTCTCTTTTGAACATTATGTATTAGATACATTCTGATTCTTTTTATTATTATTATTTCTATCATCTAACTTAGGGGATTAATAGGTACTCATTTCAATATTTACTCCATGTACCTCAGTTTTTTCTCTAAACAAGTAACATCCCAAAGACAGAAGTTTTGTGTCATACACAGCCTGCATTTAAAGGTACTGATTTTATTCCAGCCCTGTTTTATTCATTTATTTATTTATTTGACTATCTCCTGCTCCCTGGTTACTCAGATAAAGTAAAGAGATTTTCAAACTTAAGCTCTCTATAATATTTACCTTTTCATATACCACTTACCTCTATACTATTTAACATTTTATATACCACTTACCTCTCTTTTTATCTGCTCTCAATACTAATCTTTTTAATCTCTACCCATATGAAATAATTTCCATACCTTCAATCATTTTCAGTGGCCTTTACTAGACCTTTTCTGTTCCTGCAATATTTTTCATGAGATGAAGTAACCAGACTACAAAAACTACTCAAACTGAAGGTATAACATCACTTTATTTAAATGTGTTCTAATGCTTGTGAAAATATTCTCCAAAACATCCACAATCTTTTCTTTGTTTTTCTTTTTTTCCTTCTTTTTCTTTTCTTTTTTCTCTTTGGACATTACAATATATATTGAACAAACATTCTGTGTGAACAGAACAAAAAAACACCTACATGTCATTACTCGGTAGGAAGAATGTTAATGCACAGAAGTAGCCCAAGCTCCCTCTCAGCATGTGTTGCCATTTTGCACCACCCATTGTTACTTGCCTACTCTGCTGGAAACGGATCATTAATGCAACTTTTTGTTTATGCATTCCATAGGACTCTGTAAACCAGGCAGGTAATATAACCTCTTCCACTGATTATAAAATTTCCTTTTCAAATCTGAAGATGTAAGATCAACCAGTTGTCCTTGTTTTACTGAAATGATGCAATCTGAAAGGCTGGATGAGCACAGTAATTATTTACACAAAACACACTGGATTTCCTCAGCCATATTTTTTCAAGTTTTTTAATCTGTAAGAATTAATTACACATTCAAAAACTTACTACACTAAAATAAAGCTTAAATTTGATTATTCAGTGCAGTAATTTCCAGTTTTGTTCATTTCCCTCTTATCACTTAAAGATTTATTGTGAAGTTGTATACATTGCCTTGGTCAGCTTTTTTCACCGTTATGAAATGAGGATAAAGAAACTGTTCCACATTATCAATTAAAAATAATTTTAAAAACTCAAAAATAACAGCAACAAAAAAAATCCTCAAGCTGAAAATCACACCTATTAACATCTGTGCCACCAGAGACTCCTCTGAATGTTTTTTGTTCTAAAACTTACAGCCCCATTTACCTCTCCTTAGAACAGAAGACTGCAAACAAGGACATTCCCAACAGATAACAGCACAACTTTCAATGTGGTTGACACCTTGTCTATAAACAGTAACTTTGAGCTTAAAACTTTAGCCCTGATAGAAAGAAAGGTGATGTAATATCTGCAATTTAATCACATGAACCCATGAGAAAACAGAGATGTCCCACATGGTGCAATCAACAGTTCAGTGTAGAATGTCTGCACATACACAGTAATTCTGGGCTGCAGTGTCCTGGGAGATTTTTTTTCCAAGCCTAATGAACAAGTGTTTTTCATTTCAGGTGACTGGGGAGATTAATTCCACTATGGCACATGAATGACTTCATCAGCTATACAGAAATTAATTCTCATTCTTCACATAGCTGATCTCACATGCTCCATTACTTGGACCCCAAAATAAAACAAAGCCCAGGAAGAGATGTGCTTGCAGTGAAACAATATGTGAAGTGTATTCCTGACAGGACTCCTTCCAAAGAAGTGACTTTATTTTTAAGACCAGCATAGTTTTATATAATGTCCTTAGGATGGATTGCCCTGGATCAGGGAGCCAGCATGCAAAGTCAGTGCAACAAGCAAAAAGTTTTTTAGGAATTTAATTCAGCATGCTTTTGTCAACTAATACAGCAAATAAGCTAAACAAAGCATTGATACACACACCAAACCATTCTTCCGGATTACTAGGATTGTGAACTGAAAAGTGATACAGGATAGGAAATTAGTTTTTCATATACATCTAGCTAGGGCACTGGTATGAGCATGTTGTATCTTACCAAGTAGCCTTCCAATAACAGCTATATATCATTCTGGTTTTAAATTTCTTTAGTGTTCTCAACGTCTACATTTTCTGTATATAGGAATCCAAAGTTGTATTTTACTAGCATGCAACATCACAATGTTGCAATATCACAATACTGTCACTTTTGAAAACAAGTTAAGTCAGAAAGAAGGTTTCTTTCCTCACATTTTGCAGTTCTTTTCCTAACAATTTACAAGTTCAATATATAACATTTACTGAAGGACTTTACCAAAACCCCTAAATGAAAACTTTTACATTAATTAGAAGTAATGAAAGATGCATCGAAGAGATGCTGAACACAATAAAATGACGGAAAATGATCTGCAACAGTGTAAAATTTCACAAAACAAAATAGGACAAAATTTAGAGAGGGTGCCCAATATGAGTATTAATAGAAACATGAGGTTTGGAGTTTTATTTTTAAAACACCCTAACTGCAGCTGAGAAAAAGGAATGCAGCAAAATATCTGTGATAGCTCTGTAAGAAGGAAAATCAAGAGTAGCTGTATCCTCAGAAATGTTGAGATGTAAAAGCAAGAAATGAAAGAGTAACTGTAGCGGCAGGTACAGCCCAGGACAGCTTCTGTGAATGTAGGTTGTGCACAAAACAAACGGAGGAGGAATGACATGTTGAGGGAGAATTTGAGAAACATGAGACTAGAAAGCAAGCAAATACGCATAATGGGATAGCTTCAAGGTTCAGAGGCACCATACAAATCTGTGATGGTGGCAATGCGACTGTCTTTAGCAAGCCCAGACAGATAGCCTTATGATTTTTTTCACATTACATATTTCTAAGGTTTTGTGTACCTAAGGTAAAGAAAGCAAAACAAATTTATTTTCGAAATGGCAAGACTGCATCCTACAGAAGCTAATGCAAATTGCCAGAAGCAGGCTGGAGAAATGAGAAACCCCAGCCCAGGGAAGGAGAGAGAAGAGCCATGCTTGTGCTTCCAGTTAGGAGCCAGATAAAGTAGGAGAAGGATGAAGGAGGAGAGAACTTAGAACAGCTTGCTTCTCAGGTACAGCAAAGAGGAAATGAGAAGAGCAAGTGAGCAATGAGGAGTTGAAAACAACAACACACAAACAGCTAAAAATTGAAAGAGAAGGGCTGTTCAAATTATTTGAAGAGATGATATATTATACATATTATTATTTTTATTAGTATTTACCTATTTGTTTGCCCCAAGACAAAAGCAAAGCATGAGAGGCCAGGAACTGTTTATTACATAAGAAAAAGCAATTAGTGCTTGCACAAGGGCATCTCTTATTGTCCTACCTTCTTATCCCAAGTTCCAGTGGTATTTACATTGTATGACCTCACACAACTTTCACAAGGGAAACCCCCTGCTCATAACATCTGTGCAAGAAGTCCTGCTCAGATGCTGGTTTCATGAAACATCCTACCTGACCAAACACCTGCGGCAGCTACACATCCTCACTTCAAAAAACACTTTGTTAAGGACCTGCCACTTCTTTTTTCTCAAAAAGAAAATAATGAGCTTGAGTTTAGAAGATGAAATATTGATCACCCCCTTTATTTTTTAAATCATTCTTATTTTATTGGTTTTGATTACTTGATGTTGAGAGATACTCATGAGAGCATACTTTTGAATAAGAAAGTATTAATTAAAACAGCCATATTACAAAGACTAAGGGGTTTCTTAGTAATGAAATATCAGCCATTTCTCTCTTTAGAGATAACCAAATGCTTCACTTTTCTTCTGTAAATACGATTATTTTTTACATGTAAACCACCTCTCACTTAGAAGAACATTATAAAGTTATTCTTAGTTTGCTGATTTCAGCCCACTTCTTGATTTCACAAACATATTTTTGCTTCTGGAGAACTGAGGACAGACTACTGGGATTTGTGTAGTTATTTCCATGTGGTGATAGTGCCCTACAGTGCTCTTAAGATCTCAGTTGTCTGGAATAAAAGTTTCTACCTTGCATAGGGGTTATCCTAGGAGCTGGAGCTTTGACATCCAACCACATTTCACAGGGCAGATGGAGACTACACCCCCATGGTGTAGAAGTTCTAGCATCTATCTCAAAACTTCAGTGGTCACCTTTGTTTGTGAATCCAACAATTTACATATAACAGGGATGTTAAGATGATCAAGTTCCTTCTGCCTTTTTGTTCTTTCAACTTCATCACAAGATTATTCTTCATTCTTCAGAGTGAGATCTATGCTTGACCTTAAAATAAAGCCATTCTTATTAAGAAAATACATGCAATATCACATAATCCAAAAAAATTCACTGTCATATTGCAGGAAAGAATCAGAAGTTTTCTGCATAGTGATTTTACCCCAAACTTGTTCGCTGATTTTCAGTAAGATCCATTACTGCATAAGCAAGCATGATATATTAATTATATATAAAAAAACCAACTAAATCAACAACTGTAATACTTCCATTCAAACAAAGGGGACAGAAATGTCATAACAAGTTTTTTTAATTTTACTTTGCATCACTTCTTAATGAGACGACATGAAACCTTTCCAGCAAGAATTGCCTATGATGGGTATCATAATGCAATACTGTGCAAGTAACAGCACTACGTACAAGATACAGCTGAGTTTCTTAAAGCTAAAATGAGTACTTTAAGGATTTGAACTATTAAAAAATTGAAGTGGCACCAATTAAGTGACTTTGAAGAGATATGCAGTTTCAGGTGAGGCACATTGGCAGGAGGGCACCAAACCTGAAGAGGTTCACCCTACGCAAGTTCCCACCAGGTCATGGACTTCAGCTCAAGGCACTGTGCTTCGTAAGGAGGGAGGAGAGAAAGATTTCAGCAATACAAACCATGCAACCAATACAAATGATGGGACAAAAACTATATATGCTTCAGAGCAAGGCTTCTTAGCTTCAAAATTGTCTCTGTACATGACAGAAAACAGAAGGACTTCGGAGTTTTGGAGCTATGCAACAATCTACAGTGAAAACCAATAAACACTTAGAAACAGCAAAAAAATCTGAGAAAGACCATGGAATACTTCACCAAAATTCCTAGTAGGGCACAGAGCAGAAAAATATTCACATCACCTCCTGTTAGATAAGCAGAAGTTTTAGACAGACACACAGTGACAGTCAACACATTTCTGGAAAGTGACAGAGCTGCAATGTGCTGTAGGAGCTGGCAAGTTGTCCAGGTTTGGCACACCGGACAAAAGTTTACCTTTGTAACCAGGGTTCTCCTACACCAAAGTAACACAGAGTATCTTGTACAATTTACAGTATGGCTAATGCAATAAGCTTACAAATAACTACAGGATCCAAACCTGTAAAGGGATTTCCCTTTGCTGTTATTTACCCTCACCATCCCCATGTGCTTGAACAATGCTATTCCTCACTTCTTACTTTATTTCTCATACTAATCTCTTCATCAGTAAGTATTACTAAGAACGAGAAGCAATGAAATTTGACACAAGATCTTTTAACTGACATTAAGGTGTGCCACATTTGTATATGGCTTATTTCCAGTAACTTTTCATACAGGTAAAATTAAAAAGAGAGGGCTGAGAGTATATAACCAAATGATCTGGGCATTACTCTGATGCTTTTTTCCTTGAAAATTCAAATGATCCCTGCAGGCAGCTGACAACTGCTAGAACTGTGGAATGTGCTCTTTGAACTGTACAAAACCCTTCAGCCTTTCGTGCATTGCTGCAAACAAAAACTGCCAAGTGCAATTATTTCTCAAATTTAATGTTACGGAAGTGTTGCACCATTTTTTTCACAGCTTTGAAAACAGCTATAAAAAAAGAAAATTTACAGGACTACTTCCCCACGGAAGTTATACATTGCATTTATCACTTTTTGTAAACAACTGATACAAATGAACCAGTCAAATCCCAAAGAGTGGCATTCTTTCTTTGGTGCAATTACAATTATATTTCTATGGGAAGAAACAAAGGAGTAAGTGGAAGGAGTCCTCCCAAGCATAGCTTTTCATCCTCTAACCTTTTCAAAAGGAAAAAAAGAACCCACCAAAACATACCACAAAAGAAACCACAACGCATAAGCAGCAAACCACACTGAGAGAAAGACAGAAGCTTGAAAACTCGTATTTCACTTCACTCTTTTTTCTTAACCTACACTGCTGTATCTAGAGTTCCTACAAACACCCACATAATAAAAGTTAATTTGGTAAAAACAAGCACAGAGATCCAGATAATCCTGCACGCATCTGTAGTTCCAGTAAGAACTGCCTAGGTTTTGCACACAGTTGTATTCAACTTGTTTAACCAAAGGCAGATGAACCTTACTCATTGAGTACAGGCTTACTCTGTAATAGGACTTTTACTACTGACTTCAGCGATATCTGAAATTCTTAAGCTAAAGACAACATTGAGGTATAACCAACTGCTCTTAGATAAAAGCTTCCACATCTGAAATAAATGTTACACAACCATGAAGACACCCAAATTCAAAACAGTCATTTTTGTTTGGATTGCAGTTGGGCCTTGCTTTAGAAAGCAAGCTATTTAGTTCCAGAGTAAACCTCATTACAATTCAGACTTGAGGTGGAGAACTGTCTACACATGAATTCCCAAAGCACACCGAAACTCCTAGGTCTTGTCCAAGATCCGTCGCCCTCACCCACACATTAAGGTAGGCACAATATCCTGTTTCAAAGCAGGAGAAAGGACCTTCAAGCAGCCAGATTCAAGCAGTGAAACAGTCCATATGAATGTAAAATCCAAACACAATCCTTTACTGATCCAAAATGAAGATGAGCCACTGCCCACTGCATGGCAAAAAGGAAACAAAAATAAAACAAAACAAATAAAAAATATAAAGAAAATAAAAAATAAAGGAGCTTGACTCTTTAACTTGACCATGTAGACAGAATGGATCAAATGAAGGCATGTAATATACTTACAGCTTCTTCAGATTTAGTTAGGGCCAAGAATTAGAATCAAAATGTGTCTAGCATCTCCTGTTGGTTGCTACATCCACACGGAATCAAGGCACAAGTCAGTGACAGGCAGCAGCCCCCCTCCCACTGCATTCCTGCAGGTGACAGGACAGACACTCACCCTGCAATTTTAAGATACACCTCCTCAGAAGCAGAACATGCTGTGCTGTAACCCACTGATCGATTCACCACGGAGGTTGTTCAGTGGTGCACTGTGTGACCTGGTGTCACTGAGCTCTTACGATGCTATAGAAGAGGTGTCCAAAACTGTGACAACTTACTTTCATTTCAGAATTAGAAGAGAGGCACAGTACTGCTTCAGCACAGGTAACACCCTGTTGAACACCTCAGAATCACAGAATGTCTCAAGTTGGAACCTTGCCACATCCTGGATGCTATTCACATGTTTGCATCAAACACAGACATGTCTGCTATTTAAAAAAAAAAACCACATTAGATTTGGTGGGGTTTTTTTAGGTTCTTTGTGGTAAAGAATCTTGGTCAAGCTTCAGTGTTAACATGACTTATAAAAACACCAAAGAGCAGACCACAGAACTGCCAGTGATGAACGTAATTGCATTAAGAAGGATGTGGCCTTCAAGATCATGGTAAACCAAGCCAATGCAAGCAAAACTTGTACTGGAGAAATTGAAGTGAATTTTGAATTAAAGAAGGCAATGGTACTGTTTCTCTTTGTTGATCTTTCCATCAGGGCAGGAAAAAGCACAGTAATAAGCATGTTCATGGGATTTTAAAAGCATTCCATGTAAAAAGCAACAAAACATAAAGTCCATTCTTTGCAGCCTGAGCCAGAAGACCGTCCTGAGGGAGGCACAAGAGCTAGGCAGAACAAGCAAGACACACAGTTGTTCTTTCTAAAAAGTTACAAAGCAGAGTTAAAAAGAAAAAAGTCTGGCATCACAGCAACCCCTTACAACCACTACAAAAGAAACAAAATGTCATGAAGCTGTGTCAGGGGATATTTAGGTTAGGTATCTGGAATTAGGTTCTTCACCTAAAGGGTCTTTGGGCACTGAAACAGGATCCCCAAAGGAAGTGATCACAGCACCAAGCCTGACAGAGTTCGAAAAGTGTTTGGACAATGCTCTCAGGCACATGGTGTGAATCTTGGGGATGTCCTGCGCAGGGCCAGGAGTTGAGTTTCAATCAACCTTGTAGATCCCTTCCAGCTCAGGACTGTTCTATGCTTCTATGAAAAACATACTATTTTGATATGAGTTTCTAACATCTGTTAAAAAATAAAAACTTATAAAGAAAAGAAATCATTACTTTACCTTTGATATTTTTAAGCTTTTTTTCAAACAAACAAAGTGGAACATCTCAAAGTCTTACTATTCTTTTACCAATAAGGCAAGCAAATATTGGGATTTACAAGAGCAAAATCAATAGAAGGGCTTGTTGAAAACCCTCTTAAAATAGGCATGATGAAATCAATTGTTGTGAAGAAAAGCACTTTAGTAGTGATTTGCATAAGATCAATGATGTCTCATTGTCAAGATGTAACAAGACTGTTTCTAAATTTCTTAAATGCATCTCATTGCTGACATCACTCTAAATACCCAGATGCCACAATGGTAGAAATCGTTTACATCTGAAAGTGCTTTCATATATTGCTTATGCGGGAAGAACCAGAGAGGTATGTGGGAAGCAAACATGGGATAATCCATTCCTCATGACTGTTTCCCCAAACTTAACAGAAATTTGCCTAATACCAGTCATTCCTCTCTTGACACAAAAATTTCAAACTCGTCGCTCTGCGCGGAAGGATCACTGAATGCTGTCTTACCTTTTGCACTTCCTAAAACATGACTGATTAAAAGAAATCTGAAAACAAACATTTTCCCTTGGGTTGAGGAGTTCAATGCCAAACTTTAGCCTAAGGCACATTTCAAAGCCAAAATGTTAATCCTTGGGTGGGGGGTGCTGGTGTTATGTTTTTGATGGTTTCTCATTTAGAACAGTTGTGATACAAGCGTCTGTAATCTCCTAACAAGAATATCTTCTTTCCTCAAACTCTAGGAGGAATGCCCTGTTGCAGTGTCTGCTCCTGCAAGTAAATAAAATCAACACAACGGGTAGCCCATAGCTTTGGTACTGCACTGGATAAAAGGTAGTGGCTATAGCTGTGACTGAAGTGAGTTAATACCTTAATATTGAAAAAGACAATAACCAGAAAAAGAGGACTCCAAAATTTTACTATGACCTATGAAAAGAATTCACTAATGGTCTCTGCATTCCAGATACCAAGTCTTGTATCATCTTTCTGAATTTTTCCCAAACAAAAAAGCCAGCAAAGTCCAGTAGAAGCTGGCCAAATGAGCAACATATCTCATCCAGCGGGCAGTTAACTGTAAAATCAAAGAATATATGAACTACCAAGAGTAACTATTTCTGGAAGGGGCCCTCCACCTAGAATAAGAAAATAGAAACCAGTCCCAAATTCAGAAAATGCCTTCAGATCCCCTGATAACAAACCATAGTTATTTCAAAAGGAATGAACCCCCTCCCTTGCTTTGTTTTATCTTATCCTACAAGCCCCTCCCAGTCCAAGTGTATTTCTCTTCTGTGGGCTGTCAAGGTTGTCGAGAAGAGGGCCATGTGTTTTGCAGAGTTGCTGAAGTTCAGAAGATTCATGAATTAGAGAAAGTTTAAGGTCAGAAAGGACCATTAGATCATCAAGTCTGACTTCCTATAATATGACAGACTATAAAATTTCAGACAGTTACCTTATTATTGAACCCAAACACTTAAAGCTGATTGAAGAATAAATTCTGTTTTAGCTAAAACAATTGTTTCATGACATACTTTCTTTTTCTGTACCAGATTAAAGAGCTCTCCAGAGCACTAGATATTTTCTCTCTGTGAAGGTATGCTGTAATTAAGTAATTTCTCAAACATCTTTTTGATAAGGTAAACAGACTGATCTTAAATATTTCACTGCAAGGCAATTTTCAAGCTCTTAAATCACTTTCATAATTGTTTCTGGCACCATCTCTAATTTTCAAAAAGGTTTTTTCTTTTAGATGTGGCCAGAAGAAACATAAGCTGAAATACAGTCTGTTTACCAATGCAGTATAAAAAGATAAATTCACATATTTGCTGACATTTGGCTGCTTGTACATCTAGCACAGTCCTTTATCTCTTGAACAGCACACTGAGTTTTCTTCTCTCAGGAAAAAAGTAATAAAAATTATAGGGGGGTTTGTGACCAAGTAGTGCAAGGAAGTATCAGCAGAACTTGGCAGTAACAGCCAACTTTAACTATCTGGTCATCTTTTTGGAAAGGACACAGCAAGATACAGGCTATCCAAATATGTGTGAGCAACCATTTTTAGTACAGAAACTGAGGAAAACACACAAAGCAAAAAATGTTTTAGATTATACTTCAATTCACTGGAAATGTGAAAATTGAGGGCACCTTGGTTGAAAGAAACTGTAACATGAGAGAATTCCCATTTCTAAGGATGGGAAGGAAAAGGGAGACTAGGAGAATAAAGTCAATGAAGATTACAGAAAAGGACTTGGATAAATTAACTGGTGGCCAGGATCCTGTAAAAGGTAACTCGAAGGGAAGAAGAAAGAGTTCAAGAGAGATCACAGCTCCATCAAGGAGTAACATTTACAGCATAATGTGGAAGTAAAGTAAAATGTGGAAAAAGGGTACATCATAAGCTCTTCAAGGGCCTGCAACTTCAGGAAAGCAGAGGTCTGTGAACACAAGCAGGTGAGAGAGAAAAATATGGCAGTACAGGGACAAAGTTAGAAGGGCATAAAGAGAAAGTGAGCGGTAAAACTTAAAAAAAAAAAAAAAAAAAAGAATTAGTATCAAAAAAAGCATTTTTTACATTCCTTAATAGTAATAGGAAAATTCAAGAAAGCGCTGATCAGGCTATTTGCAGAAGAATCAAAGACATATGTTTTGCTTAAGTCTTTACTATAAGAGACAAATACAATCTGATCTCTAAAACTAGTGACAAAAGGGACAAAACGTTAAGAGTAAAACAAACAGAGAAACCAGATGACAAGACACTGCAATAAGTTAGATGCTGTCAGATGAGTTCAGCCTAACCAAGCTTACTTAGGTTAGGTAAAACCATGATGTCAGCCTGTGCTCTGAAGCCAGTAGAAGAACACCAAACTCCAGTATTTCCAACGCCTGACTGCACTGAAATTTTGCTTATCCATCACATCTATATCTACTCAAAAGCAAATCAGCGAAATTTTAAGAGTTTATATTATCTTTATTTTTGAAATTCATTCTTAACTCCAATCAAACCAGTGACTAAGGTCTCTGACCATGAACAACCACATTACTTCAATATGTAGAACATCTAAATACAGTGCAAGGGACTCTACAAGAATTAATTGAAATTCCCTCACTGGCATTAGCAACTTTTCAGAGCTTTAGAGAATGGATGGAGTTCCAGAAAAATGAAGAGGGAGAAATACAGTCCCTGTCATAAAAAGCTGCAAAAAGGAGGTAAGAAATGATAAATTTTTCAATTAGTTTCAGTTTCTGAAATATTTCTTGAGAAAACCAAGACCAACAAGACTTCATTTTTTTTCTTTACAACAAGAAAATAAATACCTGTCAATATAGTTTTGTCATGACCAAAATTTGGCAAGCCAATTAAATTTCTCCTTCAGTAGAAAAAACAGTTTTTTAATGGGAAAGAAGCAGCGGATGACACATAAAAAGAAGGGGATGACTCATAAAAAGAATAAAAGGAAACAAGGACTAAATTAAACTATTTTAAGGCTAATACAAAATGTGTTCAAAAATTTGATGTAGAGACTAGAAATAGAAGAAAGATGCTATGAATGGGGCTCAGCAGGGGTCCATCCTGGTCTAGTGTACTGCGTGTTTTCTTTCGTAACTTGGATAATGGAATGTCATTCATATAGAAACTGTACTTTTAAAAATTTCAGATGATGCTAAGTTTGAGAAAGACAGAAAAACACTGTTTTTTCCTCCATGGGATGCACCAAAAGTAACAGGAAGTACATTTAAAGATGTACACACATGAAAATAAATTTTAACAATTTTGAGGAGCTTTTAGGAACTGTGAGTCAGTTCTGAAGTAGCTGAACTCACAATTACACCAAACCTATTTTAAAACACATAATCACTTGACTGTGTGGCATCCCAGAGCAACAACAGCTCATTCAGTGCACTGTGCTTAGACCTGTGTTTCAAAATATATCCCATTCTCTCCTTAACTGTCTTTCTCTTTTCAACTCTGCATTAAGTGAGAATTAACGGAGAGCCACTGACATAGACTGAAAGGTGTCAGCTATTCAGTTCTAACCACTCCACCAAGAACACTTTGTACTCCCAAGTGTTGGTGATTCTTGGTCATAACTGCTAGGACAGAGTGAGCCAGCGCTACCACCAATATTTCAGCACTCCTGGCATAACTAGCAGGAGACCTTAACTTGCTGGGATCTTACCTGTGAACTTTCTCGGAACATATGGACATCTCACTCATCCCACCCATGTAGCTGAGCACAGGCTTTATGAAACCATGCCCAGACATGAGGGCTTCAGGTTACCCTCACCTTCTACTCCTGTTACTACAGGCCCTGTCCCCATCTTTATTGCAGGTCCCCTTTAAGAACTGAAAGGCCACAATGAGGCCTCTCCAGAACCTTCCTTCTCCAAGATGAACAACCGCAGCTCCCTTAGCCTTTCCTCATAGCAGAGGTGTTCCACTCCTCTGATCATTTGTCCCTCTTCTGGACAGGTCCAAGTCTTTCCTGTGTAAAGGACCCCGGAGCTGGATGCAGTACTCCAGGTGGTGTCTTATGTACACCCCATGAAGCCACCAGACATGGCCCAGATGGCTGGCACTGCGTGCTGTGCCAGGACAGCCTGTAGATACAGCGACCGTAATTGTGCTGAGACAACTGAGCAAAAGCACTGGTGTATTAGAGGCCCGTGAGAAAAATGTTTGGACTGATGGACTGATGCCCATTTAACTGAGGCAGCACAGAATACGTGAATACGTTGAATGAATGCTGACTACTTGCTTTTTATGAAATAAGAAGTGTATGTATTTGGTTCATAAAATAGAAAATACACTTTCCAGGAATTTAAAAGAAAGAAAATTTTAAAAATATGTTATGCAAATACACTAGTGAAGAATTTAGGAAAGGCATCTCAGAAGACAAGAATAAATACATAACTTGATCAATTAAAAAAAAAAAATAAGACACTAAGACTTAGGCTTATAATACTTGTTATTCCTTTTCACTGAAGTAAAATATCAGCAAAACTATGAAGTGAAACTAAATGGCTTCCTATTTTCTTGCATATTGAATTATAGATGCTCTTTACCTTCTAAGGTGAAATTGCTTCTTTGTATTTCCATAATCTGATTCTATCCTGATCATCTATTTGATCTTTACCAGATCATGAAAAACAAGCAGAAGAAAAAAACATTTCCCTACACATAGGCTGTCAAGGTATTAAAAACTACTGTTTCTGGATTTCATATCCAGAGGTTTCCTAGACACCCTCCATTATTCTGTCCATCTTTGATGCATATGTAGTGTGGTCAACTTAATGCTGCTATTGAAAACAGAATTTTGCATTTCTCAAATGAAAGCAAAAATACAAAAACGCCCAAATATTGCATCTATGGGAGTTTTTTTGCATTTAATTTCTGAGGTTCCTTTTAGGGAAAAAGTCCTTAAGGCAATATAAGCACTTAATCCAACTCAAATACTAAAGAGGACATAACCTTTTAAATCATCTTAAATATTTACGATGCCATAAGCTCTTAAACTTCCTGGAATACTTAGCCTTCCTTAAAACCTCACAGTACTCAAAGTCCCTTGAGCAACGTAAGCACCTAAACTGCTTCAAATCCTTTCAAAGGACACAACCTTTAAACCAACGTTGTGTCTAATTTTTAGAAATATTTTTGTTTCTTCAGGCACAATTCTGCCTGGTTTTGTCCACAAATCATGTAACTATTCAAGGACTATTCACATGCTTCCCTTGACACAATACTTCCATCTGATGGAAGGCCTATGCATGAAAGATATAAAACACCCTGCCAACACTGGGAAAGTCAAGGCAAGTAATGCAAAAGATCCCCTTGGTCCAAAACCTGGCCAGCTTCAACTTCACTAGAAGTGAAGTAATAGAAACGCAAGACAGTGACCAAAGCCTTCACAGTATCGTGTTCATATCTCTACATGATGTCTGGCAATGAATCAAACTAGGTTCATTGTATTTCCCCATTAGCTTATGATAGCAATCAAGAAATTGCAAAATTGACATCTTCAACAACAGCAACAAATGTGATCTCTGGATGGGAACCCAGCACTAAGTACTAAGAATAGAGCTGGAATACAAGCCACACTTGTAGTGTAGAAGTACTCAGCTAAAATATTACAACCACACACTGCTTCAGGACTTTAATCCTTCACGATGATGTCATGTCCCCATTCATTTTCTAACCTGATTTATTTTTTTAACAACCATTCGGTGAACTTAAGTCACTCTGTTTCCTTCCTCCATGAGCCCTTTAGATAGGTCTGGAGGGAGTGGAAAAACATTTCTGAGTAAAGCAACCTCACACACAAGATTGAGAGGCAAAAGCCCCCTTTCCAGAATTTCCCCATTCAGGCTTTCAGCGTTTTCTTATACTCTAGGAAGGGAATCATCTGTGTTTACGCTGAGCCTGGTGAGCAACTACAACATTGTGCAAACACTATAAAGTCCACTTTACCAATTTTTTTTATTTACTTGGTAACATTATCAGTTGGTGTTAAATATTTGATTGCCACATCCTATAGTGGCTGGTCTAACACTACTGAGAGTTAATGGGTATTTCATAACTAATGCCTTCCTGTCATTCAGTTAGTCTCAAACTGGTTTCCCTAAATTGTTACCAACTCTTCTTTTTCTCCTTTTCCTGGGTATCTTTTACATATATTTACGAACTGCCTATTTCCTTACATCCCATGTTACCCAGTTCCACCCATGAGTACAAAAAAATGTACAAAATTTTTAGCTATTTGCGTAAGCACAACCATTTAAGAAATAATGTTAAAATTAGTGGAAGTTTAAATTGTTTAACTGCAGGCTACAATGGAAACGTGTTGGCATTTCATAAATATAGTAACACAGTATTTGGTTTTTTACCTTTGGCACCTGTGGCATTTGAGAAGCAGCATCTTACTAGCTCACAGTGTTCTACCAAAGTAACTATCTACTGGCTCAGTTTGAAGAGCACAGGAATGGGTAAGTCATTGTCTCAGTGCCATATGTATTGCCATGGGACCAGAATATTGGCTGATGGGCCAAAAGCAGACTTTGATAGCCAAGAGCTCATAAATCATGTTTAAATGTCCAGTGAAGACCTACAGACACCAGCATGTAGCAATCTCCCTGACAAAGACTGACTAGGATAGAGAAACACTAGAAATGCACACAAAATCAGAAACCTGGGCACAAAGCAGTGAGACTAAATGCATCATCTTTCAGGCAACAATGAGAGTAGTATGTACTACAACCAATGCCTTGTCCAATGAACTACTTCATCAAAATTGCTGCTATCAGCAATACCCCTCACTATGTGCTGTACTAAATACAGCACAATATGCATATACTTTTGTGCGTGCACACATGCACACGTATGTGTGTGTATATATACATACAGCTTATTACAACACAGAAAATTATAGAAGGTTACAATGGAAAGACTATCAAATTTGGCTTTCAGTATTACCTTCCATTTTTTCCCTAACTACTGATAAATAAGGTGTAACTTCACCACTGATTTTTTTATCATATAACCATAGAAAAGGGAGTTGAAAATTACAGCCCTCCACTGGTCATCCAGTTCTCCTCTTTAAGATATCTGTCCAAAGTGTCCTTTAGAAATGTGAATAAAGAAGGTGGAATCAAAAACTCCTAAGAACACCCTGTAAATGATAGTTTCAACAGAAACAGACTAGGTAAAAATAATTTCTCCTTCACCACAGTTTTAGACATACAAAACGAAAATATCCCATTGGTCACAGAAGTACATGTGATTATGAGAAAACATTTTAATTACAGAAGAGATGTGGAGATGGGCAGGCAACAAAGCAACAAAGAGACCCTCCACAGTTACAGACTCTAAACTACTATCTGAGCAAAAAATGGAAATACTACGTTACTCAGAAAGTTACATGAAAGGGTGGGTTTTTTACAGACTTCTTTATGACAAGGATCCCCACGGTCTTACATAACTAAGAAAACATCAGCATTAGGAAATAGTAGAATCCAACAAAAATGGCCTTGCACAATAGAACAGCTGGAGCTGAACACTTTACATGCATGTGGGATATGCTTCAAGATACTTTACTTCATACCAGTGTATAGGTTTGGTACATTTTTCAAGTACTTGCCCTTGTTTAGCTTCATCATCAGCAAGGTTCAATGAGAGGCTGGTCTATCCTGATACTTCTCAAGTGCAGTCCTGATTTGAACTAAAATACTAAGAGATGCTGCAGAAGCCAAATAATACTAAGATGGTAATCATTCTTGTTCTAGGTATAAGACCACATTATTTTTGTTTTCTATGGCAAATTTCTTCTGCTGTGGCAGATTTATATCTTTTCTTTCTTTAGACAACTGAGTATTTACAGCCATATGCAGGAACTCAGCTTAATAAGCAAACTCCAGGAGCAACTCGTTGGCAGACAATGAAGAGCTTTGTAGTTTAACTGTAGGGCTTCAAAATGAATTTCTCCAAAGACACGGAGGTCTCAACTTCAAAATACCCAAAGGCTTCTATTTCATCATGAATTGTAGAGGACTTTACAGTAATGTATGCATGTTAGGGGATTTAGTATGATAAACTTCAACATGCATGCATCAAACTACTGCAAAATCAAGTAAAAATCTAGAAAAATTTGATCAGAGTCACTGATTTTTGCAGGTGAAAAATTAGAAGTACATGCTTTACTAACATATGGCTGGGGATTGTTCATATGAGTGCTCAGTTTCAGATAGTTCATCTGGAGCCCATCTTCCCCCATGTTCAACATTTTCATCAGAAACAAGAACTGAGAGATAATGAACTCTTGGGGGAAGGTTGATGACCTTGATTCTGCTCTCAATAACTGTCTCAGAAACCATTTATCGTATCTTGCAAAAATGCAGGTATAAGATGCACCCTGAGAATCAAAATACCATTTAACTGCTCCACTGAAGAGCTCTTTCTCCCTAAAAGACCTGATGACAGACCACTTTTTCCCCTGGGCTAAGATACCAGCTAAAACTGTGATTCTTTCTCTGTCAGAGTAAAATTAGGGGAAGGAGGTGGAGAGAAAGGGGATCACATTTTAGTTTTATTCCACTGATGCTGCCGCCTGTCAGTAAAAGATGAAGGGCTGAAATCCCATCAGTCTGGATTTGCAGATCTGAGGATGAAGAATTAGTATTTTTCTGTTTTTGCAGAAAACTCCTTGATGTATGGCTCCATTATTGAATGTTAACAGCTTCGGTTTAAATTACAAATGAGGTTCTATTAGCATAACCCGTACTTGGTTTCTATTTAAAAATATGATTTTCACCAAAATTGTGTCAGCTGAGAACCTAAATGTTTTCATTTGTGCCTACAGATAAAGGAGAAAAGCAATTTTACATTTCACTAACTCAAAATATGAGGTCTAGAATGGTAAAATATTAAAGAACACTTTTAAGATACTGTTGGTATCTCCTTCAACAGGAGGGGCAAGAGGTGAATGAATGGTGTTTAGGAATGGTGTACCAAAGGCAGACATAAACAGGCAGCAGCACTGAAGGGGCAAAACCCAAAGCATCTTTTACAACTGTCTCTCCAAAACAATTTTTTAAATAAGATTATTTTAAAAGCCCTAAATTGCAACGTGAAATAACTGTTTAATTAGCTTTGTTTAATTAGCACCATGTATGTTTTCATCAAAACACACTACACAGCAGATGGTTTCTGCTCTTATACTTTTCAACTATAGTGCTTGTGTCTCACCCTTGAAAAGTTGTTTTTGATTAATGTACCTCCTACCGACGGTTTTAACACATAAAAATATGCTGGTTTTCTGACATATACATGCATCAGCATATCAGAACTCATGAAATTGTTACTCTAAATGGCCAGGTTCCAACTGCACTGTTTGCACAACGTTATCTTCTGTAATATTACACAGTGCTTCAAGATGTACAACAGCAAAGAGAACCAACAGCCTGAGCCAACTATCACTGCAAACAGCCAGGCTGTTTGGGAGGATTTTGGTGTTGGAATGCTTATGCTGGAGTTACTGTCTGCCCAGACCAAGTCAATCTGTTTCTCTATGCCTTATGATCTCCATGTGGAAAATACTGACACTTCCTGAATTACCTGTGTGCAACAAAGGTACAGTAACCAACATACCATAAAAATGAGATGGTATTTCTGCACCCAACCCACCCAAGTCTTAGCAGTGCTCCACAGTGGGTTAAGGTGATACTTAATTAATTGATGTTTTCTATAAAGTTCTTTGAAATCCTCAGATGAAATGCAGTGTGTTATTAATATTATCACATGTTATGACTTATGCCCCAAAGGATCTCACCATGCTTTGTTAGCTGTATACAAGAATCCCTTTATTACCATCCAAATGCTTCTATCTCTGAAGCGTAACAGTGCAGCTGTTTGCCAATAGACAATTCTTTATAAACATTTACTGATCTTATATGAAGAATATTCTGTTCCACTACAAATGTATGTTTCACACCATTTCCAGTTCCTGAACAGCTAAATGCCAGTGAACTGTAACTGCACACAGGATACCAGACTCTATAAAAACATCATTTTAGCAAAAGGCATCTGCTTAGCTGGCATCCTTATTTAGCCTATCATGCAGCTTTCACTCACACCACAGGAAAGATCTCTCAAATCAAAGTAATACAACTCTACCTCTCACAAAGTAGAAAATGAATGAAATTGACAGTCAGAATGGCTAAGGTCCAATTAATTGATGCTCTCAACCAATTCAGGAATCTAATCCAAAATCCTCTAGAGAAAAGAGACCTTATATAGGCTGAAGAAATGAAGACATGCTGACAAAAAGTTTCCTTTTCTCTCTTCCGTGTTTGCAACTTGAGACAAGATGCATAATACATAGGTAGTTTTAGAAGAACTATCAATACATACTTATACTTTCTAAAAATGCCTGCAACAATCAAAACATCTTTCCCTTTTCCCTATTTGAAACTTCAGGTTGCTTTTAAATTTTGAGTCAGAATAAGAGCATGATAGGAACTTGATTCACTTTCTACATGGAATGGGATTGAGCCCATGTGAAATTTTCTATTATTAAAAAGCCCCTGCTGACATAGATGCCTATGCTGTGGAAAAATCTCTTCTGTTAACTTTGATGCAGTCATTAATGTGTTTCTTGAACAGATACTCCTCAGGTTTCTATACTCAGATTCATTCACTGAACCCAGATATTCTCAGCCTGCTGGATCTCAGTTTAACCCTCACACAGGGTTAGGACAAAGTGTCATAAAATGTATAGTTCAATAAAAATAGGCACAGTTCTTCAGTACTCAAACATCCTCTGTTTAGTGGCACCTTGGCTGAACTGCCCTTTTCATTTGCTCCAAACTAGGGTCTTCTGGGTTTTCTGTGATAATGCATAAAATTCCATTCAAAACTAAGTGTTCTTAAAGTTGCAGGAGGATAGGAACAATACAAACTCAATCCAAATAAAGTCGGGCAATCTCATAAGCTTGAAAAAAACAAAGCCCATGAAACTTGTTTCAACTACAAAAAGAGACAGCTTGCCAGCTTCAGTGAAGCTTTGTGTATTTACCAGTGAGAATCTTGGCCAGCAAGTATTGATGTAACAGTGTTTCTAAGGGAAATATTTTGTTATTGTTTAGAACACATAACTTAGTGATACTGAGATACAAACATTGGTCAATGCTATTTTGTGAAAATATTAGAAGGAGTAGGCAGAGAAAATAAAAATTATTAACATGAGGTCATCTCCATTCTCTAAGCACTTTCTTTAGGCCAATTTACAAGCACTCTTTTTAGAAACAAATCACTTCCTCAGCCAAATGCAGATTCAAGGAGTCAGTATTTGCTGTAGTTTTACACTAGAATACACGCATGCTGCAACTATGCAATACTGAATGAAATGTGCCACTTTAAATAACAACGAAAAGATGGAAACAAAATGAAAAGAGACCCCTCAGGTACAAAATGTAATGTTCAAAGCGAAATTACAACTGAAAGAAAAGTTTTATACACCCCAATAAGGGTTAATCAGTCAACCATGAGCGGAAGTACAGAAACAGTGCTTACCATAAGCAGTCCTGTGCATTTCTGAACAACAGGACAATTATAACTGAGACCATCTTTGAGGCATATTCAACTCTTGTCCATAGTCTCATCACAGTGATGTTAAAAACATGTATGAGATAAGTCTAGGTAAGTCTAGCCCTCCAAGGTAATAATTCAAATACATGGCAGTTAGACACAAAAAGACATCTAATAATAAATTACACCACAATTTCTATGTCATATGCCTACATTTTAGCTAAAAAGCAAAGAGAGCTAGCATACATCACTTCTAATGCCTTTTAGACACATTCAACTATTCCATGGCAAGAAAGTCCTCCCCACATACAGCCCATACCCATGAAAAGTGGGACTGAAGGAGGTGCTATGCTATTACACTGGGTTAGCCAATGTAGTTGCCATTACTCAAGTATAGACAACAGTTTAAATTACTAAGGAAATCTAAAATACTTCAATACAAATGGAAAACAGCATTTCATCACAATCTCATTTAATAGAACACATTATCAATTAGTTGATAGTAGAGCAAATTGTTTCAAATTGGAAAGCCACCTAAATTCTTGCTCTTAAATCAACTAGAATTGCAATTTTGTCTGTTATATTAGCACCAGATTTTTTCAATCTTCTGTTGCAAGCTAAAAGGCAACAATGCCAGAATTTCATGATACATCTGTTTTACTACCTTATTAGAAATCAAGTAATGACAGAGTTAAAACATTTGCATTTCTTAACCTAGAACCCAAATGTAAGAAAACACCCACAATCTATTGATACTTCATATTTAATATTAAAATGGGGCTTGAAGTGCATTGCTTTAATGGTAACACACAATATCTAAGAGATATGGAAAATGTCCTTTTAATAAAATTGTACGTATCACCATAACCGTAATAATTTTTTAAATAATTTTGTTTACTACTGCGAGAGCAGGATGCTCTTGTCAATGTCAGTGATAACATTTCTGCCTCTTAAGTCTCAAATTATGTCACATGAGATGGAATTTATCTGTCTTAATGTTTAATACAAAAATTAAAAGTCTAAATTTGTGCCAGTCACCTTAGGTTGCTTTTATTGCCAGTGACAAGAAACAGGCATCTCTAAAGAAAGAACTGTCTCATCTAAAGACAGAAATAAAAAGAGTCTATGGGAATCCTCCCCTGGAAGTCTCCATCTCTCTTCACTGACTAAAGAAGCCTATGGTGACCAGCTCAGATTTATACTACCTATATTTTTAGATGGCTAACATCATGGGAAATTAATCCCACTCTTGACACCCTTCTCAAATAGCATTTGGGAAAATTAAGCATAAAATGCAGAAAACCAGAATTACCAACAAGTGTAAGAATCAAAATACTCTGTCCCAGAAAAATTCAAAAAACAAGACCCTCTTGTGAAAATAGCAGGGGATCTGTAAATTTGAAATGTCATACAGTGTTTGATCTCCAAGCCAGGACAGACTCAGTCATTTCTAGAAGATTAAGAATATACAGGGAATATTTTCAGAATATGCTGACAAAGTAATATGCCTCTTCTGAGTATGAGTAAGCAGCAGTTTTCAAAAGCTTATAATTCAGCGCAAGAAGGACAGACATTCAGAGGCATGGCAAAAGACACATCTTATAACCCATTAAAGCTTCCCTTTCAAATTCCAAGTCCATGCTCAAAAGCAAAGAAGAGGTCACGGACCTTTTTTTAGTCCGTTTTATTGTCCATTTTCAGGAATGATACACCCATCTCACAGAAACTTTTGCAAAGACATTCAAACTATAGCAAAGCTGTGGGCAGAAAATGTCTGCCAAATTAATTGAAGTTAAAATTCAAGAAAGCTGGCACTTGAAGAGAGTCCCTTTCTCCTAAGTATTTCAAAACACAAGGAAGCCCCTCAATCACACATTCATAGAAGATAGAAGGCTATGTTGTGAAGTCTCACTGTACATTTGCCGAGGTTTTACATGTTTGCCTTGGCATCCTCTTGAATTATGGATTGCCTCAGAATGGCCATTTGCAAGTAACTGAAAACAGAGCTTATAATGAAATTCTTAAGTCACTTTATAGGTCTCATTGATCTCTAAAAACACTTCAGGAAGACAGCTATTTCTATTGCGGATTAATGGAGCCTGCCTGCAAGGCTTTGTTCCTAGTTATGTCTTTTTTTTTTTTCCCAAGCACAAAATGATACTAAAAATGTATCTTTCTTGCCATGGATCAAGTGAAAAAGACGCTATTTTTAAACATCTTAAGTCCCCATCATGTGACTGTTCACATCACGTGAAACCTGGTGTTAATTCAAAGCTAGAAGATAATTTCACAGACTTCAATGTGATTTTCATAGTTATAATCACAAGTCTTTAAATATAATTTAACACATTTTAGAAAGCTTGCAAATTCTGCCACGTCTCATTTTAGCCAAAACTTAAGGAAAATACTAAACTGAACTAAATACTTAAAATAGAATTTTTTTTTAAAAAATTAATATCATAAAACAAAATAGCAGAATATTTCTGATTTTGCTTACCTATAAATATCCCCAAAATCATAGAATAGCTGAAATTGGAAGGGACCTCAGAAGCTCATCGAAACTAAACTTCTGATCAAGAAGGGTCAGATGCAGGAGGCTGCTTGTCCCTTTGGGTTTTGAGCATCTCCATAGATGGGGATTCTACAACCTTTTTGGGCAAGCCTCTCCAGTGTTTGACCATCCTCAAGATAAGGAAGTTTTTTATATTATGTTTCAATGGAAACATAACTTAATGATCTGTATGCAGTTTGTACCCACTGCTTCTCATCCCGTCACCAGGTGGCAATGAGAGAAGTCTAGCTCTGTCTTCTTTACACCCTCCCATCAGGTATTTACTGTGAGAATGAAATGTTATTCAGTATTTCACTGTTCAGGAGACAAGGATCTTGTGCCTAAATTAGTCCAACCACTATCACCCAACCTACATATCATGTTTGGTGCTATACAAAATTAGGCTAGCATCTTCAGAATTCAGAAATTATGTATGTATATATGAATTATACACTGTCATGCCTGCACTATAAATCACAATAGAACACCTGCTTACTTTCTAGCCACTCATGACCATTTACTGGTTTTGGAGACCTGAATTTTAACTTACAAAGGACACAAAAGACTGCTCTATCACAGTATGAAATGCACAACAAAACAGTAGTTCCCCATTAGATAATAAGTAAGGGTGCCTCATACACATTTTTTAACTCTTATAAATGGCAATGCACTAAAAATATCTATAAGGTCTGAGACTATAGCTCACCAGGGAATTTAAGCTGCAGAAACCAGCACAGCTGCTGTCATGTGCTCCCCCACACTTTTAGCTGCTAATTCCCACCCCCATCACCCTTTGTACCAGTGACAGCCCTTGGACAGCCATATGGAAGAAGGCTGAGATAAACCCAACTGAAAACAAAACCAAATAAATAATCAGCTATTTTCAGTCTGATCCATTCTCCAAATTTATCAACAGCTACACTTGCTGAGTGAGGAAGAATGACAATATGGGGAGGAGAAAAGAAGCTGGCACTGCATCTTACACAGACGTGCCAGGTTGAAGTGTTCATTGAACATTTAGGCTAAAGCTAAGCAGTCAACACAAGCTACTCAGCGTGTAAGCGCATTACTCAGGCATTGCTTTCAGAATGAGCTGGACTGGCCTCTGGAGATGCCTGCTTCTCTCCTGAGGGAAAGCAGAATCCAGAATGACTGAGATACAGCTGCTTAGTTTCTATGTATATAAATTAACCAATGTCTAGATGAGTAGAAAATGGTAGAAAAACAGGTTTTTGACTCTTACAGCACTTCATTCCCATTAACTATTGCCATTTGGAAAAAAAAAATTGTGGCATAGCTTACCATCACACTAACATCAAAAAGCTTACCATCACACTAACATCACACTAACATCAAAAGGGTATGTATTTTCTGCATGGTCCACAAATTTTTTTCCTAAACCATATTTTACATCTATAAGCAATACGTTTCAGTGATGGGTACTGTATTCCTCCCACAGGGCGTATAAATCCACAGCAGAAATATAGCCACAGTTCAGTTATAAATCACTTACATCTCTTCAGAGTCACTTTGTCACTATGCTGTGCTGTGGGAAGGGATGGTCTTTTCCTTTTTGCTCAAACTGGTCCTCCTTCCAAAAGTGTCTGTCACATCTACAGCAGATAAGGACAAAAGGTCCTTAACTTTCACTTGAAGTTATCTAAGGGTAAAAAGGGAAAGGAACACAGTAAGTGCAAGCGTCCATATTGCGTTTTATAGCAAGGTATTACAACCATCTCTTTAAAACACACACGTCAGTGTCATCCTTACACATATGTACTGCACACTGAGGAAAGAATCCCACACACTTCACATCTTTCTTTCCTTGTATGAGACACATGAAGTAGTCACTACTCCTAGAGCAGTCACTTGCTTCACTTCTGAGATTCATAATAACAAGATTGTATTACTTTGAAAAAGCAAGTGTACAAGTTAAAAGATGGTTTCACATTATCGATTATTTATTTTGTACCACAAAGACACTGTAAATACTTCTGGCTGGGTTCAAGCAAGCAATCACAATTTGTTGAGCACAGTCTCACTAGAAACCATCTTGGCTAGCCAATATTGATAAACATTCTAATCTGAATCTTCTGTTAAACAAAACAACTCTCTACTGCACTACATCTTACCGCTCAGAAAGTGAGACCTGGGGTTTATGATAGATAGGTCTCATTGAAATTTCTTCATGGAAACTTAAAACTCACCACTCCATCAGAGTCAAATCTATAAACTGAATGTTAAAAATTATTGAGAAAGGAATAAAGGACAAAGCGTAACATGTCATTTGCCACTGTATTAATCCCTATCTTGAAAAGCATGCTCCACTCTCTTGTCCAGCACAGAACAACACAACTAATTAGCAAAGGTTCAGAGAAAAAAACATACATGATCAAAGGCTTAAAATAGTTTCCATATATGAAGAACAATTCAGTACGCCACCAATATCCAGGCTGGAAAAAAGCTGACTTAAGGAAGGGTATGATAGAAAACAAAAAAATTCTAAAGATGAAAAGACTGCACAGACATTGTATGCTCCCTATCCTTTGAACTCAAGAACTGCCTAATAAAAGCCAAGTTCAAAAGAAAAATGGGAGTTTCTTCTCCCCAAATTGTGTGACAGAACTGTGAACTTCTTCCCAAGGATGCTATTTATGCAAGGAAGTTTCATAAGTCAAGAGGAAGATGGAGGTATCCTTGGAAAACAGTCACCACTGGAGGTAGATGACAGCTTAAGTGAAACATTGGTCTGAACCAGGATAACCAGTCCTATCTCCTTCTAAATTCACTTATGTTAGTGCTAATTCAACAAATTTTATATCCGTTTTACACTGATCTATTCACCACTCAAGAACGAGAATTACTGCATTAGGTACACAGGGAGTCTAGTCTTAGTTGCACTTGAAGTACAGGTTAGATCCTTTTGAACACCGAAGAAAATCCCATGGTTCTCTGTACTTTACTATATGCTTAATAAATTTGATTGATTTTTCCAAAACACCATCACCACTAAAAAAATAAAATAAAACCAAATGAGGTAGCAAAGTCTTACTGTAAAGCAGCAGTAGCCTTCCTCTCCCTGGTCCACAGTCCCAAAGCAGCCAGGACAGAGGGCTACAAAGCAAGGTTCTGCTTCTCAAGTTGTTCCCTGGTCTCATGGGTTTGAGTCTAACTTCATCCATGTGCTCCCACTCAGTTCAATACTTATATAAATGCAGGTCAGCATCTCCATTTCCCAAGTTTCATCTCAAAGTAAACCTTAAAAATCATATAATCTGTATTCCAATATCTTCTCTTTTCCTTTAATCTCTAGGATACAGCAGTGTTTCTGATTTATTTTGGGCAAGTGCAGATCAATTAAAATTCCTTCAGGGAAGCCTTCTGAACCAGCAGAAAGTGAATGACTGTCATCAGGAACAAACACTTTTTGCTGTCATTGACTGGCGTGTCACACTTTTGAGCAAAAAGTATGTTAATTAATTCTTTCCATACCTACCAGGTGTACCAAAGGAATATGAACAGTCCTTTCTGCTGTCTTACTAGATACAGATCTTTGTGTCTGTGAACCAAGTATCCCTATATGTAGAGCTGTGCATTGGCACATTATATGAAGAAGCAGCCTGTACTAGCACAAAAAAACATAGCAGGACAGAAATAACTTTGTTCAGACATCAGTATGCAACCAAAATCCTTTTCACAAGATGCATGAATTAATACCCTCAAATTTCACCCAAAACCCAGACATTTTCTGGTATATCTACACACATACCTATTCATTAACGCTCTTTTTAGACCCTACAGTGAGAATTTGAATAGCTTACACTTTTTTTGGCCAGTTTGAAATACTGGATCAAAGTATGTTTACTGTTCAATCTATTCCCCTCTCTGAGAAAGAAGAAGCTGCTACAATGTTTGCTGTTCTATTTGCTTCTGCAGCTTAAATGGCTACACTGAGGATGAAAAGAAATTCACTGTACAGCATGCTAATGATCAAAGACTCATGTACCACTGGCCTATAGCAACATTTTAGGCTACCTCTCCCTTCTATTATTTGTCCAGCTTTTCTGTTTAGAACATTAAGGGTAGGAATATAACCAGACAGCTCAAAAGGTATTCAAGGTCTGTTTGATATCCTTCACATCACTTCGATACTAACTATAAATAAGAGCAAGCTGTACCAAACAAGAACCAAATGTCTTAGCATTGATATATGAGCAAAGACAAGCTTCTAGAAAAATGGCAAAATTTAGAGACATGGGTTCCAGGTATACTAGAGAAGGTAAAATACTATTGCAGGATAAACCTATTGAAAACAATTTGATAGTAGCAATAACAATTCAGAATTATCATCACCACTACTTAAACACTGAGAAAGAACTACATGAGAACAAGTGGGTACCTAATGGCTGTCAAATAAAAGCCTTGATTTTTACTCTTTCCACATGTGGCTTCAAGTTACTATTAACGAGTTTACAAAGTCTTCCCATGAATATCGTCTTGACTCTCTCAAACAAGTGCACATAAAGGGGGAGAAGTTGATACGCATTTATCTTACTTGCAAGTATCAGAAACCAATAGCAACCCCAAAAAAATCATGTTAACTAAGAATGCATTATTCTCAACCATTTTTTATATAATTTCACTTGAAGGTTAAATAAGCATTCATGCCTGCTTTAAAAATTTATTCCATATATTCCTTAATTCAATTATACCCTGGTAGAAATCCACTTACATCAAAGATACATGAAGAAGTTTTTACATGAAGAATTTCTTAGCTTATTTTTTTTAATTCTGGAACAGCACAGTGATACAACTAATCTGCAATTTTAAAGACACGAATATATTTCAGAGTACACACATATTAATTTGGGATATTAAAAGCTACACTTATGTGCAAGCTCACACCATTCCCACACATTATCTAAGACACAAAGTAAAAGCTATGCATCATAACATGATCTTATTAGCATAACAGTTACAGGACCTTTTTGGCAATTCATAAATATACAGCTGCTTTACAAAGCCATCCCAAATAAGCACTGATAAAATACTTTATCTCTTGACTGTCATGTGTTTTTAGAGTTTGCCAAAGAAAAATGCGTTATAGAAAAAGTATTTGAGGACTATACAAGGAAGTTTCTTAACTCTTTTGGGATTAATATGATATAAAATTCAGTTTTTGTAGACAAGCATCCTATTAATTTTACTTTCAGTACCTACAGACTATTCGGTGTAACTAAATAAAAAACTAGAGTAGAATGTGGCCTGATATCATAGCATATAAAATCAAGGACTGGATTGGAGTTTTGAGTCTGGTTTGGTTTAAGATTGAACAATATTTACTCTCATTTGTATAGACTGCCTAATGTAGTATTACAATCCTGTATCTTTAGAACCATGTTTATCTAAAAGTCTTTACCCAGAAATCTTACCTCAAAAAACATAAACTCACGAAAATAATTACTGCTTTGTTAATAAATGCCAAAAATATTGTTAAGAAAGATGTATTAAAACAGTGACAAAAGACATAAATAAATCTGTACTAAAAGTCCCTTCCAGATGATCTGTGGTATCACTGTCCTAATCTGGAAACAAGAGAATGAGTAAACAAGAGATCAACCATGATGTAAATAATTAAAGCAATAAAGGTGTTATATTGCGAACTTCTCTAAATGCTGTGCTATTGAACAGAATAAAGTTTTTTGGTTTGTCTGCAATTTAAGAAACCTTATTACGCTACAATCAAAAAAAAAAATGCTTCAGAAAACATCAGAGTTGGCACTACTTCCCTTCTCCTACATAATAAGAAGAGAAAGCCAGGACAAATTACCTATCAACAGGTAAAACAGTCTTTCTATACGCATTAGTGCCACAAAGATAATCAATAATCTTCCTTTTGTTTTTATACAGATCTCCTGCAGGACCTGAAAAGACACGCTAAAATTTGTAATATTTTAAAATCTATTCCTCTCACCAAGTTCCTCAAATCTTCTGGATTTGGATTAAGAGTTAGATAAATATTCCTCATTTCTCTTGCAGATTTAGTCAGTATTTATTTAAAATATATTGACTAGAAATACAACCTTAAACTGAATTGTAAGAGGACAGAACAGCATGAAAACAAAAGAAAGACTTACGCCTAAATATTCCTTGCATGACTACATGTCCACCACCCCAAAGGAAATGATATACACAAGATGGATGAGAGAAGACACAGGCTAACTAGCTCTACTAGGCAATCCACCAACTAAGATATAATGCTGGATTTGGGACAAACTCACGTAATACATGGTAAACTGCTGTTAAACCAAGATCCAAGCTTGGGAAGGTTAAATAAATAGTGGTAAATTTGTATAGTACTTCTTGTGGCAAATATGTCTGGGAATATTTACTCCAGTGGGGAAAGTGCCACCTCCTTTCCCCCACATTCCTTCCAGCTCTATCTGCCTTTCTCCTTCTAACATTAGGCTGTCATTCAGCACAGGGACGTGCAGCAGGAGCTGAAGAAATAAATGCTGAGCAGTTCAGTGTGATTCCAGACAAGGAGCATCACACACAATTCAGCCCATCAGGGTTATGCAATCAACACCAACACCAATGTGATGGTAGCAGGAATTCAAGTTTGGTTTTTAATCCACCTCATTGCTAACTAGTTTGGATCCCCATCACTTGAGAGAAGATTACTCAATCATGTCCAGTATTGTTACTATGCTGCAGCACTCCTGTATTACTGGCAGGGTGTAAAAGGTTTCTGCAGAGAGACAGATGTGAGAAATTCCGTAAAATTTCATTTGGCTTTTTTTCCCCTCTATTTCTCCTTTTTCCCTTTATCTTCTCTCCCACTATCCTTTTTGCTGAAAACACTGTCCCCTTATGCAGCTCTGTGAGGAACACAACATGTGCATGGAGCCAGCAGGGACAGGAAGACAAGAGGCGAGCACTCAGTGACAGCCGGGATCCATCCTTGTCACCTTAGGCAACGTCAGAACGCGGGATGGGCTTAGGCGGGATGGAGCGAGAGTCAATGATGCTGAAGCCAAAAGTACAAGGGCATGAGGCTTTAAAAACAGATTACGGGTGGTGAAACTCTGGAGACTGTGGCAGGCCAGACAATAGGAGCATATGTTTATTTGAGGGGATGATTTACATTATTAGGCAGAAGAAGGTAGAGTTTAACTAAAAATGTGAACATGCCTGTGCTTGATCTCGTGGACCTGTTTGCTTCTGGGTGCTGTAAATAGGATGACATCCTTGGGATATATTTAAATTCAAAATTTTTCTTCTGAACTTTAGCAGATTGGGATGTAAATAAATGTTCATTTACACTGTGGAGTTTTCTAGGAAAGTTCAATTTATTTTATTGTCATCATTATATTGGCTGGTATATATTTCTCTCACAAAGCAGTGCAAATCTCTTTTTTGAATAACTGTTATTTGTAGTGTCTACTTCATTTCACACATACAGAGCATACAATGGTCTGGAGGTTAACAGTAAAATTTCCTGAGACTGCTGCAGCACAATGACTTAAAACACTCTAATCCGGAGCCAAAGCAGCCCTAACTTCCCTAACCTTCTACAGCTCCACCTGCAGACTCTCACTCCTCTCTTGTACTGACTTTAAAACAGTCCTGCAAAACAACAGATAAACTTTTGACCAAAACATGGTCATCCTTGCTAGGGTAAGAGAGGAGTGAGGAGACATTAAGGTGGGATCACACAATTGTGATGTGGCATGGCTTGGTCTGCTGTGGAAGCTCAGCCTGTGTGTCTTGGGGTGTAGACTGACAAACATTTTTTTCCAGTGGCAGAGGCAGGACCAGTACTACCTCACCCTTCCCAGCACTGGCCACTGAGCTGTGCCACGGAAAGTATGCATGGAGATACATGGTCAGCCATACCGGGAAACTAATCTAGATTAAAAGTAAACTGGCTAAATAAAAGCTGTTTTCAAATTTATGGAGTCCACCAGACCCACAAAACACTGTGCAAACATTTTTAGAGGTACAGCAATGAGGAGAAGGAACCAAAAGATGTTTAAGCCAGTACTACAACTAAAGAAGCATTTACCACCCCATGATCTGATTAGCCTATGGAGTCCAGCAGTCAAAAGCTATCAGATATCACTGCAGCCTAGCAAGCACCCTCATCCCCAGCTGCCTCCCCCTCTACTCCTCTCGAGCCTACAAAGACACACTACAAAGAAGTGCAAAGACCCACACTGCAAATGAGACGGAAGTGCAGTCCTCAGGGCACAGGTGTAGGCTCTGTGACAAGGACAGGCTGCAGAAGGGCAGCAAGGACTACAGCATTAACACATAGCAGCTGCTGGGTATGATTTACATGTCTTAGAGATGGGGCCCATTATTAGAGTGGATGTACACCAGCCTGGCATGCTTTGGTTTATTATCATTACATCTGTACAGAGGTACGGACACACTTGTGTTCAATACCCTAAATAGTCCATTGTTAGTATTTTTATTATAAACTGAAAACTAAATCAAAGTAAAAGTCTAGTTTTTGGCCTTAAGATTAAACAACTTTTTTAAATTTGCAAAAGGAAACCCTAAATTCTGCTTTCTATCCCTTTTCATTTTAACGATATTTAATTCTTACAGTTTATCACATTTTTTTTTCCAAATGACATGGCTGCACTGTATCTAATATGAAGTACCTAAGTTACATATACATCGTCTACACCATTTAAAGCACACATAAAATAATTGTGGTCCATCATTCTATTATATTATTGTCCACTTTTTAATAGTTTTGTTTAATAGATACAGAAGGGCAATCATTAAATGAAACCTTAATATGAGCTATCAATTTGTAAACAGAGCAGCAAAGTATGGTATGATGGAACTCACAGTTCAAGAAATTCTGAGGTTTATATTTAGTAATTTTACATTTGCTTTTATATTAATTTTCCACATGATTAAAATTAATAATTTAAAAAAAAAAAAAAAACCCTTAGAGAAAATGGGAGAAAACACCTTATCTGCATTTCTCTTCCAATTCCATGTGGACAACAGTATTTCCTAAATGTAGCCTATTCACTGCTGGATATGTAATTACCTTCAGTTCATAGTCTAGACATTAATGCTTTCGTAGTATTTAAGACTCCTTGTAACATGCTTGCTGCTTTAAGTAAGCAAGGCTAAATCTTGACCAGATAAATTAGCAAAGAATGCAATAAAAGCTGCAATAAAAGAACTTTATCCTCCAAACCTTCAAGTTGCTGCTAAATGAGATTTCTTTGAAATGCAGATCAGTTGAACTAGATTAGTGAATTTTAACTCCTGTCAACATCATAACAAAATACAAATACAATTGTTCACTGGCCTTATCTCCATGCTTCCATCTGCTGCCTTGTTATTTACTTTCCTTGATTTACTATGCAGATCTAAATAAGACACATCAAGGAGGGCTTACAACACAATGGCTTCTTAAGCTTTACATCAAGGTATTTGAAACTGAAGCCCTGAAAGGGCTGCCATCAAAGACATATCTCTAATGAACTTCCATATCAGAGAGGTTTGGTATTTAATACTGCTGTGAAAAGAAAAAGCTACAAATCAGAATGGCCTATGAAGGAAAATGTCTGCAAATCTTGATGAGATTAGCACCTACCAGAATTAATATCCCAATAAAAATGATATCTGGTTCACTGAAGAGTTAAAATTCCAACCTTTGCAAAAATAATGCCTAGTGTGAGAATGGGGAAACTCAGCTGACAAGGTTGAAAGGTCAGGGAGGTATTCTTTTTTCTCCACAAATTGTTCAAAAAGCATTTTTGCTGGTGGCTTGATTAAAACACTGTTGACAAACTAGCTGTGGAATGAAATAATTAGCAGACTACAGCGCTACTGTGGTGCTTTCTGCAACAGCAGAATTTTACAGTATCTTTAAAAAAATTAGCAGCAAATTCATGGCAAAATAACATAATCTAAAATGACAGCATGCAACATTTCTTCATCAATTTTACTATTTCCCTTTCTCCCCCACAGCAATCTATGGCAGTGCAGGATAAAATCTTCTGTCAGTTTGCTTAAAAAAAACAATCCCTAAGTGCCATTTCTATTACATGCCACAGCCCTACTTGTGAAGTGCAATAAACAAAGAAGTTTCCTCCTCATGATTTAATCTCTCTCTACATACCTGATAAATTAAACAAATATAAACATCTTAGAAGTTTCCAAAGCCCAGGCATAACCTTGTGCAGTAAACCCCCAGTTCTTGCAGTGTGCTGCCATTTGACAGGAATTTTTTTGCTGGGCATTGAAGTACATAAACAAATGATCTTTTCTTTCTTAAGAAAACATTTCAATCATTTATGTTCTTCTATAGCAAGGGAAGATCCCACAAGCATGTTCTGCTGTGGATCAATCAGCTCCAAACCGAAGTAGACATGTTGTATGCTCCAGTGCCCGGAAATCATGCTGCAGGCTCACCAGATGATGAAAACAGAGGTATGCAGTGTAGGGGAGCCCCACATGGCACCCGCTGGCTTCTGGGCATGTCAAACTTCACAACTACCCTACAGTCAATGACAGCAAACACCTTCCCTTTACTTATTGCCTCCAAACATGTACTTGTCTTTCTACCCTCCTTCCAAATTGCAGGCAGTCTTCCAGAAACAAAGCCCCCAAACAGAAGCAGCATCCCATGGCTGTACTGCAGAAACCACAGTTGTCTTCTTGCTGTATTTCATTTCGTACGGGATATGTTCCAGGCTTACTTATGGCCAAGAGAGACCACTACTTTTCCTTGTTTAATGAAATGACAAAACAACAGATTTGCATATGTAGAAGCAGGTGCTGTAACAGGTTTGACGACTCTTGACCTAAAGCATGTAAAATGATTTATCAGCAACAGCTGTCCCTAAGGTATTTGGGCTCTGACGGACAGTCAAAACTCCACCATCTGCACCACCGTGTGTTAAAAATGACAATCTGAATTAAAAGCTGGTCAACAAATCTCATATAACTAATGCCTTCCATATCCTCATCCATATGTTGAATTCCCAAGACACACAACACTTGGATTATCTATTATAAATACCAGTCTTTAAATCTAAATAAAATAAGACAATCTAGGAAGATGTGAAAAGTAAGTTTGTGGCAGTTCCTACCTATTCACAAAACACCTACTCAAACAATACTTCGGATGTACATACGTTTGAAATACTTCTATGATTTCACATCACAATATAAACGTATGTTCTTTCAAAATAGCATTATATGTCTTTTCAGAATTAAAAAATAGCTATAAATATCTATATAGGCTAATATAATGCCTTTCTTGAATGCCCTGACAAAAAACCTGATTGATAGCAAAACATCTCATAGCATCTGTGTGTTCTCTGCACAACGAAGGTATCCCAGGGTAGTGGGGTTTGCAGTTTGTGTTCTGATTTTTCTGTGTGAAGGGGAAATGTGTTTCTTTTCCCCCAGACCAGAGGAAGGAACCTGAGAGTCTGAATATGACCCCGTGGTGAACACAGTGACTTGTTCTGGAGCTATGCTAGCAGAAGGTAGCACCATATGCCCCGAGCCCCAACTTGGATGCTCTTTCTACAGTCTAATGTGCTTGTCAAAAGATGTTAAAATCACAGATTTACTTTCTCTGGATATGTTTTATTATTGTAAAAAGCAAAAAGAAAGGCAAATACAATGTATTATGACTTATATAGACTAGCATCCAAAATATACTTCCTTCAGTTAAAACTGCAAGATCTTTTTTTATTGGTGAACAGTTTCTGATGTATTTAACATTACAGAAATCTTCTGTTTTATATCAATCACAGTTACTGTAACTCTTATTGATTACAAACTACATTTTAAACTTCAGTGTTAATAATTTTCCTTCTCATACAAACATGGAAAAATTATTTCAGCTCATTACCTGGAAATGAATGAAAATTACTGAACTTTGCTCCACCGAATTTCACTGAACTTTTAATTATTTCATTTTAAAGACTCGTAACACCAGAGATCTTACCAATGTAATATAAGAAGGAAAATTACTAAAATAAGAAAGAACTAATCCATGGAACACATACTGGAAGCAAATCCAAAATAACAAAAAATGTGTTTCATAGCATTTCTATAGATAACTTTAAACGTGGTAGCACACATAAATTAATTTAGTTATATTTTGGCCTTTAGTTTTAAGAAAACATACAAGCATTTAAAAACTAAAGTATATATATATGTATCTATATATATATATACAAGCACATACATATATTTGCAGGCACTGCTGAAAGACAGGAGGTAGTTTTTTCTCAAGTAAATAATAAAATTATCTTCCGGAATTTTGTAAGATTCATATCTTTCAAACAGTTATGATTTCTTGCAAAAACAATGAAAATTAAAAAAAAAAAGACATACTATTTATTTACTTGCTAGATTGTAACTGTCTGTTGAGAGATACAGTGATCCCCTCAAGAGCATAAATATTTAGACAAATTTTAAAATGTGTATTATATACTTGACAGAAGGTATTTACATGACAGCCCAGAGCTTAAGCAATCTGATATGAAATATTTCCCCACAAAACAAAGTCAAGTTAGAAAAGAAGTGCAGCTCAGCCACATAAAGAGGCTTGAGATTAAAAACATAAGCATTTAGAAAGAGATTAGCCATGTAAGTGTTTGCGTCAAAATTGCGTTAACCTTCATCCTACTTCCCAATTCACTGGATCCTATGTATGAGTTTATGAAAATAGAAGATGAGCAGCACACAGCATTTCCTCTGTGTCTTCTTTTACTAAGCATTTAATTGCCTGCTCATTATCTGCTGCCCTCTGCTCCCAGCGGTGCCGCATCCCAGGCAGGCAGAGAGGCCCCGGCATGGCAGGGATGCCCATCTCACCCAGCTGCCATGGGGAAGGTCAGGGGCTGGGCTAGGAAATCTCTCCTCTCCTGCCTTGCAGGAAGCTGGAAGCCCAGCTCCCTGAACTACACTGACAAGGTGACGTCCAAGAGAGACAGAAATTGGTAAAAGGTGGAAACAAGCCTTGCAGACCTTGTTGGCGGGGGTGGACTCCTGCCATCTCCCTGAAACACAGCACAGCTCTCCCCAACACAGATGCTGTGGAAGCTGAGGGCTCATTTATCACTTCATGACCCACCATACTTTATCTTGGTGGTATTAAACAAACTACATATTTTGAGACCAGATATTTTGTCACAGATTTTGGCAGTAACACACACATTTATCAAGGACAATTCTAAAACACCACCATGAGTCAGGAGAATCCTTCCTCCCTCCACAAAGACCATGAAGAGTGAGACTTGGGACCTCAACGCAGCCAAAACGAACTGCCAACACATGAGAAACATGTACAGAAAAATCTAGTAAAGAGACTTAAAGGCATAATTTCCCACTGTATTTTGTTTTTTCAAAAAGCAGATGAGTTTAGGAAGGAACTCTGCTGGCTCAATGCAGCCACTGGACCCTTCATAATCATCAACTGCTGCCACCAAGCAGCAACTTTCCGGAAAAGGAAAGTCAAAGGTTTGTAAGAATACAAGTAAAAAGCTATTGTGAGCATAGAGGACCTTTTACACTCTTGTAAGGGAAAACCAAGTAGCTCAGGACAACTATATCAATTAAAAGAAGATGCAAAAGCAAAGACCAAAGGGATTAACAAGGAGCAAACCAAGAGTTAAAGACTAAATTGGAAATGTCTGGTCAAATAATTTAGGTTTGAACCATTTTTACTTTCTTTCATGCAATATTAAAATCAGATTCACCCTACGTAACTTTAAACATCTACACAGGATATGATCTCTACTTAACACAGCGCTCCTAGCAGAGCCTGTGGCTTTCCTCTGTATGGGAAGCCAGGGAGAGGAGCTGTGCCAGCTCAAGAGCATTAGCAAAGCACCTGAATGGATTAATCCAGTCACTGTTAGGATGAATCACAAGAGGGAGTGGAGTGTAAGTTATTTGGAAGAGAACAGAAATTGTTGAGTACTTCTCCAAACACAATGCACTTGAGTTTGAAAAAAATTCAACTTTAATTAATAGCAAAAGATTCTTGTAGTCCAGATTGTACATCAAATTTTACAATGGATCTCTCCACAGAGGAACACTGATTTATTTTTTTCCCTTGTTTTTCAGACTGTTTAAGTGTTTTTTACTGAATTCTGTGAACTTAAGGGTATTTGCTAAATTAGTTTAGAGACAGAATCAAACATTTTGCTATATTTAGCTACATCTTTCAGTATTTGAATAAATTAAAAGCCAGGAAATGAGGGTGAAAAAATGCTGAGGCTATTTGTTTTTAAAGCCCCAAAACAAAAAACAAAATCCTACCACATACGGACGTCATGTATTTGTGGACTATAAAAAACCTAACAGTTGTCAAAGAAATTATTTGTTTTTCTACTCTCCTTTCAAATTATAAAACAATCTTAATATTGAAAACTGTTGCCTTTTGTAAAAATATGTGTGTCTTACGATGTACACAGAATGGTTTGTTCCCACAGACTTATTTACTTAATATATTAAGTAGCTCAGAGAGGTAATCTTTCTGTTTGCAGCACATAAAATATTATTAATATTTTATAATAAAATAAGGTGACAACTTGTAAATTTTCAGATATAATCTCTCCATTAAAGTCTATTTCCCTTTTGTTTACATACAACAATTCTCTTTTAAAATTTAAAAGTGGAATCTTAAAAGTGGAAAAATGTAATTACAAAATGTTCTTTATTTGCAATTAAATTCCAAGGTTGCAGAATACTGTATCTGTCCCAATTTTATAGAGAACTGCTTAAGGCATCTGCCAACCAAGTTTCAAGAGGATTAGCTGTAATGAAAATGCAATATATGTAAATACAACCACGTATTTAAATGTCAAATACATCAAACACAATAGAAAAATTACAAATTCAAAGTTATCTTTCCAAACATAATTCTATCAACTCCTTTCACGAAAGATAAAAACTTGGAAACAGCCTTTTTATACTGTACAAAACACACAATATGGCAACATATTAACTTAGCCTTCTTAATTTATCTCATTACTGAACTGAATGTGTTTTCTTTATGAACACACAACATACCCCATCTTTAACACCAATTTCACATACTTCAGATTCACCTTGTAGATTCAGAAGAATCATGTTCCTTGTGCTAAAGCCAACAAAAGTAAGGTAGAGCATGAACTTTAAAAAGCACATTTTCCTCTGTGCGCTTTGGGTATCTTGTTTACTTGACATGATGTACAATATCAGCACAGAAGAAAGAATACAATTACAAAAGAAAACAAAATCATGCAGCTAAAACTCTTCTGACTTCAGACACATTTTTCTCATCTCTGGATGTGGTACAACCTTGCTGTGAACTATTAGCTTTCCAGTACTTAGAGACAGACGGTTTCATACCGCTCAGCAGAGATTACTGCTGTCTATCTAAATAGGGCTTACAGTGGCATCAGCATATTTTATTAACTCAGAACCATAAATCCTATTCTTATGTCCTTTCAAAGACCAATACTCCTAGGGTCAGTTAAATTTACAACAGAGTGGCACCTACAAGAAAGAAGCTTCACAGGAAGGATATGCTGCTTTCCCCTTAGAAACTCTTGTATCTATTGAAAGTTTAATAAACAACACTTCATCATTGAGACTAAACAACAGTTTTCCAAGCAGATTTTTAGCTCATTGCAACGTTACACAGTACCCCAATATACTTTATAATGCTTCACAACAGAGGTTTTCTTCATGTTTCAAAATTCTCCATTCTTGGCATGATGAGCAGATCTTAATTTCTGCTTTTCTGTGACGCTTTATTTATAAACACAGGCTGTTATCAAGGTTCCAAAATTTGGAGATTTGATTTTAAAGTAACAAACTAATTTTAATCAACATCTTCTTGAATTGCAGACTTTCTTTACTATTTTATCTTTTATTGTAACAGAACATTATTCACTAGAACTTCACTCTCAAGTAACAATATAACAATTTAATGTTATCACAGCTATGAAAAGAAAAACTGAGCTTTGAAGCTACTTTATTTTGTCCTATCAAAATTGCCGCCTTGTACTGATTGCAGAATCTACTTAATATGATATTTTGTAATAAAAATGTAAAGAAACTACAAAAAGTAAAGAGCCAGAAATAAACATTTTGATCAACCTAATTCACTTTCAAAAAAACCCACCAAAACTCCGGCTATTACTTTTTAGAAAAATACCTTGGCATTTAAGGACAAAGTAAGAGCATGCGTGTGACTTGTTTACATCAGACAGAAATAAATCCTTCCTAAATGTAGGGAGTACAAAGTATTCTTCTGATAATCTATTAATAATATTTAAGAAAATGCTTAAAACACTCAGCAAATACTTTGACTATTTAGCAACCTCACCAATATAGCTGCTTAGACACCATGGTGACGTGCATCATATACAGACTTCTGGAAACTCAACACAAGCATGCAACTTTAGCATATAGAGACAAGCAGTGTGCAATTATATTGCCTGTAACAAGGTAGGTGTTGCAGGATTACATGGTGCATCACTAGAAATTGGGGAAATGCTGAGTCAAAACCACTGATGACTTGCATGATGTTCATGCCAGCAAAGGTGTGGTTTGGAACAAACTAATAAAGTGGCTGGCTGTCAAAAAAAAAAAAAAAAAACACCAAAAAACCTACGCACACTATATACTTTAAGGATTAAGATTTCTAATAGTATAAAATTCGGCTACCCAAGTAAAATTGCAAAGAAGCTCCTTTTTCCAAATGTATTCCACCCTGCATCTACACGAATACCATGCTGACTTTGAGTAAGGAGCCACCATCTCTGCTTTCTTGTGTCTCAAACTTGGTTCTTAGTAGGTTTTTCAATTCAGAGATTTCCCAGTTGGGCAACCCCCACTTTGCCAACTGTTTTGCAGAACACCATCCTTAGAGACACCACTCACAGTGATGCAGATGATCCTTTAAGGCCAATCAGCGGTCACAGAACTGTTTCTTAAGATGGGGCTAGTGGTTTAACAGCTCACTACTACCACAATGGGAATACTTCCCACCTCTTCTCTCTCTGCCTTTCCTCATCAGCCACTGGCTCCCACTGCTTACCTTACAAAGTCTACAGAAATCTCAGATCCCTCTGTGAGCCAATTCAGTTCATGGAAAAGGAAGAAAGCCTACACAGGCTTCTGCTAAAGTTGTTTTTCACGTTTTTGCTGAGTTAATTTGACACAGAGAAGGGTCTGCTGAGCTCCAGATGAAGCCCAAGAGAGGTCACAAACCCAAATACACGAGCCCACAGATGTGAGAAGAGGGAAGAGGATAGCGGGCTGAAGGAGGGGACCACAGGAAAACCCTCCTCTTAAAAATTGGCAACAGCATATTGTAAGAAGAGATCAGCTATCTGTGAAACTACAGCTCTGCTCCAAAACTGACAGTCTCCAGTTCAGTTCTCACAATGAACCTACTTCTAGTTCACTCATCCATTACCTCTTTACTTTCTCAAGCGCAGGAATTTTTTTTTTCCAAAGACCCTAGCTCAGACTTGCTTCTCACGAAATACTTGGGTCCACTGTCAGTATATGTCAGCAGAGCACCAGCTATCTAGTACCTCCAACACCTACTGCAATCCTGGCCAAACAAGCCCAGATTCACGTTTCTTCCTACCCTCAGGATGATCATTAGCTAAGACAATTTGAGAGTTACAGTCAAATCACTACTCAATCTGTCTCATAGTAAAGAGTATCTAAATTTATATGCCACTTCCTTCCAGTTTACACAATGGAAATAAGAGCTGGGTTTCTAAGTTATTTGTTTGTTTGTACTTAGAAGAGGTGGGGAGGAAGCAGAGAACAATAAAAGGAAAAAAAGAGCATTTTACTGAGCCATCATGTGTCCCGTATGACTCTTCCTGGACTTACCAAATAGATTTACTTACAATTTTATGTACTCTGCTCTTATGCTCACTTTCAGTCTGTATTAAAGCAAATTGCAAAAAATGCAGGGAGGGAGGCACATAAAACTACTTTGTCAGTACTGTGAGCAAAGGCTACTGCAAACCAAAATGTGCAACACCGAGAACTCTTAAATAATTTTAATGAATTTTTGGAACAAAGGTCTCGTACTTCCTGAAAACAAAAGACAAAGAGCTTATGCAGAGAAATGGCATTTTGGCAGGTATTTGGAGAATTAAGCATCATTTGGTCCTGCTGATAAACTGCAAGCAAGACTCACAGGTAGACATTAACTAAAGGTCATCCTTTAAGTCATGGAGGCCAAAGATGTCAGGGGAGAACAGACTGGGACAAAAAAAAACTATGAAAGTAGTAGACCTGGTTTCACTAATGACATTCAGAGATTTCCAGGCTACTACATAGCTCCAAATTAATGATGACTAAGCATTTTGTCAACAATTTGAAGAACAACAATTTGTTTGTTGACTAAGCAATTTGTCAACAATTTTGAAGAAATGCTTGAAACTAAGCTTTAAGGTTTTAAGAACACAGTACTTCTTACACAAACTTTCCAACTCAATCCCTGAATATAACCACTTTTTTTTAGGGAGAAGTGGCTTTTGAGAATGATTTATTGTCAAGCTAAAAGCCTATGCTGCCAAGTGCAAGACAAGATCCTCCAACAGACACTACATACTGTATATTGCCAAAGAATCTGCAGGAGGTTGCAGGTCCAGATCCAGACACACATCCAGCTGCTGATGCATGTTTCTCGGTTGCAAAGCCAACTACTCAGTCCATTTTGATTCTCCCTACTCACAGCAAAGCACAGGCCAATTTTTACCTACAGCAAATATCCATAGTTCTAGATGCTTCTAGAGAAGCATCTGTATTCTCCCCTTGACAGCTGAGTGAGTTCACTATTAAAGGCACTATCTGTGGTACTTGGAAGATGTGGATATAACATCTAGAAAATTATAAGGTACCGTTCTGAACATAAGTACATTGTCATGCAAATTAAGGCATTATGGAAATCTAAACTTCAATATGATGACATTAGTGATACACGCAAACTCCAACGCCTTACGTGATAATTCGAGAAAAATTTTGTCCAGAGTAAAGAGTCCAAGTTTATTCTTTCATTTTACCACAATACCGAAGGATCCCTCCTATCACACGATAGCCTTACTTGTTTAGCCTCTGAAATCCTGGAATTGCAAGAACTACCTGGAAGATGGCTTGGCAGCAGATCTCTGTACACCCCATCTGTGGGTGACTCCAGGTGCAATCCTACTGCAGCTAAGTTTACCTCCGAGCCCAGTCCTTCATGACCTCCATCCTTCCCAGCCTGCTCCCTTCCATGTTTACTGGGCTACTGGCTGGACTGTTTCAGAGCAGCATGAATCAGCACAAAACCAACAACACAAATACAACTACAAAAATTACAGCATATTTATCAACTTAGCATGCTGAAAAGATTTAGAGAAATCTAAGGCATACTGGAGCTGATGCACAGAGATTACACTGAAGTGAGACAGTATCACAGGGCTTACTGAAAATTTATCTCAATCTCTGGTTTCTCTTCTGCAATTTTTCATTTCATTATTTCAAATTTACAGAAGTATCTCTGAGATCCTCCCTCTGATGATTCTTCCTACTTCTTTCCTAGTTCCAATCCTTCAAATGTTGCCCCGCCTTTTGTATCTCCTTCAGAAAGAAGGGCAGCTTTCACATGGTACAAGTCACTGCTCTCCCGCTTTCATTCCTTCTGTTCATATTCTTTATTATTACATTTAACAGAAAGAAGGAACACTACAGGTTCCTATTGAACAAAGAGATTTACAACAAAAATAGAAAACTGAGATGGCATTAAGGCAGTGGAGTTTATAGGTAGCTGCAGGAGACAAGAGCACAGGAACACCTGAGAAAAAGTAAGGCATGATATTTAATGCCAAGGGAGTACTCTCTCAAAACCTTAAAATTCCTCCTTTTTGCTGTCCACAGTACTCAGGACTCAGACCTTCTACTCTAAAATATTTCACAGGTGTGCCAAGAAGCTCTACATGGATACAAGGAATTTTATTATAAGCCAGTAAGATCTAAAAATATGCCATTTCTCTTGTAAGAAAGATTTTTCTACTAGCTTATAGCTTTTCAATTTAGATCAACAATATTTGTGCTACTGGGATTCATTGTGGTGTTGCCAGTTCTCAAAATGTTATTACAAATATTTTTATACCAGCTTTCATACATGCCATGTAACTCTAACAGAACTTCATGCCTTTAAAAAAAGAAGTATGTGTATTTCATATCAGAGATGGAATAAGGTTCAAAAATTTATCTGAAGTCTTCAACCTACGGAAAAGGTTTTTAAAAATATCAAAAATAATGAACACTTCGTACATTCTGAGGTGTCTGAATTTTACATGAGTTCCTAAAAGCGTGTGATAATACTGTTTGAAATGACTGAATTAATTTTACTGTCCTGTTCTGATTCTGAAAGGTGACACTTGTAACATTCCTTAAATAACTGGGACTGAGACAGAGATGACAGTGGTGATTTTTCATAGAAAAGAGAACCTAACCTTGTTCCAAGGCATAAGGAGGGATGCAGAAAGCCAAGCAAGAGCTGGAAATAAGGCAAATGTTGTGCAAGTCCACACCAAGCTGGAAGGGCGATCCTCAGTGCTAATGCATCCAAGATCTGGGTTTACAGTACAGGATGACTACAGAGCTGGCATCAAACCAAAAACCTTGGCTGCATAATTAAGAAACTTAACAGGGTTTGACTGTATTCTATTCTGAATTTTAAGAATGTTACACAGATTTGTCAGTCTTGAGAGTATTGCAACAACTAGAAATTCCATATGAATGAATGAATGTTAAAAGACCTTTGCACAGAAGGAAGCTGCTAAAATAAAAGCACAGGAAAGGTAGAAAAGGTAAGCACTTCTTGTCAGAGATAGAGTCCTGTCTCATCCCTCTCACCACCTCCCTTCTCCCTAGGTGTCCATTTCATTGCCAGTACCGATAAAAGATAAAAGGATAAAAACAAAGCAAGAACTTCGATGGCATTTCCCAGAGCTGCTCACATTCATGAAGCCCCAGTGCCCTGGACCAGAAGGCAACACCTGCAAAACAACCTGCTATGAACATGGAATTCCCACCTGAAACAGTACTTCAGAAATTTAAGTGTGAAGGATGAAAAAGCTGGAGAAGCACTCAGCTGCTCAGTTTAAACTAAAATTCTATTTTCTTTTTTTTTCCACCACATCAAGCATAGTGTTAAGCCTGAATAAACCTATTTTAATATTAAGCATATCCAATGTTGAGGGCAAGCTCAATGGAAGTGAAATAGACACACCTACCATAACTACTCAGAGGAAGTAGTGTATGGAGGAAATACCAGGAATGCTTGGGGACAACATGACATAAACAGCCTCTTACAGGGAACAAATTACTAAGACAGGGACAGCTACACCTGAAAATATCATACACAGTACCAAAAAAGCAGTTAATAGATTCCTTGCCTTTGTAATGCAGGTTTTGTATTACCTAAAAAAATTCTTGTAGCCACCAATGATTTTACAGAATCTGGCAAGCTACACTTAGGTTACTGTGATTTGTTAATTAGTTTTGCTTAAGATAATTTAATAGGCATTTTAAAAATTTAGGCCCAGACCTTCTCCACTGGATAGAAAAACATACAAAATGTTTAATGAAAGAGAGTAACTACAAACTCCATTAAGCACATAATATTTTAACTATATTCAAAGTGATCAGGCTACTAACTGGAAACATCATATCTATGCCTGCCTACTTCAAGTTCCCGTATTTCAATGGTTAAGAACAACATTTCATCTATTTATCTTCTTACATCAGTCTCTCATACAAAACTGCATATAGTTTACAACTGAGCAAAGACAATATATAATATACAAAAAAAGAAAAAAAATCAGCATTAAATTTCAAACAGAAGATGACTGGCAGATAACCAATTTGCCATTATAACATCAGTACCAAGGTTTTACCTAACCTTAAGGACCAAACCCTCTAGACAAATAAATGACATCTAAAATCATGGGTGTTTTGTTCCTTGAGAACATTCAGAGCAAATCTGGCAATGGTCCTATGCTGACACAAGAAACAATTTGGCCAAAAAGAGTGGCAATGAAAAAAAGCCCACAAGAGGCAGCAAATACCATCTCTCAATAGCAGATCAAACTCAGCAGCTGAACAGAAGGCAGCAGAGGACAAACTGATTTGAGAATAAGAAATCATGAGGTCCAGAGATAGCTGTTACTAATTATGTCTCTTAAGAGACAGAATCTTTATTTCCTGTTGGAGGACTCCAGAAGTCTGCTTTTTCCATTCATGTTAGATATTAGCATTATGTTAATTGGCTGAAATAGCCTGGTGTTGTTATTTTCAATAAGCAAAAAAAAGAATAGCAGCCATTTTCTTTGGGGTCACTGCAAATGCACAGTCCTATACAGAAAGGGGAGAGGGATGGGAAGGGAGGATTGAGATTCTGCCACACACTCTCTTTACTGCTGCCATCCTATTTTCGCAGGGGAGAGCAGTATTCATCAGGGGCTATGTACATTTTCTTTCTTCTCTTTGGTGCTGATGCTGACACACAGAGAGATTCCACAAGAAACGACAGCACTCTGTTAATTATCAAAGGACACCCTGGGCTGAAATTGTGCTGGTACATACCGTACCCTGCACCTTCCTGAGCTGCAGTGCTGTGCTCTACAAGGCTTATGCTGCTTCTAGCCTTTAGAATTTTTCAAAACAATTTGAGAATGCTAAAGGTTACCTATTAGCCACTGGAATTTTTCATGATGTGCACTCCACAGGTATTTTCACATCCTGAGAAATGCTTTATTACTTGAGAGTAGAGAAATTTTCTCCTTTGCAGGGCCAGTAGAATCTTTATACATGGAGCGAGTGAGAACACCAAGAAGGGCTCCCCAGGTGGCAGTTTAAATCCCTCTGAACCACAGAGAAATACAGAACTTCAAAAAGCCCAGAAGTACATGGGAAAGTCAGGCAAAACCAGATGCAGAATATGATAATTATTATATTAAAAATAAAATATATAAACTATACATGTTTCAGTTGAATGACAGTCCACACATACACTCACACCATGAATGTCTCCAAGCCACTAAGCTTCTGCTATAAATTCCCTAGCGGATGACCTCAGAGGTCTCCAGGCAAACTGCAATGCCTTCAGTGTCTCAGACACCACAAAATGCCTGATAAAGATGTGAATACAGAAGAACAGAATCATTAGGATCGTCCCAGTCCAACTCCTGGTCCTGCACAAGACAGCCCCAAGAATTACCTCATATGCCTGAGAGCATTGTCCAACTGCTTCTTAACTCTGGCAGGCTGGTGCTGTAACCACTTCCCCGGGGAGCCTGTTCAGTGCCCAACCACCCTCTGAGTGAAAAACCTTTTCCTGATATCCAACCTAAACCTTCCAGACTCAGCTTCAAGTCATTACCTCTGGTCCTGTCAGTGGGCACCACAGAGATGACATCAGTGTCTTCCCCTCCTCTTCGTCTTCTAAGTTGTAGACTGATGATGAGTCTCCTTCAGGCTGAACAAACCAAGTGACATCATCTGCTCTTCACAGGGCTTTCCCTTCTAGGCCCTTCATGATCTAGGCCCTTCACGATCTTCCTGGCCCTTCTTTGGACACTCTCTAATTGCTTTATATCTATTTTATATTATGGCTCCCAAAACTGCACACAGGACTCGAGGTTCATCAAGTTAAAAGATCCTGCTTTGGCCATTCATTGTAAATCTTGATGAATCTCTATTCACTAAGAGGGCAGCAAACATGGAGAAAACTTTAATCCTTTCAGCAGAAGTGTGGGAGCTCTGCTCATGCTAATAAACCAAAAGGGCCAAGACCCAGGCTCAAGCGCTGAATCTGCATATACAAAAACATGGTACCTGCTTGTGCAGCCCTGATGTCAAATGTCTGAATGAGGAAACCTGCAGGTCTGAAGTTTAGGAAGAAAAACAGAGATTAAGATAAAATGTGGTCACAACTGTAGAAGTTTCCCTCTACACATACCCAAACTTAAAATATGGGTATGGAAAATACAGCTGTTCACTTATCCCAGATTTCTTGCACCTTCATGCCAAGGTGGAGCCGCACATGAGCCACATTACAAGGCAGTCCCATATAGCTATGCACTGACAGGTTTAAGTCAAACCAGCCACCAGACAAATATCTTAACAAGCCTAACAGAGCTTTTGATGAACCTGGAGAAGAGCTGAAAATGGAGGCTTACTCCTTTGGTGAGCATGAGCAGACATGCATGACAGATGGGCTTTTACAGAGCTGAGGGAGAGGACACTGGAACTGGTAACAAACAAACACATTAAGTGTCAAACATCCCTCTCTGGAATTTATAGGGACTGGTCTAACTGAAGTGAAGAGTAATGCTCTCACTTGTATTCACAAAACACTCACAAAGCTCTTAGAAGTCTTCAGCACCCACACAGTGACAGTGGAGTATTTTGGGAAAGCGGCAAAAGTCAGAAAGACTGATCTGTCAGGCGTCACTGTCTGACTGGGCAAGGAACTGGAGGAGTATTGTCCTGTGGCCTCACACTGCCATCATAGCAAAAGTTTTCTGTAGTTTGAGAAACAATAGCCAGCCAGCTGAAAGAATAAAGAGTGGGAGAGCTCACAGAGGGGAGACATACTTAGTGTTAGGTGATGTGTGGCACAAGGCATCACAGAGGTTAGCTGGGAAGTGTATTGTCAGAAAAAGAAAGCACAGACCAGGATCAGTTCACAGACAAAAGGGCTCTCACAAATTGAGAGGTAATAGTTTCTCCAGTGAGCCCAAGGATTTGCAGTAATACAAGTTTTGTTTCAAGTGTTCACCTTGGGACCCAGATGCTTGGAAAGAGACTGAGACATTTGGAGAGATTCAGGTTTTGCACCTTTGTGGCACCCCTTATCAAGGAAACAATTGTAAAAGTAAATGAAAAAGGCACACAGGAACACAAGTTAACAGCAATGACTACCACCACCACGATGAAAACTTCAAGGGTGACAGACAGGACATATGGAAGAACCCTGAAATGAACACAGTTACCATCTGAGAAAAAAATAAATTAACAACGAGAGGTCAGATTTATAACTACATGACAGTATGCACCTACATTAAAAAAAAGCTACAGACCACATACTGAATAGCCATACAAATGCTGTCTAAATCCATACTGAATTTCAGACAAGAATAGAGTGCCAAAACACCCTTGCTTCTGTCAAGAAACAATATCTGTGTAATGCACTCTACTGGGGTGTCCTGCAACTGGCTGTAAGTTACCTGGGATGAAATCTCCACTTGTCCAAGAATGGAAGAAAAAGGAAATACCTAATAGGAGGACACTGACAGATGACTGAAGCCAAGATGAATTTATCATCATAGGAATGGACAATGCAGATTTCCCAGAAGATTCTATGACATTTACAGAGACTAGTAAGAATGTTCTGTCAACTGCCTTTGTCTCTGACCCTGTTAGAGTACAGGCTTCCAACATGTAAAGGGAAGAAATCTGAAACAGGTGACATCAACAGTCTCATTTACAAGATGAAACTCCAGTGATGCAATTGAACAGACTTACTTCCACTTTCCTGAATACAGCAACTGCTTCCAAGTATGGGGAGCTAAGAGGGACACAGAGCAAGTCCTCTCCCTGGAGCCTGCTGTTACTTGCTAAGTCCTCCTGGTGGCAGAAGGAGAGTAGGCTGGAGCAGAATGCCTGGCTCTAAAATTACCCCAAAGTGGCCACTCTCATGCAAAATGCCCATGCATGAGGCTTTATCGTGTTTCTACTTCTTTATTAAGGGGAAGCCTAAAACAGTTTGTGACCACTTACGTAGGTCCTTGAAGTCACTCTGGTCCCTGATGCAGGAGTAAGACAGGTGAACCCGATATGATCAACAATCAGACAACACTGTCAAAGCTGTGATTACCTTACACACATCCATGGGTAAAAAAAATTATATTGGAGAGGCAAATAGGAAGACCTTTTCTTACCATAGGGCAAAAAGGCCGAAAAAATCACTCTTGCATCATTAGCAGGTTTTTCACCTCAATAATGCAAACTGTTCCTGAAGAGATTTCTGTATCGACCAGATCAATACAAACTGACACAGTGCTAGCTGAAGCAGAAGCCTTTATAAAGGAAATATATATACAAATTTGAAAGCGATTTCTCAAACAATGGGATAATATATAAATATGCTTACCACATAAATGCAAGTAAAGACATTGTGCAACGCCCTTTTGACAACCTAAATGATCCTGTGATTCTGTGAAATGCCTCAACAGGGAGTATCTCTAATCACTTCACAGTAGCAAGGTATTTTATTCAAAGTTTCATTTCAGACATTAATCGAACAACTACTCATACAAGGACATGGCTTTAAGTTCACAGTTTATTGCATTATATTACTTTATTTGTCCCCACATTTCCTTTTTTTCACATAAACATTTCTCTTCATTGCTTTTCTTTTTAAAATTCACTTACTTAACTAGTGTTTGATGATGAGGCCTAAGAGGAAGCTCTCATATGAAATCATAAAGTCTTTCATGTTTAAAATTAAAACAGTAGAAAATTTAGGTAAATTACTGAATTAAAAGCCAGAGATAAAAACAAAATTCCAAAATTTCCTCTCAGAAAAACAAATCCACCAAAGTTTTAGGACACTATGTTATTTAAAAAAATCAAAACTGAAAACTGCAGAGCATCTTAATGATGTCAATCTGCATTCGATTCAAGAAAGATCAATGCTGTCTCACTTATGTTGATGTTACGATGTTAGGAAATAGTGCTAGTTAAAGGTAAGTCTCTCAAGTCAACTTTAATAGTAAAGCTATAGCTAAATGAGAGACATAAATAATTCATTACAAGAGGCCTGATATTGCATTATTTCTATATTACTTTTAAATTGCGATTTACTTGCATGGATACCAGAGACTGGTATTTGAAGATTCTTATGACTCTGGGAACTTTTTTGAGCAGTATGTTGTTGACTTGGTATTAAGAATTAAGGTATCTGAAAGTCCAGGGTTCCCATCTCCATGCCCACACTCAAAATACATCATATGTAACAGTAAGAGGAAAACACATCTACACTTTTAATCTGCAACACTGTTAGCTTATCTTGTAAAACCTTCTCTTAAACAAAAAACATCTTCTTTTCAACTAGAGGTTGAAAAAATAAGATTCCTCCAAATGAAAATACATGGCATTACTTACAGAATTAAATTCTTTTTGTTAATAATTCAATGTCTGTTTTGTCAGCATGTAAGTTCTATGCTTGTTAGTAAGAACATTTTTGAGACTAAAATTTTTTTTGCGTTTCATGATCAAAATGTACGTGCAACATATTGAAATTCAAACCACTTTAAATGCTTTAAAATACTTACCTTCATCAGCTTACAACTTCATAATTTTGGTAGAGAGACTTTGATAAAGTTTTATTCAAATCATATGGTAAGAAAATGTCATTTTATTTCATACACAGTAACCAAAAGGTTTACTGGAATATCAAAATCATTATTTTGCATTTCTAAATGCAAGATGGTATTCCTATACGGCCTAAATACAGTATTTTTTCCCCAAATAATAAGCCTAGCCTTTAAAACATTGTTTAACACTGTAGCCTGTTCAATAAAATGATTCTGCATTCAGCTTAGAGATCATCTGTCTTTGTTTCAGTCCTCCTTCAGGCCAAAGAGGTGCAGAAGTCCCCGAGGAACAGCTACATACCGTTTTACCCACGAAAGTACAGCTCCCCTTCCCTGCCTCCTCTCTGACTGCACGGAGCTCTGCCTGCACAAGCAGAGAGGACAGAGATGCAGGAAGGCGGCAGCAGCCCCTTCAGCAGAGGTAACCACAACCAGTCCCACGCAGTCCATGCTGCCAGCTCCTCCCGAAGCCTCGGACTGTGCCAACTCCCAAGTGCCTGTTCCTGCTGCAGTGCCTCTTGCTGCCCCCCCTGAGAAGGCAGGCCACCCTGGCTGCAAGCCATTTCACAGACCTGTCCTGGGCCCAGGGATGAGCTTTCCAGCACAAGAGTGTACCTGCTGGAGTAGCTGCCACCAGCACCCATGTACGAACCGCTTTTACACCATCTGAAGTCTAGTAATATGCAAAGATAGATGATATTTGTGGATACTGGAGATAAAGAGTTTACATGCTGAAAGTCATAAAAAGCTTTGAAACAAGCAGTCCACATGGTCTTTTTGTAGTATTGCTCTGTATCAGAAATCAGTACATACCAAAGTAGATTGTTAAGGAATTTTACTTTATGTGCTCTTTAAACTATGGATGAAGCAAAACTTAACATCATGCAAAAATTCAGTGCCATAGATATACAGAGACAGAAATATAAAATAATCAGATTGTGTCTCAAACTGTTTAAAATAAAAGGTTATATTGATAGAAGGTACCATATGCAGTATTGAGTCATCTCTAAGTAATGTTGGTCAAGTTCAATTAAGTAGAACACATAATTTCAGTGAGCTGCAATCATCATTGTTCCAAATTAGCATAAGTACAATATTAATTACTCATTCCTAGAAAGCAAGACGAATTAGGTGTAAAGGGGGATATGAAATATCCATGATTAAAAAAACTCCCTGCAAATCATCTGCAACACTGTTATTATAGGCTAATTTTTTTTCTTAATTTGACATGTTAAAGCTTCCTTCCTACCATATGTGTAAGACACTGAAGAATTTTCAGACCACTATATCACAGTATGCCAAGACCATCACGTTAGGCAACTAAGCACGTCTCTTTTGCCACACGCCATTTCTGTCAGCTCTCCTGAGCAGTTCAATAAATCTTCCAGTAGGAAATGATAACGTGGCACCATTTATGTTCAAATGACATGCTTTTTAACCAGGATCTGATAAACAAGATCTGAAGCACTCCATTAAAGCTTTCCAGAAGTTCTACAACCACCTCACTTGAATTAGACACGGTGTATGATGCAGTCATTAATTGAAAAGAAGCAATACCATGAGTTCTTAGATCTGTATTTAGTATTCATGTCATTCTCTGCATCGCTCTACCATACAATTTTTAACAGACCAAAAGTTTTGCAATAGTAACACTGGACAGCTGTGTTAAATGGATACCTGCTACTTACAACCTGTAAGTCAGACTACACTGTATACATTTTAGAAATCCCATTTTAGCAACCAGCAGAGAAAATGTGGGGTATTTCTGCTGAAAGAACTTAGCACTGTAACAGGTAACCCAGCAGACTGCCCACCAGAGAGGGACTTCATTGGAATCTGCTGATGAAGAAACCAGAGTAAACATCAGCAATAATAACAGGTCTCAGTTTTCCAAAGAGTTCTAAATCCAGTAATGGCACGTCCAGCTAGCAGTGTTCCTACCAGACCTTCTTACGGAGCTCCTGGAGACTACATGCTAGGAGTACAGGCTTACAAAGAAAATAAATAAATAAACAAATAAATAAATAAGTAGGTAAAACAGACAAAATAAGAGCTTTTAATTTCTTCATTTGTTCCACAGACCACTAGATTTCGAAATTAATAAACAGTAAATACAGAAAATAGAGAAGAATGACTGCTGAAAAATGCATTACTGATTTTTTTTTTTTTTTTTTTTTTGCCAATAAAGGTGAAATTTTTGTATAGGATGAAAATAGGTTTTACTTAGATTTGTATCAATTTTGGGCAGGAACTGAAATTCAGCTAAAATAAAATCTTTGTTATATTCTTTTATTGATCCAATTAGCTACGGAAAGAAAAGCCACAGTATTAAACAAGGAAGCTTCTCCTCAAACTTGTTTCATGGCAAAGAACACTGTTTCCCTTTCTGTATTTTCTCCTCTTTTGGGTTCTCTGTGGTGCCTAATTTTAGTTCTCTGTCATTTCTTTCCACCACAGCACCATAATCCTCAGGAGATCCTTCCCATGAGAACCACAGCCAGAGGTCAGTGATCTCGGGACTGCCCAAAAGTTTGGGACCTTCTCTAATTTTACTGCACAGCACAAGGCTTTCTACTTCTCTGGGGACTGAGCCCAGCCAGGATTGGTTTCAGAAACAGCTCTGAGAGAAAACAGACACCACCTGTCCTTCTTCCTCTCACTCCTCTCTCTTCTAGTGGACACCCTATCTCAGGTTCCTTGTACTAGCCCACAGTCCTGTTCCTCACCTGCTGCTCAGGGAACGCATGGGAATCCTTTTTCGTACATCATGAAAGAGAAGTTAAGCAGAGGACAGGATTAACATTGAGGGGAGGGAAAGATTTCTACCTGAAGAAGACAATGGGAAGACAAGACAGTGACAGCATGATACTGCTGCTCCTGAAGTCCATATCAACATTTACCAGTTATGATGGGTGAAGAAAGCATGATGTTATGATGGAAACTAGTAAAAACAGAAAGACAATATTCTGAGTTGGAAGAAACCCACAAGGATTATCAAATCCAACTCTTACGTGAATGGCCCGTAGCAGGATTGAACCCACAAACCTCATCATTATTAGCATCATTCTCTAACAAAGTGAGCTCATCTGAAGTCTGCCGTCAGCTACCTTACCTCCAGGACGATTAGCTTATTTGAGAATGAAGACTCAAAGAAGAGAAAACCTTCCCATATGACTATCAGCAGTGCTGGGAAATCAAGAGATTAGATCAAGATCCCAGCCCACAATAAAGCCTTTGTGCAGCTTTCAATTGTACCATATTTCTTGGCATACATGTCTCATGGAGAGAAGACAACATCAATTTTACAACCAGAACAACAAGTATGTATATGTATGCTATATGTAGTAAGACATAATGTTTCACAGAATGGGGAACACCTTCCTGGGAAATAGTAACTGTGAAAGAATTACAGTGGTTAATCAGCATGAATATGAGCTAGCATGGACAAGGGACTAATGTAATCTCTGTATAATCAAGGAAATCTGAGAAGCAATGCTACCTGAGCATTTGACACTAGGGTCACTCCTAATAAAACAGGGTCACCAGTCTGATAGCCACAACTCAAACAGGACACTGCTCAAATGGGAAGGATTCACAGAACACACTTTAAGTACCACTAAGTGACTGAAAAACAGCACTAGACGTGAAAAGTGAATCTGTTTACAAAACAGAAGATTATAGGACAGTTAACCACAGCCCATAAGTACCCAAACTCAGGGCAGAACCTTAACACTATTTTTTTTATTCCTCCCTCTCCTTCTCTAAGGAAGGTATAACAACATCCTGGAAACCTGAAGCAAGATAAATTCAGAAGAGAAAGTAGAGATGAGCAAACATTGAATTCCTAACCACTACAGCAGGCTGCTGAGAGCTGCAAGGGATTTTCTATCACTGGAAATTTTCCCTCCCTTTACCCCCGCCTCCATTGAGATCAGCTGTTTTTCTGAGAGGTATGATTTACTCCAGTCTTTATTGGCCTTAAAGCAGAAATGGAGGAAGTCCTTGCCACAAAGGAAATCATAGCCAAAGATTACAGTAGTTCTTGACAGGCTTAAAAGCTGTTAAAGTAGGACAACAATAGCTCAAACCTCTTTTAATCCTTTATGCCCTCATGACACACTCATCAGCAAAGATCACCTGCCACGGACTAAGACCCTGCTCTATTCCATGCCATATAAACACAACATGTAGGTAATCCCCGCCTGGGAAAGTTGAAAACCCAAACGCATGACAGAAGACAAAACAGGTGGATTCAGGGGGAGAGCAGGAGGAAACAAGGAAACAATACAGGTCAGCAGGAAAGGCAGGAGCCCTCCTATCCACAGCACATCCATTGTCACGTTTTCTACAGGCAACACAGCAAGGGACAGTTTTAATGAGGGATTTGAAGCCAGAAAAGTTTAGACCAGAAATAATTTTTAGAGTTTAAATTACCAAGTGAAGGAAGTTCCCAAGGACTGTCATGGGCTCTCCATCACCGGGACTATTTTAAAACAATGTTGATTTTTTTTACCCCAAAAAGATATGCTGTACTTCAAATAGAAATTAATTCAAGAACTTCCATAGATACTATAATGTTGAAGATAAAAATGGTCCTCTTTGGCTTTACAGACTTCATTTTCCAAGTAACTTCTGTCCCTTTAAAAAGATGCATCATAATCTCACGTTAAACAAAACTATTAGTATCAGTAATATGGAGTCACACAAACACAGTAAAATTATTTATAAGATGTATCAGCTACAAGACCATCTCTACAGTCTTTTGCACTGTTTTTGTTTTTTCTGCAATAAAATAAAGAAACCAATAGAAAAGTGACTTCACTAAGCCCACATGCCTCCCAATGGTCATTTAAACCATTGACTGAATTATCAAATTCCTCAATGAGGATCACAAAAATACCACAAGAAAAAAATGACATTATCTCATTTGTGCCACACAACTTACTTTGCTTTAGAGAAAAACATGGAAACATAGAGAAAGATAATGGCAGTCTAGGATGTTAAAGAAAGAAGAAATATGAAATCTCCATTCAGAAATGATGGAGACCATTTGCTAGTGGGTTATAAGAACATACGTATCGAACAGGAACATAAAGAAAGTACTTGTATTGTCTGCCTTAAAAAAATTGTTCAAGTTCTCAAGTGCAAGTCAAGCAGCTTGACACAGTAGTCAGGCAACCACAGAATCACAGAATGACTGAAGCTGGCTGGGACCTCAGGAGTTCTCTAGTCCAGCGCTGCTCACAGCAGGCTCAACTGTGAGATCAGACTGGGTTACGCAGGACTTTCAATGCATCAAGAATCTATTACTCAATTTAGGAAGCAAGGTCTTAACATCCCTGATAGACTGACTACAGCCACCACATTAAGCATATGAGCAAACAGGCTTATAAGCTAAATAAATTTGTATTTATCATCTACTCGTTGAAACATTTCAAAAAAAATTGTGTGTGTACACCTCCTAAAACTACACTGTGGAGGTTTTAATCAGTCAAATACTACTATATTTACAACTACACACAAGTTCCTCTTAAGAGCAAGCCCACATTGTTGGATAAATTCCAAAATTACTTAAAGAGTATGAGTTTGAGCATCACAGTGCCTATAGAAGAATTTTTAGCTAATCAGCCATGGCTGGCATCTGTGAAATACCTGGAATAATAGAACTATTGTTGAGTAAAAAAAACTCTGGGAAATAATGTTTTATATGACAGATGTTTTCTAAAATGGTCTAATTAAAAGCATTAATTCTGATAACAAATTTAATCTTCATACAGAATGAATAATGGGCAAAGTAAAAATATAAGAGGAAAGTAAGGTCTTGGTCAAAGACGTAAACAGACACTGAAAAGTGCCCTACTACTGCATTTGCATTAAAAAACAAATCATGTAATGGGGATATAAATGTCCTTAAAAGATACAATCATGTGACGATTACAGAGCAGCACTCTAAAGAGTTCTCTACAAGTCAAAACAGATGACTTTTTAAAAGTTAATTTTGCATTTTCACTGATACAGACCAAAAATGTAGTAACAAAATGAGAATTGTTGCAGTTGACCAACTTTTGTAATGCTCTTCCAGAAAGATTTCTGGGGACATTCAGACAATATACGATTGCGAGTAGACACACTCCAGTAAGAGCTTCTACTGTCATAACTTTTGTGGAGAGTGTGTTTAGATCATTCCTCTCACTCGGCATACGAACTCACATAGCCAAGTACGCTTAGTACATTTCAGTTTTTAAAAATCTTAAGATGTATTTTGAAGGACTGAGGAAAACAGAGCAACTAACATATATATGGACAGTGTATATGGAAAGTCTGTAAAAGTCAGCTTTTCATCTTTTGAGTAATAAACCACAAGAAATAAACATCTGTTTGGGTAATAAACCACAACCACATTATTCACACCATCAGTGATACCTACAAGTAGTGTAGAACCATTAAGTTTGAGGTAGGCGTGACAAGGCCTTCACCTAAGCAAGGCTCCAACACTGTTACATAAAGAAACAAGGCAGACATTGCCTCTGGATGTCTTTCTAATGATGTGAAGTTTAGTGAATTTGGATAGGAATCCAAGCAATCCCATGATAAATGGCATTAATACAGATATTTGACAGTGATGTACCTTGTACGCAAATGAGAATTCACTTTGTGGCTAGAACATGGTGCTGCCTCAATCTGCAGTTTTAAGACTCTACGTGGAAGTAGCTGCACTTCTGTATTTGACAAGTACTGGGACAAAAAGTCTGGGAAACTATCTAAAGAGAGTGACAACATTCATACAAAAGCAAAAGCCCTTTTAATGTTGAGACAGTAAGGGAGCCTTTATTCCAGATGCATGGTACTCTGGAGGAGGGAAAGGAAATACGTAAAACATTTCCAGATTAGAGAAAGTATTAGAAATCAATTTTTTTAAATCCTGGGAAAAAAATTATATACTCATGATCTATGTGTATCTGCCAATCTCTTAGAAATACATTCTTGAGACAAAGAATAACACATTTTTACTGTTAGGTGTCTGAACGATGGAACAGTTTGCCCACAGATGTTGTAGACTATCCATCAATGTTGAAGACCCTGTATTCCTGGAGAAATTCAAAATGCAACTTGAGAAAATCCAGGACAACCTGCTCCAATTTGCATGAGAAGAGCGGCCGGACTAAGCAATCTCTTCTCTTTGCGGGATAAAAAAGTATTGCCAGGAAATTATAAAATAAGGGACTGGAAATGATTGCCTGAATGAACTAAATGAATGTACAGACTGCTTACAGAACAAACTATGACGAGTATGGGAATAATAACCTTATCTTTACAGTAGCATGGAAAATACCAAACGGGAGAAAACCAGCTACTTGTAGCTTGTAACTAGCTGCAGCAGGATGAAGCAAAAGAAAGATTTAAAAGTAGCACCCCCATACACATAAAACAAACAAGAAAAAAAAGTTTAAGAAATCCCAGGATACTATTGTCAATAACATAGAAGCGCTTTATCTGAAAAAAGACTGAGGAATCTACCCAAGAATTAAACAGGTATTGGAACTGAAACAAGCAAAAAAAAAAAAAAAAATTAAAATAATTTATTATTTTAAAATAATTTTAATCTCGTAGATTCCATCCACAAGTTTTCCCAGTACTGTGCAACAAGCAAGCATGAGGGTTTCTAGACCTAGTTAGGCAAAAAGATGGTCAAAGGATTAGAAAGAACAATCTGAGTGACCATGTGCAATCTTTTGCTAAAGCAATTGTATCAGGCCGATTTTGCTGATAAGACTCCCTGTTCGCCATCTCCTGTCCCACGCACACTACTTAAATGCTCTCTCTTCCAGCTCAGATTTATCCATCGCTAGTTTACGCTTGTTTTGTACTTGTTCTAACAATGTCCTTTAGCTTAAACAGTTCTTCTCCCTGAATGATGCCTTCTCTGCCTTATTGTACACACATATAAACACGAAAGAGATATCACATCCTCTCTCAGTCTTTGTTTCATTAAGCCAAACATGTCACACTTTCTTAGTCTCATCTTGCAAGATAAGCATTCGTCATTTCCTGATCACCCTCAGTTCATCTCTGTTGCTGTTCCAGTATGAATTCATTTTTCCTGGGAAAGAAAAAAAGTGTTAGGGCTAATAGGTTTTTTGTCCATCCCAGCTCATCCACAATACTCGTGTCATGTCACCAGAGTTACTGTTCAGTTTTAGGCAGTGTCTACTTTATATCATAGTTAAAAAAAACCCCAAAAATTAAACATTACACAGTATTATTTAAAACATGGTAACGAACTACTGTTCACAATCACTAACTTGGGAAAACAAGCAAGCAGTGCTTATTTGTATCATATGCATAAGTAGTATACAATCTTTCACAACCAAGTGACCACCAAGAAAACAAAAACTACTTCTTAGTACTGTAATAGTCCCATTCCAGTAACCCACGCAGCTTTACCTGCAAGGATATTATAAACAGGATTTTGGGATTATGCATATACCTATGCACTCTGGGAATGTTACAGCCTCCAGCTGTTACAGGTCAGAGTTTGAAGAAGTGCAGATGGAGGTAGCTTTGTTCACCCCTGAGTCTCTGAGAAGTTTCTCCTTAATATCCCAACTTTCTTACACAAAGAAAGGCACAACGAACACCCCAAAGCTGAGGTGAAGGTATTCTGGCAAAGGCAGCATCTTACACTGAGAGTGTAGAGACAAGTAGTCTGCCTACAGTTTAAAGCTTGGGGAATTTAGGTATAAAACTTCAGCATTTCCATTTCCCTTCCTAGTGTCACCAAATGTCAATAACCATAGAAGCAACTTCTGTCTCAACAGATACATACACACAGTGCCAAAAGCAATGGCATCCTCCACATACAAAGCCACACAAAATAGCTTCAACAACTGCAACTTCTCTTAGTTTTTACAGATTGCTGAAGAGTGATTTAATTGCTTAAAAAAGTGATGGTATCACCACTTGAAACAATAAACATTCTGCAAGCAATTACTAAAACAAACTACATGTCCAAAAGACAAGTCCTGAATATAAATTATGTATTTATATGCAAGACATGCAACAAGTACCCCCTTCTCATACTTGAATATACATGAGTATTATTAGATATTATGCTTCCCCAAACTAAGGTCTCTATTTTGACAAATTATTTAGTATTTGCTTTGAAACAGACTTTTAAAAGATACTGTGTTACCTTCCAAATACTCAAATTTTTCAGTTAATCAAAAGCAAATGATCCTACGCTACACACACTCTATAGATTCAAAAAGACACTTGTCCATAAGCCTTACAATGAACAGACACATAACAAAAGCAAGTTGTTCAACTCAGTACACGTAATGCCTTGAAACCTCCAGCTGGTAGTGAATGCACCTGCTGTTGTAGCAGTTATTAACTGATGGTCAGATTAGATAACTCATCCATTCACTTCCAGATGATCTACCTAGATAGAGCTCCATAAAGAGGAATATCTCACTCAAAAAAAAAAAAAAAAAGAAGCAAAAAAAAACCCCCAAACCAAACAAAAAAAATACAACCAAAAAAACCCCAAAAAACAAAACAAAACAAACACAAAAAAAAACCCAAAAAAACCCACACCACCAAAAAGTTTTCTTCTGTAAGCTTTCTAACTATCTGATAGACATACCATACACAACAGCCTACCTGTACTACTATTACATTACACTCAGGTTATTTCTGTCACATCTTAGGTACACCTGCATTTTTTTAAAACTTGGGAGACAAAAAACACCTCTACTTAAATGATATTTTTCTTAACAGAGTACATAGCTAGCGTATTTCAGCCACCAGGATAACAACCTTCATCAGCTACATATGAAAACAGGGACCAGAAATCCTAATTCAAAGTGCCAATAATTACAGCACTTACAATTCACCCCGTGGCATGGAATGTGATTTTTATCAGTGTAAATGGAATAGTTTAAATTTAAAACAACAAAGCAGCTTTTAGATTAGTGTTTTCCAAAAAATGTAAAGGAAAAAATTAACTCACCATTAATGCTTTGGAACTAATAAGTCTAATTTTTAAGTGTAGTGAAGCAAATGGATACTTTTGTACTGATGTGAGTAATTAAAGTACAAGAGCTTCACAGACTCAGAGATGTAATGCAGCCCTTTTATCAAAAGCAGTCACTCTATCTCAGCCTGACAGTTAACAGCATATGATCTAGTAAACAAATACTTTCACACAGTACAAAAGTGCCATTAAAGGCCAGAACTGTCAACACAAATTCCATTCTTGCAAGAGAAAAAAATATATAAACTGTTGATCACCTCTGGTTGCCTTAACTAGCATGGAGGTTGTCATGGAAACATTTCTGTGAAGTTCACAGTGATGAAACACAAACACTTCCAGTTTAATTGCTATTAGGTTTAGCATACCAGAGTTTATTTATACTCAAAGAGCATTATGATAAAATGCAGTAGAAAGTAAAGCTAGCAATGATCTGGCATAATAAAGCCAATGGATTTAGAAAAGAAAAAAAAAAAAGGAAGAAAAGGAAAATAAAGCCAAATAAGATGGGCTTTTTTTATTAGGCTGAAACCCAACAAAAGTGAATTACCGCTTTGCCAAAAATATTAATTAAACTTTCAGCTAGAACATAACTTGTCCATGGCAGTTGTAATGTAACTACATTAATATACTGACATGTGAAGATATTAAAGAAACAAAACATCTTCCAACAAAGCAGTATGTATTTGAACTACAATATATATACAAGTATTTATTACACAGATTCAAAACAAATTCTTTAAAAAAATTGCAGCATCATGTTAACTTCTGTGGCACACATCATGTGAATCCCATGTACTGGCAACCTCTTTTTTCCAGATAAAATAGACCTAGTCCTGCTATTTTCTTACCAACAGAGTTCCTCCAGCATAAATGACAATTCTGTTGTCCTCGCAGACAAATAGAGCCCAATGAGATTTCAAATAATAGCGTTGACTGACTACATGAATGTAAGTCAGGGAGAGCTTAATTTTATTTCATTACATTTAATGGGGATTCACTTTTATTTTATTAGAATTAAACAAAATATAGAGATGCATGCAACTTACTAACTAAAATCTGCAGGTTCCTTTCATTATAATCCGATTTCATTTTTTAATAATACTACATTCATTCTTAGTGTGTGATTTAAGTTAATGCAAAAGCTTTAATAAATTCCAGTGACTTTTTATCTGTTTTCATTAGCAGAAGTTTACTCAACTCAGCTGACAGCCTGCAACACTGAGAAGCTGAACAGAGGTCAGGGCTTTGGAAGAGGGACTGGAACCAGTCAGTGCACTGGAGTAAGTGCTGAGGGCATAAGGACAGAATGAGGATTCAGTCATGGTGCTGGGAGTGTAGGCTAAACATGGATGGGGAGCAGAGAGATGAAATCAAGTGGGGTGTGTACACTTACTTTACAGACATGGTCAAATTCCTGGCTGCTGACTCTGGCATGTAAGCACGGGAATGCAATCAATTGCCCATAACCTGCCATCAACTTTTTTTCATTCACATGAGTGATATGTTTTGAATGAAGGTATGGAGGGGAAAATGATCTGTAATAAAATAACTATATTTTGAATAATTTTCCACTGCCTGCTTGTTAGGTCTAATATCAAAGTAAAAATACATTCATCTTTACAATTACCATATTTATGCCTCTTAACACTGTTTTTTCTTTTCCCATTTGCCCATCCTGCATTTATTCAATCTCCACTTTTCTTCTTGCTGAAGTTCCTGACAATCATCACTCTCCCCAGCTAGAAAAGTTATCATTAATGAAATTTTTAACACTGAATTTTAAAGACCATTATTAGGTTTGGAATGAGTACCTTAAAAAGGGATTAATAAAGAAAATGGAATAAGGATAGAGTTGGTGTTTCAGATTACCAGCAGAATCAGGAAAGTATCAGAGTTGTAAGTTTACATTCTCAAGATTACAATTACCCCAAAAAGAATATATGGATTCAAAATGAATGTTAAGATCTGGAGCAACCTGAAAAATATGACAAATATTTTTGTCAAGTAGGCTCCTATCCATCATGTAGAGATTAATTTATTTCATACTGCTTTCATTAGCTAGCTATACCTCAGCTCCTACTACATAATCTAGCTTCCAAGATGCTACTCCCTGTTAATTAATAATGTGCTTCTGATCTATACAAACATTATTTCTGTAAAAATTACTGAAGACAGCAGTTTCTTTAACCACGATACACTATTCTGCAGGATTATCATGGTCATTACTGAAGAATAAAGATGTGCCCAGTTCTGCCACCATAACATATTTGTCTTCGGGTCTTCTTCCCACAAGGAAGAAACATGCAGATGAGTGTCCCATTTAGTTAAAGCCCTTTTCTCTTCTACTTCCATGAGTTATTTTTTCCTAGGGGCTACAGGAAAGTTGGTTTGTTCTGACAATATACATACAAATAAGCTCTGATATACTCAAATTAAAAAAATAATTTAGAAAGAATTTGTATTAAGACGTAAAATATGAAAATCATGTTGGTCTTCATTTCTTCTTTCTTCAAGACATGAACAGGTCCCTGAACAAGATCTCTGCTCTGCAGAGAGGATCTTTAGCCTTTCCTTCAGAGGGAGCTCCCTTTCCTGGAGAAGCCCAACAGAGGCTCTACTTCCGAACTCATGGCCAAGAACTTTGAAAATAAACACCAAGACACCAAACTTCCTCCAAAGTCTTGTGAGGAGATAACAAAAATAAAGATAGCATGTTCTAACTACTTCAACATTTTCAACTGCTACATAAAGTTGTGCGACACAGGTGGTACTGAATGTATAGCTTGCAAAAGGTACGGATACTGAAAATTACATCACCACCTGACAAGGTGGTGTAGTCTCCCATCTTACAGAGAATGTTAAATACACGTAATTCCCCATAAAAAGACACTTTTGAGAGTTTTAATGCGTCCATTGAACAGGTGTGTAACAATTGTTCACAATACTTTACGAGACTTACGAAAATTTATCATTAGTCCAAGTAATACTTCAGTATTTATTCTCTGGTGTTGTCCTAGAGAGCGTTTGATAGAAGGTTATGAAATCTAGAACTGTTTCAACCTCTGCTTCAGCAGTGAGATACCAGAGATACCTTTTCATGCAGTTTTCTTGGCAGAAGCCCATTGAGAAAAGATTAAACAAATGTCACCTATTTTTAGTTCCCTCTGGACCTAGGAAGGATGTTCCACCACAAACACATGGAGGGAAATCACAATATCACAACGCTTGGAGGAGGTGATCTTTTAATAATAGCCAGCTTTCTTGGGCCCCTCTTCCCTCCAGGGCTTTATGATACTCTACCAAGCAGTCCTCTGAAAAGGCCGAAGTCTGCTCTCCTGAAGTCCAGGGCAGTGAGCTTGTTGTGCATTCTCCTCTCTGCCTTAAGGATCTTGAAGCCTACCATTTCATGGTCACTGCAGCCAAAGTTGCCTTTGGCCTGCACACTCCCCACCAGTCCCCTCCTAGTTAGTGAGAACAAGGTTCAGCACAGCACCTCCCACCATCAGCAAATTTAGCACTTGGAAGTCATATCATCAATGCACTTCAGGAAGCACCTGGATTGCTTATGCCCTCCCGTGTTGTCCCTCCAAACAGTTATTGGGAGGTTGAAGTCTCCCATGAGGACACAGCTATTCCTATATATCTATAAAAGGGCCTCATCCAGTTGGTCTTACTGGTCAGGCAGCCTGTAGCAGACCACCACGATGTCACCTGTCCTTGCCCTCACTTTAATCCTCACCCATGAACTCTCTGTTGCCTCCTCCTCCATCCTGAGGCAGCGCTCCAAGCACTCCAACTGGTCACTGACACACAGGGCAATGTCCCCTCCTCATCTCCTCTGTGTATCTTGTCCTTCCAACACTCCAGCCACAGGAGCCATACAATCACGGTTTACCTTGTGGTTTTCTTCCCAATTCAGAGTAAGACTAGTGTAACAGACAAAGCCTAGGAAGGGCCAGATGGGAAAGGGTCTCATAGCCTTAGCCAATGTGAGGGGAAAGCCAGGACAGCCGAGGAGCCATAACCATCCTTGATTGCTGCAGTGAGGAAAGCTGAACAAGGAGAATAAGAGCACGATGTTTCAGTGTCACATAAACTAACAAATACCAAAAAGGAAGACAGAAGAAAGAAGACCAATTGCACACTTTGGTAACCTGTCTACTAGAAACAAGCTGTCCATGAGGCCACATTCCCATTCTCTATTTCAGCTGGAGAGAGCAATGAATGAGGAAAGGAGGCAGATGTGACTGAACACTAAGCAGTGAGCTAAACCTGCAGCAGAACTTCATGATGAAGAGGCCATGGAAGCCCAGAAGAGCAAAACCAAGAGTCTGTGACTGTGAGAGAGCTGAGTTCTCTGACAACTTTATTCTTGCTGTGTGAAAGGTGAAGGAGCTGTGGGGGAAGCCCCACCTTTCTTTCAGTCTTTGACTGGCCTTTTCTCATCTGTTTCCATATCCTCAACAGCAAAATATATCCCTAGGCACACCCAAAACACACTGCTTCTAGACAAAAACGATCCCTTTGAGCCAATTCCAGTGCTCTACATCCTCTTGGCAATGAAGAAGAAAGGGGACAGAAGAAAGAAGAATGAATCCCAGTAACGGGTATCAAGATTGCTTATTACTTCCTTGCATAATAAAAAAAAATTTTTCCTTGCATAATTAAAAAAGAAAATGAGATATACTGGAGCTGGAAGTATAACTCAGACACACTCCAGTATGCCAAGTCTTAAATACACTTCAGTACAAATGAGAAAGAAAAAAAAACCAAACTACACTAATGGAATCTAGAGCCTCTATATCACTGCCTCCAAGTGATTGAAATCCCTTAAATTATAGGCATTTGTTTCCCAAGAGATTAAATAATTAAGGCACAAAAGATGTTAAGATTATGACTGTTTACCTCCTTGGTGGCAGCACCTTCACAGGTGAGCAACAACAAGCTCACTCTCACTTTTCCTCAAATTAACTTCTCTCAGTAGAATGATATTGCAAGAAGAAAGGATGGTATCTTTATTTTTAAAATTTTACTCGTCATATTAATTAAAATCTGCATAGTCAATTCATTTAAAATTTCTTTGTAGCACAATGGCAGTCTGTTAGAGGCAGCTCCAAAAACAAAAATGAAAGGAAACAAGCCTCCAAGAAAAATAATTTATAATCTTAAAAAAAATAATTGCAATGTTTTTAATACTGTCGCTGGCAAACCCACACTAGCAAGTTTACAGTTGATGTGTTCCAGACTACACCAAAATTATGTATGTGTAAAATGTTCATAATATAGAATAAAACATCTAAAATTTATTAAGGTTTCATGCTGATCCTTCAGTCTGGCAAATGTTTGTAAAATGAAAAAAAAAGAAAAAAAAAAAAAGACAGTGTTAAGTAAACATTTCAGACCTGAACCTTCTTTATATGCCTTTGAACCTTTCCTTTCATGTGCAATACCTGACAGCCCACTGAGAATAAAATGCTGAAAGCCCCAAAGATGGGTAAAACAGAATTTCTGACTCAGGAAATAAAGATCAGCTGAATATGATTCCCATATGGCAAACCAGATCAATGGAAAGCAAGACCAAAATTTACAATATCTATACTGTGCAGTACAACATGGAGGTTGTCTTTTATTGCTGGTAGCAAAATTCCCAGTGGCCAAGAATAAAAGCAAGCACAGAGATTATACTTCCACTAATGGTGATCTCTAAAACTACACATTGATAGATTTCAGATTGGAAAAGGAAAAAGAGAAAATTTTGAGCTTTTATTTAGTGTTATGGAATACCAATCATCAACTAGAGCAATCAACTTTCAGCACAAAATCCAGGATTATTAATATAAAGGCATGTTTTCAAAGCCAAGGGGGAAAAAATCTCAGCAGCTTGGATTACCTGGTATGAAAAGAAACACTCTTTGCTTCTTTGAAAAGAAGCACTCTTTGCTTGGATTACCTGGTATGAAAAGAAACAGCTTCAAGGCTACTTTTGTGATAGCATGCGTGGCTGAATGTGAGAGAATGTATAACAATATTATTACTTTTATTTCAAGATTTCCTGCAAAACCTCAGGTCATGCTCATGAAGACTTTCTTAAAAAACAGTGATAAATCTGCTGAATACTTTTCAGAACTTGAAAAAAGAGCAATGGGAAGAGGGGAGGTAATCAAGCAGTCCTCAGTGACTGAACCGGCACAGCCATGCTCTCACTAGGGTTAGCAGGAACCCTCTTGTCAGGAACCACAAAGCACTGTACCTAACGATCTCTGGTGGGGTCTCAGAGGGCAGATGGGAATCACAAGTCTGCAAGTAAAGAAAAAAAGATCCAGCTTTTCAGATTCCTCCAATACCCTTCAGATGGAAGCACACCAAAGAAATTCTTAAAAATAAAACAAAATGGACAACACTTTTAGTAAATATACAACAAACCTGACCAAAGTAGAAAGATATAAAATCACTTTCAAGCTTCAGTAAAATATTTGCTCGATTCTAGCATAAAGTCTCAACCAAAAAGAAAAAAAAAAGGAAAACCTCACAGCATCTTGGACCTACCTCACACTGCACTACTCCACCACTTTCCACTTGAAATTAAAGATATCCACAATAACATGAGAGCCCTGTTCCAGGTTGTCCATAGATAGATAAGGGTGGAGGTAAACAGCAGGAACTACACAGCAATATTGTCGTCTCTATCCTTCTGTAAACAAGCAAATGAAATACTCTGACCCTATGTATGAAGAGAGATGATTTGCCTAAGAATTTTCAAACCATTTTTCCCAGTAGGTGGAAACATATCCTATATATGTAAAATCATGTCCATAGCAGAAATTCTACCGGCATTCAGCCTGGCTGATCTTCACAACTCATGGTTTCACAACTAGTAAGCAATGCAGTCAAGTCAGTCCTGGCTCTGAAAACCTAAAAACTTCAGCATCTTACTGGGGTATTAGTACATATTTTCCGTGGTACTTCATCACCAATGGTGTGACACACATTTAGCATAACCTTCAGCTGCAAATGCTGCCACTAAAGATTAATACAGAAACAGCAAAGAACAATAATACTTGAATAAATTTATGAAGCATCCTCTTTCCCAAGAGAAATGGTAAAGGAAGACCTCAAAAAAGTTCTGGACCCCAGAAGATTACCACTCACCTGGGGGAGGTGACTCTCCCCTTATCTCTAATAGCACACTGCTGCTCTGAGCTGGATCACAGTTTTGTACAGTTGGCATTGTAGAAGATAGCGTATACTCTCCTCTAACAAGCATTGCTCTTGCCTCCTTCCTTGGGCAATATTACCACTCATTTAGGCCAACTGGGATATCATCTCTCTCTCAGCCTTTCGACTCAAGCATCTAGGTCCTATAGATTCAAATATTTTCAAAACATTTACATGCAAATATTGTAGGATCTTTACAAATACTACCTTTAAAGTACACCTCTTCTCTCAAAGTGTACAGCTATTATACTACCATCGCTCTTATTTCAGATCTTGTTCTTATCTTTTGTTCCAATCTTGACAAACGTAATCTCATTCCACTGACATAAATCCAGTATCCCATTATATATTAATCACTTATCTTCCATGTCAAAGCCTTCCTATCATCTCTTATTCCATATCTAAAGGTAAACTCCCTTCTCCTTTACGTCCAGGCTGCCAGCTTCCATCACCTATGTGTTATTTTTTCAATTAAGTGTCTTCAAGCTTTTTATCCAGGCTGACACCTCACACTGCTATGAACATTCACAAGACTAACTGATTAACGTCTTTCAAACTGCTTTGGCAGGAGACCTATGGAAAATTTTAAAACCGATTATTTGTTGGCATGCTACGACAACTCCTTGTTTTTGTGTTCCCTTGCCTGTTTCTAAACATTGCCTCTACCCATGTATGTAAATTGTCCTACTTCTGGGTTGGGACCCAGCAGTTCTCTGTTTGCACAGCACCCAGTGGTGCCCTTCCAGTTCCTATCCAGGTCTCCAAAACACTGTCAAAGGAGAGGCATGAAGTTAATGAACATCGATATGCCAATAAGCACACTAAGCACTGCCCTGCTTCTTGCAAAAGAAAAAAAAAATAGTGGTCAAATCAACATTGATACATTTCCTGGTTGTAAGGTACTGCTAGTATAATTCCTTCAGAAAATTTAAGTGTGTGTTAGAAAAGTCCTTAAAGCACAATCTGTAGTATTCCAGTGAAATCTACTTTGAAGTCCTTAATAATGTCCTCTTGCAAATAATGACTCTCAGTGTTAAAAAAACCCCTTCTCCCAGTGGGCTTTGTTATGCCCTCATAAGATGGATTGACAATACTCTATTACCAAATATCTTCTCCCCATATAGTCTCTTTTCCACATAGCTTTTTAAGAATGCATCAAAAAACATTGATATCAACAAAAAAAAAAAAAGGAAGGAAGGAATTTAGGAAGATATCTAGCTTTGTTATTCCTATTTAAGATATTTTTATACACCCAATGATATGAATTCCCAGTTTAAATACAAAATGTTTATATTCACCCCATTAGCCAGAATAAATACATGTCTTTTTCAGAGGCACAACTTACCAGTCTTGATGCAGATACTACTACTGAAAGCAAAACCAGCAACTATGTCTCAAAGTAGGCCCCTGTATTTCTTTGTATTTAAATTTTTTTTTTGGTAAGGTCTCATACAGTATAGCAATTAATAAGTATAATTTCCTGTCTTCTTAATCATGCATTTGTTTGATTTGTGTTTTATCAGTTGGCATATTTCCTCTCAACTTTGTAAAATTTTTGATTAGCTTCATAGTTTACTTTCACAGAACTAGTAGGTTACAAATATCCATGATACATCTCAGTTATAAAAAAAAAAAACAACTTAAAAATATCATGCTGTTCATTTCAGCTCTTATTATTTTTTATTACTTTCTCATAATTTAAAAAAATTCCTAAAATCAAAGTTCTTGCAGGAAATAAGCAATACCATCCAATGAAAAAAAGAGCCAAACCACGGAAACTGTTACCATGTAACACACAACTGCGGAAAAAGGGTTTCAACTCTCACTTACGAATCAGATCTTCAAGGACTTTCAGTACCTTAAAACACATCCCATCTCTCTCTCACATTTTTATCACTGTGGCATAAAAATAAAAAAATTAAAAAAAAAAAAAAATTAGAGACACCTCCAAATTGTAAACTGACTTTATTTCCCATCCCTCTTATTCTTTTACAAGCTCAGTTGTGTTCCTACCACACCAACTTCCCCACAGCATGCAAGATCAATGCCATTCTAGCCTCGTCTCTGATGAGCCCCAGCTGCAGAGGATGGGAATCCTGCACACTGCAGAACATGTGGGGTACTGAGTTTTAATAGCCTGATTCTGTAGCACTGGTTTGGGAAGTTTTTACACATCCCATTAATTATAATAATATCAGTGAGGCTTACCCAGCAAACAAGCCAAAGAAGCTGAGCTCTGCAAGAAGTTTTTCAAAGGTATAATAGAGTTAACCAAAGGGCATTAGTAAGTACTGAAGGAAAAGCGGGGGGAGATAATAAAAACAGGCAATCAGCTACAAAACATGGTATGAGACTTGAAGGCTACCATTTCCTCTTTCAAGCATAAGATTGATTTTCTACTGCATCTCTAAGCAAATTACTTGAATCTTTAGCCTTACAGAAATCAGGTTCCACTTTAACTTTTTCCTGATACATCTGACATTTCAGCTGACAAGAGGCACTTTACATTGTACAATGTTTTTGGTGAAAATGAGATGATTTCTTGTACTTCCACTGTATCTTATGCAGCTTCTTCACTCTTCAGTATACCTCTAGTTAGACAGAATTGTTAGGACCCTCCTTTGTTGATGAAATACTGCATTTTTAAAACCCTCCCCAGCACTATTAGGATCCTCTTTAAACAAACACAAGAGAAAAGTTAAAAGTGTACAAGCAAGAAAAAGCATACAGAAAAACTTGAGCTACACTCCTTAGCATTAGAAGTGCTCTCGAAAACTTCCAAAAGCAAAGATTAGAAAGGATTACAGCAGAGGAAGGTTTCCTTGACCCATATTCTGGCTTCCAGAAGTATCCCACAGACTGATTACAGGGGCACACTTGCTTAGCATCTCAGCCCTGACAAGCCACTGCCACTGTGCAGGGCATCACGTGCCTTGCCACAGCTCTCATCCAAAAGCTCTGTCCTGGCTGTCCAGCAGGGTACAGCTACAACTATAAAGCTCTAATTTTTCCAATACCTGTACACTTTTAACAGCTGAATATGAAATGAGTTAAAGTACTTTGGGGAGCTAGAAGCAAGTTAAGCTGTCTGCACAGATATAACCTTCGTATTTTCTGAAAATTCTGTAACAAAGAAAAAGCATCATAATCCCAGAAGTTCAAAAACCATAAAAAAAAAGTCTCAGTAAAAAATGGAAAACAGAAGTTCTCTCTTCTCTCTCTCTTTCTTCCTGCTTTCATTATCAGCAGAATTATATTTCTTTCTTCCTGTCTCTCTCTCTTCTTGTTGGGTTTTTTTTTGATTTGAACATATTTTCCATCTGGCCTGTCTTAAGATTTCTGAACTCTTCTGTCTGCCCGTTATGCATGTAGGTACGTGAAAATTACTAAACTGCAAAGACTAGGGGGTGGATTATGTGTTATTCATTACACAGTTACAATTCAGCTTTTTTGTCAACCACAAATATTTGTGAGACAGCAGTGAAATGTAAGGTACCAGGATTCTGAGTTTCTAAGAGCAGCACGTAGTCAGGCACTTCCAAAGAAGAACTGTAACAGCATCTTCCTTTCCATCATCAGCCATGACCTGGGCTCCACCCTGTAGGGAGAAATCACAGGCTCCTACTTGGGCCAAGTTAACCATGCCCATTATCAGTAAGAGACTAATCCTTTGTAGTGTGGGTCACACTGTATCAATGTGACTTATCCAAGCACCCAGAGGGGTCTGTGTTTTCTGAAAGACACTGCAGCAACGCAGATGGGCTACAGATCTCCCCAACTCCGGATCTAAATCGTATTTTACATTTTGCATTAAGTGAATTCAGTCAACATTTACCCACCCATTTTACAGGTAAGATAACAGTTATCCTTTAAAGAAAGGGTACTGAGCCTTAATGAACAGTAATTATCACAAAAGGCATACACATTTTAAAAATATTCAAGGTAAGAGATAGGCTTATTATTCTTGTTTCTAATAAATCTGCCTTAAATTAAGGTAGTTGAATGAAAACAGGATAACCTTTTTCTCTTTCTAAATTAAAAAAAACATGAAAACAAGAGCTCCCACAATGGGATCTACAGCAGGTGCAGAAATTATGTTTCATGAAATAAATTTGCAATGCCAAGCATTTATTCCGGTTTGCAGTCTTTTGTTATTGTTTTCAATCTTATTTATTTGTTTATTTAAATCCTTAAGTTATTAGTGGTCAAATTTAACATCCCATACAAACATACAACCATCAACAGAAGATTAAATTTAAAAAAAAAAAATGCAATAGTCTGCATGAGATTATACTGAACTGCAAACAAAAGTGGCAAAAGCAATTAATCAACCTTAAATGAGCAAAAGCTCTAGATCAACAACGTGGCTTAAAACAAATTAAAACTTTGCAAACGGTCACAGAAATGGCTTTTTTTTATTTCAATTATGCTGAATTTTAAGAGTCTTCGAACTGTAAAAATTGCCACCCAAAGACAGAAAAAACACAGCTTATGCAGATACTCACTATATATATTTTCATGTTGCTAGAATTTTTTTTTAACTTCTTCCCACCAAGAACAAAAATGCAGGCCTTCAGGGAGTTTACAGCTACAGAAGAAGCAACACCATTAATGTTATATTGCAATAATCAAACTGATCAAGTCACAAGTACAATGCATATCACAATGATTTGCAGAACAGCTAACATTTGGGGTTTCTTTTACAGAGCTTAGCTTTTGTAGTTTGCTAGGAGAGTTTTTACCACAAGTACTTCAGAGCTGCCAAGTAAAATCAAGCAGGACAATTTTCATTTATGCAAAACATGTTTTGTGGGAAAGACATGGTTGAACTGGAAGCAGTTTGGGTACAATTATTAGCTGTTTTACACAGTTCTTATTACTAGATGCACAGATGTGAAGTAATTTTGACTTAAAGAATTTGTTTTAATGCATTAGAAAATTCCAGAATGAATTATGAACATTTGAACAGTAGCTAATTCACTTTTCCCTCAAATTTTCTATGACAAACTGAGCAGTACAAACGACAACCTCTTTACCCAAAATGCACAGAAGTTTTTGGAACAATGAAATGTAGTTGATGTGCTTCAGCAATAATAGGGCTTCACCTTTCAAATATCACATCCACATTAAGCCTATAGAAACACTGTAAAACATATCAAAAGGACGGATCTCTTTCTGCAGGCTTTTAAGGAAACTATTCCCATTATTTCTATAATTGAAGCAAACAGGAGATTTGGGGGTAAACTCAACAAGCATTTTCCCAAATCAACATAATCAATACTTTTTTCCATTCTTTTCTATTTTTAACTGGATATGGCACTTTTACCTTGAAATGACCTCAAGATGCACCAGGGGAGGTTCAGGTTGGACATCAGAAAGAATTTTTCCATGGAAAGGGTTTTTAAGCATTGGAACAACTCCCCAGGCAGGTGGTGGAGTGACCATCCCCGGAGGTGTTCAGGAAACAAATGGACATGGCACTTAGTGCTCTGATCCTGCTGACAAGGTGGTGATGAGTCAAAGTTTGGACTCAGTGATCTTGTAGGCCTTTTCCAACTCAATTATTTTATGGTTCTAAGTCCCTTTTAGAGCTCAAAGGGTTACACTACAGTTACACCTCAATACAGTATTAAGCAAATTAACAGAAAAATTATGAAGAATGCCTTGCACAAGAAAAACCTATCAAGGCAAAACACTGACACTTTCCTAAAGAATGTATTTTCTCATACATCTCTGTTCTTAAGAGCTCAGGTTAAAAGCATAACGTGAACTTTTACCTCATGCAGTTAAACTACCCTTTGTGTGAAAGGCTAATTTCAGAGGTATCTAATTTCTCCATAAAATAATTTCTGCCCACATTTAAATAATTCACAAGGAAAATGGACCGTCTGCTGAGAGAACGGTAACATTTGTTTAGAACAACCAAAAAGCCAGATGTGAGCAATACTGCAACACCAGTGAAAGAAATTGACTTAGCTAGTTTTTCTCATTTGGACAGTATCTCGTTCACTGGGTTGTAAGCATCTTAATTTTTCTTCTGTGTAAGTGTCAGAGCTACCACAAGCCAGCACAAAATTCAGGCAGTTAGTGAGGAACACCGTAATCTCTGAACACTATCAGCAGTGTAAAAACGTGTTTCTGCTCTCCTTTTTCCATGCAATCTTAACTTTTCTGGGGGAAACACTTCTAGTCATCATCCAAGGCTCTCCTTTAAGAGAGACCAACTTAGTTCTTGCAGCTACTGTGCCTGGAGTAGGGCTAATTTCTCTGTCTACAAAGCATTTCAGCAAGTGAATGGAAAGCAGAGGATGGATTAAATTAGATGACCAGAGTTTACAGTCATTGAGCTCCAGAAAGCAATTTACTGGCATTCTCTATTTAATTATATCAACACCTCATAGCCATTAATGAATTTATCTTTACTGTACTGAGATTAAGTAACTATCATAAAGTACCACAAGTATACATCTGAGCCAAGAATTATAAATTTAGGAAGACACTCTGTCTATATCATCATCATTCTTCACAGTGTTAAAAGCAGTTAATTTCAATTTCACCCCATGAGCTATGACTGCTGCCCCCTTCCCCACCTACTTAAGATTAAAAATAATGTTTGTTTCTCTCAGAGCCATTCTTGCCCACATTCATACGAATGTATTCACCCCTGACAGCAGTTTAATGAACAGAAGAAAAACAAGTGTTTTTCAGCTATAGGCCTGACATGTGAAAAACCTGTTCCCCCTCTTCAACCCACAATGTCCCCTTGAGGAAAAAGGGAAGACAAATGAACAACTGGGGGGAAAGGGAAAATGAAAGGAAAAAAAAAGAAAAAAAGGCTCTGAAGAGTGGGAAAAGAGCTATCTACACTAACAGGAGAAAAAAATACAAATTTAAACAAAGGCTGTCCACACTTACAACACTCATCTTTCTGGGGTTTTTTTCCTGACCCTTTTCCTGGTATGAAACTCCACTGCCTTCACCACTGTTTAGAGCAGTTTCAAGAAGAGTACAGGGAGGCAAGTTCTGAAATTCTTTCCATGTATACCAAATTCTACATATATACTTAGGTATCTGGTTAAGAAAAAAAAAAATACAAAAAATGCTTCATTTTAATTTACAACTCTAAGCAAACCTGCATTTCTATCAGGCAATCAAAGGAAGACAAACTACAAACTAGTATTCACAGAACAAAAGCACCAACATTTGTCATTGAGGAAAATAAATCTTTAAAACTTATAAGCTAATGTTCCCTGATGACATCCAACACACATGGCCCATGCCTGTATATCAGAAGTTAAACAAGAAAGTAAAGATTTCTGGGAGGCTTTCAGTTTTGTGCCTAAAATCTTGGGTTTCTTTTGCTCTCCTTGAAACCTAAAGGAAGAAAGAATTGTGTTTCGTCTGTTATATCCAATACACTTTCTGTATTTTTGTATGCATCTAAATTTAAAAAAAAATCTGGAGACAGTCATTTGCACTAGGTTAACAATTACCTATAAGAAAGATACTGGAGAACAACATAGATTTTTCCAATATACTGTATAATCTTCCACCAGCAGGCACACACAAAACAGAATGAGAACAAATTATATTCAGATGGTACTAATGTTCAGGATTTTAATATTGCTGTCCTTACTATAACTATATAAAACTCTCTGCATAAAGGTTACCTCTAACACATCTTCTAACTCTTAAACACATTAAAAAACATCCTTATTACACTGTACATTTAACCACAACACAAGAAAAGGTTAGCTCCCAATAATAACCTTATAAAGAAAGCACAGTATCAGTTAAATGGATTTTAAGTAAGGGTCCAAGATCATATTAGACAGCAATTATAAGCTACAAATTGTATTTTATATCTTCAGCAAGAGGTGGCACAAGTCTTGCTGAGTCAACTCTCTGCTGTAAAACCTCTTACCATGCTTTAAATGCTGCAAGCAGCTGTGCCCTGAGGGGTTAAACCTAATGCTAAAGGTAAAGACTTGAAGAGTTGAGCAGGTATCTCGTGGCCACAGATCTACGTGTGCCAGTCACAGGCAAATATACTGTACTGTGCTTGCCAGAGAAGGCCAGGAGTAATAGATCAAGTTCATCAGCTGTTGAGGAGCCTACCAGAGGTGCAGCAGAGATTAACATTGGTTTCATTGTGCCTACAGTGATCTGCACAGAAAAGGTGACACTGGATGATGACTCACTATTTCCAAGCACCAAAGAAAAGCGTTAGAAGTGTTTCTCCCAAACAACACCTCCTAAGAAAGAGGCCCCCAAAGCGTCAGGAGTGAAAAGGAATGAAAAAATCATCCCAATTAGTAGGCCTCAAAGAAGGAGCTATGTCTTACTACAGCTCCCCAGCTTATCAAAGCAGCCATCCTTGCAGCCTGACCCAGAGGGTCACCCACACCTGCCACCAGCCACTGCTCTCCACAGCTGAGCTGCCAGCACTTACCTCATCACCTCAGCCCCCCCAGCCCACAGCAAAGCAGGGGGACCCCCAGGATGTCCTTGATGGTGGAGGTTTCCCAGAGGAGCAGCTCATTCCCTCCCAAGCATGCACTGTGAGGCTTGGGTCTGTGTCTTGTTTTGCTATTGAGGCATTCCAGGCTGTGTCAGTTTGGATTGCAACATAAATATTGTGCAACTGCAGGCTCCTTAGTTCCAATTATGGTAATATTGCAGGTGACAATGCAAAAGATATTTTTAATAGTCTCTGGTTACATTTTGCTCCGACTCATCCACATCTTAGAAAAAGAGAAAGTCAGCTAAAGCAAATTCTGTTGATAAGTGAATTTGGAGCAAAACTGTAAGCCTAACAATGACTTGGAAAAAAGGGTCTTCCCCATTCTGATAGTAATTTAGTGTTAGCAACAACGACCCAAATGTCAGTCATTGGATACAGAAGAATGCTTATAAAATTACATTTAAGTGATAATAATATTCAAACCTCTAAATATTTAAGTCACAAAATGAGCAGGTGCCTATATATAATAAGGCTAATAGTTTCAGTTTAAAATTTAATTCTAGTTACTGAAGACAGGTACTGAAACATATGTTAAAAATAGCACTTCAGTTAAGTCTAGGACAGCAGGTACCACTTTCACACATAATCGAATAATAGAGATGTATTCTTCTACTGAGTCACACAAAGATTTAAAATGCAAGTGCTCAGCCTGCAGCTCAGGAGGACCAGTCAAGTATACAGCTTTCTCCATCTGCCACCTTTCTCAGGCTTCACAGTAGCTCTCCTCTTTTGTGACAATCAAATAATGAGGAGGGAGAGGAGTCTCAAGAAGTGAGAGCAATGTCCAACTTATAGCCATACGCTTTCTAGATGAACATATAGCAAATTACTGGTGTTTCACACATTGCCCGAAGCTCCTGGGAAAAGCCAGATTTGCTGCATATGCATATTTGCACCAATCATGAGGCACACCACACCCTACAGCTACAGCACGTGGAATGTCATGCCTGGTTGCCATGCCTGGCTCATCAGGCTGGACACTTTAAAACAAATATCTGCATTCATGTTTTCAGGAATGTCTCTTTCATATGTCTTTGGATCCTCACCAATGATGTACCTGAATGCTGTATATTTTAAGATTCATTTACAAAATAAACGAAAGAGAACCTTTCAAAGTATTTAGATGTTATGAAAAAGTCACTTTAAATATGGATTTTTCATGTTAGTGGTGAGTTGCTTCAGAGCCTACAAAACAGTTGGGATAACAACTTTTATTGAAAGAAGAACTGAAAACACACTGATTTGACTTAAATATGCACAAGCAATCCATCAGCTGTCTCAGTCTAGGTGGCTTTGAAGAACACCCAAGTAGTTGGTAGCTTCTGTGTCAAAAACCTGTTTTGCACAGGGACATACAAATACATTGAAAGTATCAACCAGCCTCAGCACCTAAGCCATAAAAACGAGTCTTCATATCAACTTCAGAGAACTTGGGATCAGGGATCAAAGTCTTGGATTTTTCAACACAAGTGTGTGGCCATTACCTCAAGCACATCTTCTCCTGAAGCCTGAGACAAGCCAAGCCACAAGAAGGGTACCGGTGTGCTCCAGGAGCTGGAAGGCTCAATCTGAGCAGTCCTGACAAGTGGCAATCTGTCACCAGCAGATAGAACCCCTCCATCACTCACCACTCCAGGCCCCACTGCTAGACCAAGCACACCTAGACTTCACAACCACCCCAGAGGACAAACTGAAGCTGGAGGATGGCAAGACACAGTCAGTCTGGAAACGAATGCTAACCTGGTTTGGAAGCATCCTTCCCTCATTTTTTCAAGGAAGAATTTGGAAGGCCCGGTTTTCCCATCACAACCCATTAAACACCTGTTTTTACATTGTAAAACACTCTCCAGCATGGTAAGTTCCTGCCTGGAGAACCACATTCCTCAAACATATTCCCTGTTTTAGCCAAGGATTGACTGCACTCTTCTTTAGAATATTTTCTGTCCCATAACCTGAGATGCAATAAGCCCACTGGGATACATTTATTTTCTTTCTGAAGGCCTTGGTCTCCTTCCCGGAAAGCTGTGGATGGAAACAGAAGCCCTTTGATGCTTCACAGACACATGTGCACAGGCATGGACACCACTCCAAAGCTGCACAACTTCACAGGAGAAACACTGGATTCATCATCAACTGTCATCATCTAGCACTGTCCTTCAGTGATACACAAATATTTTGACAGTTTTACCATTCTTTTGGTTTCTCTGTGATTTGAAAGAGTGGTCTGATTCCCAGATTCAAAACCAAAAAATAATTTAAAAAAAAAAAAAACCAAACCACACCAAACAAATCCAAAAACACACAAAACAAACAAACCAAACCAACAAAAAAATCCTTAACCAATATTTTTAAAGGGTTTTCATTTCACAGTTCATACGATGTGTATTTCTGGTTGCTAAGGTATACTTCACCCCCTTTCCTGGTCAATAATAAATAGAGGCTCAAGAACAGATCCAGAACATCCAACGCCAAACACCATTAACTCTTTCACAAGATGTCAGTCTCTTAAAATAGAATTAAATACCAGGTTAAAGTTTCAGTCACAATAGAATTAATTCTTCTTCTAAAGCAAAAGAATGTGCAAGAATTTATTGACACCATATGAAACTTCTTCTGTATATTCAATATAGTTATCTGTTGAATTACTGACCATACATATTCTTCAATGTACGCTGACAGTTATTGTGTACTGAGAACAATTTACAGGCATCTTCACAACATTAAAAGTAATTTAAATGCACTCAAGACTGGTAACAAATGGGTCTGAATAAATTTCTGCACAAAAGCATTTTATGATCTTTAGCAAAGTTCCATCCTAATATTTTTACAGTTTTAGCACCCATATGTTCCACTAATTGACTTTCAATGAAGAATGATTGTTGCCACGTATCACGGAGTTCTCAGCACCCTTCCTCTCATCATACTGTATCCATGGTATCATTTATTCCTTATTGGATTAAATACGTTATTCTACAAAGATGAAAACATTGACACAATCGTAAAGCACAACAGTTCGGCAGATACATGTATCTCTTCAGTCTGTGCACACCTGACTGCACCAGGTTTTCATGTTATCATTTATAGGTCATGAGACTACTGTAACTACTGTAATGAAATCACAATCCTGTTCGTGTTCTCTCACAGAAAAATGTCTTGAATCATAGATATTTCAATTTCTCTGTTTTAGACTCTAAAAAATACTAGCCTCTGTTTTCTAGACACTTTTCTTCCCCTTTATTTTCAAAAGACCTCTGTCCCCCCTCTGTCACATTAATAAAATGATACTTTTTCTCAGTAATTAAAAATCAACTTCTAATGCAGCAACTAATAAGTAATTTCCAAAGATACACACTGGAATTAACAAGATCTAGTATTTAAAAAATAGCAGCCTCAACTAGGGCCAGTGGAACCTGGTGTAACTCCTGTGCCTGCCACGTGCATAAAGCCAGCATGCAAAAAAGTTCATTTTTTCTTCTCATAGAAGAAGTGAAGAAATGTATTTTCTATATTGGGCATCAGATGAAAATCACATTGCTTTTTCTTCTGAGAACTTGAGCCCCTATTTTCTGAGCAGCTGCCCACCTCCTGGCAGTGCTGCCTGTGCCTCTGCTGGCTCCTGCCTAGCCACATGTTTTCTCTGGCCTTTTTCCCCCTCACCTCCCAACTCTCCATGGCTTGTATGTTGTCCCTCTCCTTTCTAAAGCCCTTCATGGCTTCCCACCACTAACCCTTAAAATTTCCTCTGTAATATTTTTACGTGGTAAAACTTACCAATTTCTGATCTAATTTTCAAGCTGTTAAATGTCAACTACAGGTTTTATTACACAGGTATTACCTACCACTTGTTTTACCAGGTGGGTTACAACTCCAGAACAACAATATGCCCTCTCAACATCAACACTAAGGCTTACAAAAGAAGAAATCAACAATGTAATTGTGAACATTTTTTATAAGACTTAGCACTGACAGCATGGCAAAGTTTAAATGATGTTTACCTCTTTTACATTTTCTTCACCATTCCTGGGCAAATTCAAAATCAACACCTGATAGATACTTAAAGTATCGTGCTTGATATAGCTTGGCAACTCTGAGATTGTTTCTCCAAAACATATATATACAATTTGGTCCTGTTCAACAAGAAATGTAATATCACAGCCATTCTCCTTCCTTCTCTGAAAGGACAAGATCGCAAAAATTATAGTGGCAATATCCATCAAGATTAGACTACTTTAATATAAATATATGTCAAAATGTAATTAGTCAAATTACGTCAAACACATGATTTCAAATTGCATCAAATACATAACGTATCATGTTGGTTTAGGCTGAAATACAAAAGCTGAATAATGGAATAAATCAGCATTTGAATTTACTTAGAAGACAAATTCTGACCAAAGTTGCAAAATACAAATCACATTGTGAGAGAAAAAATAAATTATTCTAACACGATCATCAACCAAACATCAACCTTAAAAGATGTAGGATTTTTTTTGTAACAATGTAAATACTTATTTACGGAAGTACGCGCCTAGAAAACCATAACAACTTTCTAGTTATACATAACGATGTATTCCCCAGCCTCAAAACATCACTCTTCAAATGAATTTCCAGTTTTGGACCCAACAGTAAAGAGTATCTCCCACTGGAACAAGGTTGGCACAGGCCCAGTGGAATCTCAGTCATCCTCGTAACATCCTGGAGGCAAACTGAAACAAGACTGAGACCAGCAATTTACAGAAATACTTAATATGATGCAATTTGCAGCCGTGTCTGATTCACCACAGAGGTCCAAAGGACCAGCTCACTGAGCAGAGGACTTGCAGGGCGTGCCCCTGTGGACCCTGCAACCACCAATGGGCTGGAAACATCTTAAAACAGAGATACTCCACCACCTACTTTCAGTAGCTGCTGTCCATATGAAGCTAAAGCTCCTTGGTAAACAAGCAAGTTCTACAGGTAAGCCAAAGCCAGCCTGTGAACATCAAGGAGGGTTCTCTGTGACTCAGAGGGTTGTATGACGGAGATCTGTAGTTTCTCCTTTCACCCCAGAAAGGACATCACACAGCACTGGAAGGGGGGTGGAGGGAGTGAGCAGGGCAGAAAATCTCCCTTCTGCATGTTGAATGAAGGCACTGCCTGTCCTTTAAACCTGTCTGTTGCTCCTCAGCCTAACTAATTAGAAAGTCATCTGTTACCTACAGCAAAGCCCTCTGCCACCCAGCAGAAGAGACCTCCACACTCAAGGCATGTAGAGGGTACAGTCCACCATATCCAAGGGAACTGGCTCTGTCCCCAGCAGACAGCCTGACTAACCTATTTAGTCAAGTAAGAAACAAACTGCAGCAAACCCATTTCCAACTACAGATGTGTGATTACTATTTGCAGGAAAAAGAAACAACTAACTAAACGAACAAAAAGTTAAACCTACAATGTTCTTATTCCCTCTCCTCAGCAACCTCTACAATTTTCTAAAAAGACTTAAGATAGTAAAGAGTTTAAAACAATATACTTAATATTTAACTTTATTTTTCTTAGAACAGGAACTGAAATAGTTATATTAAACACAATTCCACACATAACTCATTCCTCAGAGTTCAAATGTAACTTTCTAACACCATCCCAAACTACACTTCGGTGAAGCAGTAAACTTCATAGCAACTGTTCATTAAAGAGATTATTTTCAGCTACTTCAGTGATGACAGCATCAGCAAGCTATTAGTGGCACTTTCAAAACCTCCTTTCTGACATAAAACACGGTCTTGCCCTTAAATGCAAACCTATCAGAAATGGGATTTTTAAAAAAAAAGCAGAAAAGCCAAAAGAGATGCAAACCTTGCAACAAAGGATAGATGCCTCTTATAATTTGCAGTGAACATTTTGGAAGATTTTTAGAAGTAGTAAGTTTGATTAAGCTACTGAAAGCCTCAGAAAGGAGAAAAAAGATGATCAGTGCTAAATAATACTAGTGAGACTGGTCCTTGTTTTTATGCTGATCTAGAAGTTTTGAGATTTAAGTTTAAAGCTACTCTTGGAAATTATTACAGTAACTATACTTATTCTGTAAAGGAACAAATGTGGAGGAAAGCCTTCAAACAACTAACAATGAACTATTTTATTGCAATTTTAAGATTAACTTTAAGAGGTTAGTTTATTACAGCTAAGCTTTTCTGTAATTTCATTGCTAATATGAGGTTTTTCTGGTGCCAGTATTTTGCACATACAATCAGGAAAGGTATCAAGTCAAAACAGGGAACAGGAATCCAAATGACAAGTCTTTCTTCTAACAAGGATTAGTTGAGAGGTATGCTTCAGTGGCCGTGGAAAAAAAAAATAAGACAATTTGCATTACTTCTAGACCTATTAGCTGTCACAAAATTTTAAAAGAGTAGTAAGTTCTGGTGTACAGAAAATTATTCTTTTTCAACAGAGTTGACAGCATTTTTCAGTTTGATTGTGATTTGCATTTTTCTCCAGTCAAAATCATTCCATGGGTACTTTTCAGTGACCTATGTCCTAAATCATTTTCATTTCATATGAGCAAGTGACCTCTTCACAATCCGACCAACAAAGAAAAAAACATGATGACTCCCAGGAGCCATTTATTTTCAGTCACCATCACAATTTAATTTCTCCAAACTAAATCTGGTAAAAATAGAAATGGAACAAAAAAGTACTCCACGTTCAAGAAATATTAATTAACCACTCTATCAGAAAGATAAATACCAGCCCTCACATTTCAATGATGAAAAACAAAGAGGTTAAGTGACATTTTCAATGACACATAGCAAAACACTGCCACAACATGGATCACATCTCAGAAGTTTTCTATTGTTTTCAGCCCACTAGCCTTGAATAACTCCTGTGCATGCAATGCTGAATCAGGTACATTCCTCAGAATACAAAAAGCTTATTCCAGCTCACATAAATCAGTCCTAAAAAAAAATAAATTATCTTATTCTACAGTAATTTTTTTAAAATATATTTAAGTCCAACAATAACTTTTCCAAAAAAATAATGGAGTCTGACAGGAATGTTTCTAAGCAAATATACCTTTATTCTTAAAATGATAGTCCCAACACATTATATTATGGAAAGCATTTAAGAAACGTACAAGCAACAGATGATTACAGAAAAAAAATCCAACCAATAATAAAAAAAAAAAAGACAAACACCACCAAATAACAAGTCATTTCAAAAATCTGTAGAACTATTCACCTGACTACTGCACAAACCCTAGTGCATCTTTGAAAGAGTACCATGTATTTACTGACTGAAATGTCCTGAACTTAGTATATTTCTTTTACTCTTCCTCACACTCAAATGCACTCTAATTTGGTTATTTTACACAAATCTTTACTAAACACTAAGCACCAAAGCATTTAGGTTTTTTCCTCTCTCGGATAATATAAACACTGCACTGTAGCAAAGATCCCGTGACACAATGTAAGAATCGGTCAGGTTAAACTAAAAACAAAGAAATACACAAATATTTATACAATTGATTCTGCTTAAGCTTCCTCGTAAGGTTACTGTTAAACCTGAAAGCCCACACCAACAAGGCCTCACATGAAGCAGTGTATTTCAGGTGTTAGATATTATCAAAATAAATTTGGATGTCTAACTACATGTGTTTTGGAAATACTATATTAGAAATACTCTTTCCTTTCCCTTTACCTTTTACTGATCTACTATCCTGAGTAATTAAATGAATGATTTAAGTATGCAAAAACTCTACAGAACAAAACCTTTTTTAAGAATTACATTAAAACTGCAGATTACTACAAAACAGGGGTACATTGAGTGTCTACATTTACATGAACAAATTATTGTAAAGAAAAAACTTCTAAAAATACTAATTTGAACGTTTAAAACCATATCCTACTTAAAAGGGTTTAGTGTAGCATTAGAGAAACCAATTTAATAATTAATCATATTTTCTTTAGAGTAATATTACTAGCAGTAATGTTTTCCCTTAATGGCTTTAAATTACTTAGCACATGGAAGAAAAAATTTTAAAACTGTCAAAATCTGTTAAAACTTTGTCTCTTCCCCCCCCCCCCCACAAAATTAATGTGGGGATATAGACACCATGCGCAACTTCTGAGTCCCACCTTTGTAACAAGATTTCCAAGGGCCTGATCCAAGCCTGTGGAGTCAATGGAGCAATTCGTACTAGTGTCAGTGGAAAACTTCCCACTCTAGAGTTGAGTTTGGATAGGGGCTTTAACGCACAGAAAAGACCAGGAAAAAAATCCTCTTTGGAAGAGGAACTTCTGTGTTTCTCTCTCGGTAGGACAAGACTTGGTAAAAGTAGAAGCGATTCCCAGGTAGAGGATACAGCCCGTTCCTCCATCTACAGCTCTGCACTCTTCACTAAAAGAGGACAATACCATAAATTCACGGTGATTACTTTTGAGATTATTTTTCCCTGGACAATATACCAGCAGCCCACTTTCTGTCTGGACTATTATCGCAAATTTTAGATGAGCGTTTTCCTGCCAGCCCACAGCCTAAGCTTTGCCCCTCTCGAGTAGCTTCATCCCGGGACCTTACCAGCGCTCACCAGTGTTCTCTGCCAGCGGCTGCGCTGGGACAGGGGCCCGCTGCCTGCCGAACCTGGCACAAGCCGAGCTACGGGAAAATAACAAAACCGCCTCACGGACTGCCTTTACCTTGGCCGTGCAGGCTCCGCCGGGCGGCACAGGGCTTTCCGGCAGGTTACGGGAGGCCAAGAGCGCTGCCGCCTGCGCACCCCGCGCTCGGCGCGGCAGAACGCGAAGCGGAGGCGCCGGCGCTCGCCCTCCCTCCTATGGCTGCCCTGGCACTCCCGATGGCACGGCAGACTCCAGCCCGCTCCAAAACGGAGGCTGCCGCGGCCGCTCCCCTCTCTTCAAAATCTATCACGCTTCCCAAACTTTCCAAGTCCCACAGCCCTCCTCAACTTCAAAGCCAATTTTAAGGGAAGGCCCCCACGTAACAGGCACGAAGGCCGCCTCCGGAACCCCGCGGCTCCAACACCATTATTTATTAATTCTTGGATTTAGGCATTTTTGTCTTGGGCGAGGGGACAACACTGTTGCCTACGCAGCCCAAAGAGCGCCCGGGGGCATCGCTACCCCACGGGCACCTCGGCGCCCCTGCGCTTCTCCTCCCACGCCAGCGGGGGCGCCCCGGGGCAGCGCGGCGCGGGGCGCCCCGAGGGGGCGGCCGGCAGCGGCCCCTCCGCGCGAGCAGGCAGGCGAAGAGGCGGGGGCTGGGGTGCGCCTCTCCCTCCAGCGGGCAGGCGGGCAGGCAGCACACAAAGGAGAAACGTGACACGTTTCTTCACCCGGGCTGTCTGCTGGGGAGGTCTCGGGGAAAAAGAAGAAAGAAAAAAAAAAAAAAAAAAAGGGGGAAAAAAAAAAAAAACAACAACAACACACCACCACCCAAACGGGGACGCAAACGGCGGGCAGCCGAGCTTCCCGCACACGCTCCTTCGGCAGCCTGGCCCCAAGCCCTCCCCGCCTGGCACTTCCCTACCCATGCGGGGAGGCTACAGGTTGTTTGTTTTTAATTACGCGGGGGTGGGGGGTCCGCGGCGCTGCACGGCTCTGAGCGGCAGGAGGGAGGCCCCGCCGACCCGCAGCCGCTGCGAGTTGTTTGGGGGAGCTTACGGCCGCTCCCGCGGCCGGCCCGGCCCGCCGGACACGGCCCCAACTCTGGCCGGGGCACCGCAGCCTCCCACCGCCGAGCGCGCCCCCGCCCCCCGCTGGCGGTGCGTGTCTGGGAGCGGTGCCATCGGGTGCCGGGAGACCTGACACATGTCACTGCTGCGGCCGCGGCCAAACTTTCCCGCGGCGGCGGCAAGTCAGTGAGCGGCGGCGGAGGGGGGTGGAAGCGGGTGGAAGTAGCAAGTCACACCGGGGAGCGGAGGGAGGAGGGGACGGGGGTGCGGGGCGGGGGGGGGGGGGGTAGCACTTACCGGGAGGAGACACCGTGCAGGGCGTCCCGGCGAGCTGACACCGAGAGAAAGGGCGAGCGGAGCCGCGCGCAGCCGCGGGCACATGCAGAGTCCCCGCGGGCGGAGCCGCCGCGCGGGCCGGGGGAGCGGGGGCGGGCGGGCGGCGCGGGGCCCTCCGCGGGCGCGGAGCGGCGGTGGAGCCTCGCGCCCTCCCGCCGGCTGGTGCTGCTTGGCGCTGGCGGTGCCGCTCTCCCTCCCCCGGCGTGCGGATCCGCCCGTGTGCGGAGTGTGCCGCCTGTGTGTATGTGTTTTGTTGGGAATGCAAAAAAAAAAAAAAAAAGACGAGGGGAAAAAAAAAAAAAGAAAACCCCTCCGCCGCACACACCGGGTGCTTTGGAGAGAGGGGAGTGCGAAGGGAGCCCTCCCTCACATGATCGCAGAGTGGCCTGCACAGAAGTGCTAATAACGCGGCGAAGGGTGGGGGGGGAAAGGAGCGGAGGGGGAATGGCAACAAAAAAAAGTGCGGCGGGATGCGCCGGGCCGTGCCCCGCTCCGCCGGCGCCTCCCCCGGCCGGTCCCCGGCGGAGTGGGCGCTGTGGGTCGCGGCGGACGGCAGCTCCACCTGCTATGTAAACAAACCGTCGGGGGAAGTTGTTTGCTGGCGGCGGCTGCCCCTTCCCGCCCCCTCTCCCCTCCCGCCGCCCCGCTCCGCCGGCTCCGTTAGACACAACGAGTTTAGCAGACGGGCGGAAAACAAAGCCGTGTGTTGTGCTGGCAGTGCCGGCCGGCTGCAGCCTGCTGGCAGCCCCCGAGGTGCCGCGGCCCCGCGCGAAGGCAGCCCGGGGAACCCGCGTGGGAGGGGGACGGCGGGGGAGGCCTGGCTGCTGGCAGCAGCTATGCCGAGGAGGCACGCGTGGGCTCAGAAACTTTTCTTCTCCCCGGCCCCGGCATTTGGAGCAAGGTGCAGGACCCCCCAGATGTCCGCCGCAGGGACCGGGCGCTCCCCGCCTGTGTGGTGTAGGACGGCCGCCCGGTCCGGGGGCTGCCGTTCCCCCAGGGAAAAACACTTTTTAAAGTGATTCCTGCGTGGGGTAGGGTGTTGGGGGAGCGGGGAGAGAAATGCTGGTCTTGTCTTCCCTTGTCCCCGCCACGGTTCCCAGTAAATCGGCGCTGGGGGTGTGTTTGGGTGGTAGGACTTGCGTGGGCGCGGAAGAAAGCGGACGGCGGTGGCCGAGCGGAACGTGGGATTTGTTATTTCGGAGCCCACCTAATCATCGCGCGGCAGCCCCAGCATTAGCAGGGCTCTCTGTACGCGCCGAGGGCCAGGATCACAAGTGACTGTCACTCAGAATTAACAGTCACCGCATTTCTTAAGCACAATTAAAAATCCCACAAACTTTGCCGCTCCCCGCTACAGGCAAGTGGCAGACCGCCTGCCCGCCGCCGCCGCGCTCCGCGCCGCTCGCTCCCGGGGCCGCCGGCCAGCCCCGCCGGGGGCACTGCCGGCCGCTCGGCACCGGGGGAAAATGATGGGGGCAGGCGGTCTGCCACTTGCCTGTAGCGGGGAGCGGCAAAGTTTG